>NC_134571.1:138849803-139171478 GCF_050947875.1 Dermacentor variabilis
TGCGGCAAGAAACCGCCTGTCCCGCCGTTTACGTAACGATCCCGGACTTCCTGCATAAACTCTGCAATCGTACCTTAATATTGATGCACGAATCTAGCCATCTTTTCCCTTTGCGCCGACTTAGTTGCTGCCTGATCCAAAAGGTGCCTCAACAACTGCCATGTCCTTTTGCTCCCAAATCGTAGCCTGATCAGCCGCACATGCGTCTTTTAGAAGGACCCTATACCGATCACGTCGTTCAGTACAACGAGCTCCTGTAGCGGGCGTAAAAAAACTTGGAGGACGCTTAAGCTTCACCTTCAAGAGTGGAACGCGATAGCATTATCGTACCCCGTTCGCACCGTCCACTCATTCGCTCGGCATGCTCTTGAGTCACACAAAGCCGAAACGTGCGCCTGAGCAAGCGGAATGAACCAAAAAACTCGGTGTCTCGGAGGGAGAAACGACCTGAGCAAGCCAGACGTCGTGATTGGCACGGACAGCCGCGCCTCGACGTGCCATGAAGGCGGACGCGATCATAGGGCTGACCCCTCAATGGGATCGTCCTCTATCTCGCTTGGGAGCACCACGCAGACGCATCACTCCTCGCCAGCAGCACGGCACACATCCCAGGGGACGTTTTCCCACCAGGCGCGCTACGGCGCAGCGATCACGTCAGAGTCATCCCGCATCGGGCGCTGCACTTAGGAATCGCGCTGTGAGCGGAAAGAGGAGCCGCGTCGCCTAAACACGAGGGTTCGAGTGACGCACGCTGGATGTTGGAAGGAGAGAGATCAAGAAAACTTACTAAACGCAAGGGTATTGGGGCATCCTCGCACCGGGTCTTTTAAGTCTGCGAGGAAGACGAAGAAGTGGCTCTTGGGTGGAACCCCGTTTTCTACTGCTCTCATTTTGCGAGTATTTTTGCGTGTTTTCGGGAGGCGCCGCTTCCGAGACCTTCGGCGATGGAAGCGGAGTCAGCTAGACGTCCGGAGGAGACCGACGTCACAGCGTCGAGCGCTCCGAGGAAGCGCTATCACCTGATGAGCGACACAGGCAGCGAGGACACCTTGCTGTACTACTCTGTTTCCGAAGAAGATCTGTCGGATGACGGCGACTACTTGACAGTTGTGAGGCAAAAAGGAAAGAGGAGAATCGTCACTGCCTCCTCGTCTTCAACCAAGACGACGGTGGCAGCAAAGGCCCATGACACGGCTCATACCATCCTCTTCTTACCCGAGACGCCGACCGACAACCTTAATCGGCTAAACAGGCAAGCCGTATCTGTAACACTAGAGGCTCTTGTTCCAAATGAGATCACGGATATGAGAATTAACACCCGTAAGAACATACTCGCGGTTGATGTCAAGAACAGAGCAGCATTGGATATCTTGAGTAAAGTGAAAATACTGGGCAAGATAAATGTTCGCACCATAATACAACAGGACAGCAATACTATATCAGGTGTGATTTATGATATCGATGAGTCAATCGACGACAACGATCTGCCTATTTTGGTCAAACCCGCCACAGCAGATGTACCTATTATTGAAATCCGTCGCCTAGGAGATTCACGCTGTGTGAGGATAACTTTCAAGGGAGGTAGCTTGCCGTCCCACCTGAAAGTTGGATTTTTTCGTCATCCAGTGCGACCGTTCGTTCCAAGACCACTTCAGTGTCGTAATTGTTTGAAGATCGGGCATGTCAGCGGCATATGCGAAAATTCGACCGTGTGCGCAAGATGCTCTGAGCAGCACAGCGCAGATGCTTGCCGTGCGACTCACTTCAAATGTGCCAATTGCTCAGGTCCCCATGAAGCATCGTCGAAAGACTGCCCGAGACACAAGACAGAGCGGAAAGTCCTAAAACAAATGGTGAGAGACAACTCAACTCACAGAGAGGCCGCCGCCAAAGTACGACGGCGTAGTGTCCGCGTCACCGTAGACGATCCTCGTCTACTAGAAATACTGATAGCGTCGCAAGACAGACGATACTTCCTGAGGCTGGTGCTCCCAAGGCGCTGACCCACACTAACAACACGGTGCCTGATGACGCCGTGAATACCTCTACTGCAAACGACTGGCCTGCACTTCCGACATTAAGTCCCCCAGCCCAACAAAGGTCGACGGTGGACTACCGACAAACCAATGAGGGCACAGATCACGTGCGAGGTCAAGACAAGCAAGTAATCGCCATAATAAAATCTCTAATGAAAGTCATTCGCGTGTTGATAAACGACATGCAGACGCCATCTGCTCGAGGTGCACTACAAGTGCTGGACGGCCTGGATCCGGTTCTTGCGAGCCTCGAGTAGCAAACACAATGGCTCTACCGCGTCGGCCGTTCTTCAGACAAGTCAAGGAAGCATCTATTATGCAGTGGAATGCCCGTGGCCTGAAATCCCGCAGTGATTTTCGCCATTACGTTTTCAGCAATCGATTCCCCATTGTTGTCGTCTGTGAACCGAAGCTACAGAAACCCTTCCGGATCTCAGGCTATGAACCTCATGTGTCATCGACTTGTACTGACATTAGCAAAGTGATCATCTACATACGGTGTGAACTGACTTATATTGTTCATCCAGTGCGGCCACATGACACTAATCAGTATGTGTGTTTGACCGTGAAAAAACAAAAACTTGCGTTTACTTTAGTGGGCGCTTACCTTTCTTCATCAAGTCGTTTCGATAGGCAGAGACTGAGTGACATTATAGATGCGACACCTGGTCCATGGATTGTTGTTGGGGACTTCAACGCGCATCATTCACTTTGGGGAAGCAACAAGATAAATTCCAAAGGAAGAAACCTCGTGTCCTTTGCTTGCGACCATGAACTTTGTTGTCTAAATGATGGCAGTCCCACGTTTCTGCGGGGCCGGACATACAGCAGTTGTTTAGACTTAGCTTTTGTTTCGCGATGCCTCACTCACAGCGTCCATTGGTTCGCAGATATAGAAACCCACGGAAGCGACCACATTCCTATGTACCTGAAGATAAAAGGCCTCACCAAATCCGTTCCATCAAATTTTAAACGAACTATCGATTGGCCCGTGTTTAGATCACTTATGGAAGACGCATGCCACGAAGGCATTTCGTCCACACTAGAATTTGAGATCGCCAAGGCTATGCAGGATGCTATGCGCTCATATCGGCCATTAGAGAAATACACAGATTTTGATTCGGAAATACAGAGCCTCCGTGCAATCCGCCGGCGAGCGGAGCGACGGTACAGACGGACTAAATCATTATACGACCTTAGAGAGGCCAGACGCATTCAAAAGAAAATTCAGCGTCGCCTTACTGCACTGCAAAATCAACGCTGGAAATCGTTTTGTGAGTCTCTCGACCCGCGTAAACCTCTGTCGGTTGTCTGGAGAACAATCCGTGGACTTCGATCACCTCCTCAACAGCGTCGTCCATTTAAGTCTCTAGCCCAACATCAAGGACGCCGAGAAGTCGAGGTAGCCGAAGATTACTGCGCAAGGATCGCGGGTCCGGCGCTCACGTATCCACCTTGCGCACCCATTCCCATTGTGCCCCCTTGCTCCCGAGATCCTCGTATGGACGCTGCTTTTTCCATCGAAGAACTGGAGGCCGCACTTGCTGGGTGCAGGCGATCTTCGTCACCAGGACACGATGGCATCACATACTCTGCGCTTGCAAACCTTGGTCAAGAGGCCAGAGATGCCCTTCTTGGCCTATACAACGCATCATGGCGTGACGGCCTGGTCCCTACAACGTGGAAATCCAGTCGGCTTGTTCCACTCCTCAAGGCTGGCAAATCCCCGTTGGAACTGTCATCTTACCGTCCAATAGCACTAGCCAGCTGCGTCGGCAAGGTAATGGAGAGAATGATCCTTACACGGTTCGAATGGTACTTGGAATTTTACAACGTCTATCCAGAAGTAATGGCTGGTTTTCGACGTGGCCGCTCGTCAATATATAGCGTTATCGACCTGGTAACATACGTACAACACCAGAAACATCTGAAACGAATCACTGCGGCCCTATTCCTTGACGTTACAGGCGCGTACGACAATGTAGATCATCATGCAATCCTTGCCGCCTTAGAAGCTGTAGGGATTGGTGGACGCGCCTTTCGCTGGATATGCAACTATTTGAATGGGAGATCTTCTTTCATTTTGACTGAAGACGGACCAACGCCATCTAGCTATACCAGTCGTGGTGTACCGCAAGGCGGAGTACTCAGCCCTACCCTTTTCAACCTGGTGCTCGTTGGTCTCGCTGATTCGTTACCGCAAACCGTACAGCTCTCCGTATATGCAGACGACATTTGCATATGGGCTTCAGGCGTGACACGTGTACAAGTCCGCGCGCGACTCCAGAAAGCCTCAACGGTGGTGTCAAGATACTTAAGACAAGGCCTGGAGCTTTCCGCTGAGAAATGTGCACTGGTTGCTTTTACTCGCAAATTGATGGCCCCTTATGTTTTGCGGATTAATGACCAAATTATACGATATAGACGAACGCACCGATTTCTCGGAGTCATCATTGATAGGGACTTGTCTTGGAGCCCTCACATCTCATACATGACAAAGCGTTTGGCCGCCATTGTGGACCTTCTTGCGTTTCTTGGCGGGAAGTCCTGGGGCGCAACAGTACCGTCAATGTTGCAGCTATATAAAGCACTGTTTTTGGGCTTCCTGCGGTACAGCTTACCTGTAATAGGAAATACTTGCACTACGAATATTCGCAAACTCCAGAGCGTGCAAGCCCAAGCACTCAGGACTTGTCTCGGGTTTCCCAAAACAACGTCATCGATTGCGACAGTGGCCATAGCCAGAGACGCTCCTTTGACAGTATACATTGATACAGATGTCCTGAGAGCGCACATCCGACACCTGACTCGGATTCCCTCACACCATCTTGCTTGCTTGCCAGCAAAAAGGCCACTTTCAACTTTTGCTAAAACTATTGTAAGACATCAGTCGTACTTGCCATCAGAATTTACGCCCGCTACACGATTGGCAGATCCATTGTGGTGTCTGCACCGGCCGCAAGTGCAACTGACAATTCCAGGAATCAGAAAAAAAGCTGGAGCGACGTTGCAAGCTTTGAAACAAGCAACTTTGCAGCACATTCACAACGTGCACAGATTCCGGCAACATGTATACACAGATGGTTCAGTAAAACTCAACAGCTCTGCTGCTGCAGTCATCATCCCGGCACAATCTGAGGAAATCAAGTTAAGAACTTCATTTGTGACCACATCGACGGGTGCAGAACTCGCGGCGCTCCGTGCTGCACTTGATTTCATTAAGCAGAAGCCACCGCAACAATGGACAGTCTTTAGTGACTCCAAGGCAGCCCTTCAGTGCATACGAAGCCCAATGCGCCACGGACCGAATGAACAACTGGCCTCAGAAATTCGGCACATATATCATCAAAGCTATGACAAGGGACCCGACATAATCTTTCAGTGGCTTCCAGGACATTGTAACATCAGCGGGAATGACCACGCCGACGAAGCCGCCAGATCTGCACATGAAAGTGGTCAACGAGTCTCCATTCCGCTTTCGCGAACAGACGCTGCGGCTGAGCTGCGATTGATGTCCCGTGAGTGTACTTTGCCCCTGTGGGACTCAAATGTTTTCACGATGTGTCGGTTGCGTTCATTGTCTCCGGACATACGGATGCACCTCCCGCCTGGATTACTACGACGTGAACAGACCATGCTCTACCGTCTGTGGCTAGGCGTTGCCTTTACAAACTCCAATGCTGTCCTCATAGGAATGGCCAACAGCCCCACGTGCGACACATGTAACACCGACGAGACGCTCGCACACATTATCTGTGTCTGCCCGCGATACAGTGCTGAGAGACAAGTGATGTGCAGAGTACTGGACCAGTTGGACAATCGTCCACTTTCAGAACTTAAAGCTTTAGGCCAATGCTCCGAAAGAACATCCGCATTGAAGGCCTTACTCGCGCTAGTAAGGTTCTTGCGGTCTACGGGGCTTCACGAGAGACTCTAAGAATGCCGCCCCCTACCGCTCTGTAGTGTACGCGCTTTGTTCGTGCTTGTCTCCCTTTCTTTCTATCTCCCCCTTCTACTCTGTTTCTCTTTTTATCCCTCTTAACCCTTCCCCCTGCGCAGGGTAGCCAACCGGAACTACCTCTGGTTAACCTCCCTGCCTTTCTCTGCATTATTTTCTCTCTCTCTCTTTCTCGCACCGGTCTCCGCACGGCCCCAATGCGCTCAAACGAGACAAAGGGGAGAAGCGGGCGAGTGGCGCGCCACCTGTCGGGTTAGCGCCGTACATTGCGTGGAGGGGGTCTACTGTGTTTGCCGAAAGATGGCTCTGCGTGTGCGCCAAACGCAGAAGAAATGTAGCGGAAACGTACTTCGCTACGCGTTTAACAGCGACTTCTGTAATTTACATGCTCATAATTACCCATATACACCGCAGTATAACTTTCTACGGCACGTTTCTAAGGCAACACTGCATTCACTAGAGGTGCTTTTGTCCCGGTTTGAAGCATTGAACTCATGGCTGAGTGGACTTCCTCTTCAGCCACCGAGGTGAGTGGACGCGGAATGTCGGGCTCTTCACGAGTGGCTTCAGCGGCCCTTTTGGGACGCGGTATCAGGTCAATTGAAAAACCAGGCCAGGACTGCCAAATGATTTTACCAACGCTGCCAACAGGTGCATCCGCTCTGCATACGGTTTTTTTACATGGTGACGTCAAGGCGAGGCCTTACAGAGTGGAACATTTTCGAGATGCTCTTACACGGCTGTCTCTCATGCTGGAAGTGGTTGCGCTGGGTGCATATCAAATGAACCATCTGTGGGCGGTGACGTTCAAGGACGAAGAAGGGAAAAAGAGCATTATCGCTGCAGACGCTTTTGATGTCACGAACCACCGCTGTGTGGTCGTCGACCCTTATGACAGAAGCGTCCATATCAAGCTCTACTGGCTTCTTCATGGTGTACCTGACGACGACGTTCGCACTGCTTTGTCGCCTTTTGGAAAGGTGACTGAGATCACCAGGGACAGGTGGCGGGTACAAGGATGAGTTGACAAAGGGTCAACCACCCGTGCTGTCACTATTAAGCTGAAGGTGGGCGTCACCGCTGAAGTCTTGCCCCACCAGCTGCGAGTTGCGGAAGATGTTGCGCTCGTGCACGTCCCTGGCGGAGCTCCCCTCTTCCTCCGATGCCGCGGCATCGGGCACATCCGACGCGAGTGCCGTGTACCACGCTGCGGGCTTTGTCGTCGTTTCGGCCACCACGAGACCCAGTGCGTCCGAACCTATGCCACAGTGACAGGCCCGGCATTGAAGGAAGATGACACAGATCACTTGACGGACGAGGTCGACGCAGTGCAAGCCGCGTGTGAAGGGAAAGAGACCCAGCCCTCGGTGTTAACGCCCCTCAAGAAGGCAACGACTGTTAATGAAGACAAGTCATAGGACGGCTGGAAAGACCCATGGGATGACATGGTGGAACCAACTAACTCGATAGAGGTCGAGGTAAAAGAGGCCAAAGAAACTTGCACATCAGCAGAAGTGACAACCGGGGAACAGCACGACACTGACGACACCGTGATGCTTACGTCAAGCAGTGCACCTGCTAAGAGGATTCACGAAGAGGCGGATGAGCAAGAGGGAAATGATCAAGAGTCTGGGAATGACGAGCCTCCACCGAAAGCTAGTCCGGGATGCTGACCGGCGTTCAAGCCCAAGCCCGTCATTGCAGCCAAATGCCGTTCTACAACCCAGACGCTTCCGCGTTCCTGGGATAGAAAAAAATTGGAGGACGCTTAAGCTTCGCCTTCAAGAGTGGAACGCGACAGCGTTCCCGTCGACCCGCCAATGGGTGTAAGACAATGGGCTACGGCGCAGCGACTACGCTCCCCGCATCGGACGCGGTGAGCGTCGAGCAACGCAGCGTTCGGCGCGACAACGAAATGTGCGCCTGAGCAAGCGACGCACGCCTGAGCCTTAGAAACAGCTCGTTTATAAGGCAACACCGCGTTCACTAGAGGCGCTTTTGTACCGCTTTGAAGCATCGAACTCGTGGCTCAGTGGTAACGTCTCCGTCTCACACTCCGGAGACCCTGGTTCGATTCCCACCCAGCCCATCTTGGAAGTTGCTTTTTATTTATGAAGTGCCTGCCGTGATTTATCGCTCACGGCCAACGCCGCGGACGCCGACGCCGACACCGACACCGACGCCGACGACACCGGCTTTTCTGCGACACGAGCTCCTTAACGCTATCGCGT
Source organism: Dermacentor variabilis (assembly GCF_050947875.1). Taxonomy (NCBI): domain Eukaryota; kingdom Metazoa; phylum Arthropoda; class Arachnida; order Ixodida; family Ixodidae; genus Dermacentor; species Dermacentor variabilis. Next base: position 138,858,029 of record NC_134571.1, read on the forward strand.
TAAAATTGTTGTTGGGGTCTAGGGACTGGGGTTTGTGGGCTGGATGTGCGTCGGCCGTCGTCCAGAAAACCATGGTCCGCGAGTCATCGTAACAGTTGTGAGACGGACGATGTGCGGTAATTGGTTTATATTCTCCTCCCGGTAAATGGCAGCTAATTATTTGACTGGTCTTTATGTCGCGACATTGAACGTGCGTGGACTTAGCGGGCGTAGAAGGCAATGCCAAGTTAACCGTATTCTTATTGAAAATAATATTTACTTATTGGCCAATCAAGAAAGAAAAATTGCAACTGATGAATACACGGAGCAAATGGTTAAGGTTTTCCGCCCCAGATATACCGTAAGTGTATGTCACGCGGCGGGTACGTCTGGGGGCTGCCTTATTCTTTTGCGTGGCAGGATTGCTGTAGTTGGAAGCCATCACGTCACCCAGGACGGTAGAACGGTCCTCTGCGATTTTACTTTTTCAGAGATGCCTTGGAGGGCTATATGTGTTTATGCTCCGAACGTAGCACGGGAGCGGGAAGTCTTTTTTCGTGATATTCAGCAGTACTTGAATTGTGAAAGGCATGTGATATTACTTGGTGAATTTAATTGTGTTTGCTTTGCAGAAGATAAATCTAAGTTGACTAGTGCTTGTGATGAAAGTGCGTTGCTTTTAAGTGCGATTGTAAGGCAACAAGAGCTTGAAGACATTGGTTATGTGTTGTTAAGCGAAAACCATACCATGTACACGCACTATCAAGGTCAGTGTCATGGCAGGCTAGAACAGAATTTATGCTCCGTTAACCTTTGTACCGTTATTTTCAAGTTATCAAGCGTTACATGTTAGTTTTAGCGATCATTGCCTCGTTATGTCAATTATAGGAAAGAAACAAAAACCATCGAAATTCAGCTGGGACTTATGGAAGCTAAATGATAAGCTTTTGCAAGACGGCGTTTTTCAAAAGACAGTTCAAGAAAAGCTCGAAAATTTGCTCAGCATAACTACGTCAGCGTTCTTCATTGCAGAATGGGAACTCTTCAAAAGAGACGTTAAATTCACCGCAATTGAAAGAGCATGCGTAGTCTATCACAAAGAAAAAGAGCGTGAGTAGGAATTACACCTTAGGCTAAATATATGCTCTGCGCGGAAAGTTCTTCGCCTGGCTTATTTTCGAAAGAAATCAAAGAAGTTAAGTCTGAGCTTGAAGTCATGGATGAAGAAAAGTACAGGTGTGCGGTATTAAGGGCAAGGGCCGAGAGTTTAAGGATGGGAGAGACGCCTACCAAGCGAGCAATAAGTGACGAGAAGAAACGCGCGGTTTCTAAAGAAATAACAGAAATAAGTTATCGAGGGGAAGTCACTAGTGATGTTGGAATGATTGAGCACGCATTTGAGTCTTATTATGAAAGTTTGATGGAGAAAAAGACGTGTGATATTGAAAGGTTTAGAATTGACTTCTTGCCAATAATGCCAACGTTATCAGACGAGGTCTGTGAAGCGCTCGACAGACCAATAAGACTTTCAGAAGTTGAGCATGCGATTGACGAACTTAGTTCTGGCAAGTCACCGGGGCCTGATGGTCTGGGAGGGGCTTTCTATAAGAGCTTTAAAAGTGGAATAGATGTAGCATTACATCGCGTCATAAGGGAGATGTACGAGAATAAAGAAGCACCTCCTTCTTTTCGGACATCGCGCGTTGTTTTACTTCCTAAAGTAAAAGATCGCGCGTGACTTTTGGCGGTTGAAGCCTACAGACCAATAAGCTTGACAAATACGCACTATAAAGTTTACACTAAAGTACTCGTGGGACGATTGCAGACCGTTATAAAAGAACTTGTGGGCCCCGATCAGACATGCGGTATCAAAGGCAGATCGATCTTTTCGAATATACATACTGCAAGGACCATACTGGAATGTTGCAATGAAAGAGAGGACAGAGTCGCTATGATACAAATTGACATTGAAAAGGCTTTTGACAGAGTCGTCCATGATGTCATATTTTTGCTCTTAGAACATGTTAAAGCCGCTGCAGTGATAACAGATGGAGTAAGAATGGTGTACAATGATTGCACTGCAAAGTTAGAAATTAAAAGGAAATTAGGCGCCAGTCTAAAAGTGGAATCATCAGTAAAACAAGGATGCTGTTTGTCGCATCTTATATTTGCCTTGTATTTAGAGCCTTTTTGTTTGAAAATAATTAAAATCCAACCTATTCGCGGGTTTATCTACGCAGGAATTGAGTTTTGGCTTATGCAGATGACGTGGCAACTTTTTGACGTGATACAGAAAGCGTGAACAACACTATGAAAGAGGTTGTTTCTTTTTGCGCCGCAACTGAAAGTGTTGTCAGCTGGACTAAGTGCCTAGATTTATGGCACGGAAGCTGGCCACAGGTACCCGAGTATTTTGCAAAATGAACTGGAGCGTTACCCCTGGAAGATATGTTGGGGTGCCATTATAACATTATCGTGACAGTGCCGCGTATTGGATCGAAGAAGTAAAAAGAGTTAAAGATCAAACAGAAAAGTGGGGCGAGCATAATTTTTCGTTATTTTCAAGAGCTAGTGGTTGCAAATTGTATTTAGTTACAAAGGTGTATTATGTACTACAAGTGTTATGCATGGCAAGGAATTCGGTGCAGAAACTTCACAGAGTGTTTGCGGTAAATATATGGGGATCCACTTGGGAAAGAACTAGCCGCTGTAACTTGTTTCATTCGGTGAAGAATGGAGGACTAAGATTAGCACATTTGTTTTTGAAACAGATTGTTAGTAGGTTGTTTTTCTTAAGGGACCAAAGTGATATATTTCTGCGTACTGTTATTCAAGTGAGACTGAGTTCTTCCTTGCCTGAGTGGGTTGTCTCATCAACAAATGAACATACTCGAACACCAATTGGCTTTCTGAGGAAAGTTGTTATGTCCTTTCCTTTACTGAAAGGGCATTTTTCGAATGAATGTTTGACTTCTGTGACGCGTAAGAAACTTTATAGTGATCTGGTTGATGTTTTCTTGCCGCATCCTGTTTACAGTACGATGTATAACTTAGGACCTGAACGCAATGTGCTGAAACGCGTTAAAAGTGCCCGTTAGCTCTTCAGCGAAAACCTTATTTTTTCAATTGCATTCGGGCACTTTCCTTGCGAAGCCATGGCTACAAAGGAAGGGCTTCTTTGTTCCGCGGTCTGTTAACTGCATCATATGTGAGAAACCTGAAACTATTGAGCACATCTTCTTGGATTGCCATGACTCCGTTTTCTTGAGGGATGTTCTCAAACAAACTCTGAAGAAAGAACTGCCGTTAAGTCCTTTCTGTATTCGGTTTTTACCATGCGCAGACACGGGGAGTGCCAGCTGACTTGATAATGCTTTTGTGTATGAGCAGCGTGTGGAAAACGCGCATGGATGTCAGGAATGCCCACGTAGATGAAAGGTCTGCGAGGGGACACCTAACTGAAAGTCTTAGGTACACGCGTGGTGCCCTCAAGCACATGATTAAACCGCCAGAGTAGTTTCAGGAGCTTGACACTTTGGTGTCTGTGATACACTCTTTGAGGGCCTTTTAAATATGTAGCCTCTCGAAGTGATGTAATATTTTTTTTTCTGCACCAAGTGACCTACTTTGTACGCGTTTGAGTGGTGTTGTAATGAAGGTAATAAGGAAAAAAACTCATGTTTAGTGGTAGCGCCTCCGTCTCGCACTCCTGAGACCCTGGTTCGATTCCCACCAAGCCCGCCTTGCAAGTCGTTTTTATTAATGAATTGCCTTCCGCCATTTTCGCTCACGTCCAACGCCGCCGACGACATCGGCTTTTTTGTGGCACGAGCTCCTTAACGCTGTCGCGTTAAAACAAACACTGCTTCATAGTTTCGCCTGATGGCAAAGTCAGTAGTACAAACCGATAACTCGGGGGGGAGGCGACAAAGACCTGTTACCACGGCAAGACGCGTCCACTGAAGCCTCTTGCAGAGCTCGCTATCTTGCGTCCGAACGCGTCCGTGTCCAGAGGCAGAATGACGGACGCATGCATCGACAAGCGGCACACAGCACCCTTATACATTTCTCGTAGGTAAGCCAGTGCTTTGAGACGCTTAGCGCGATTCGATCTGGCCATTTAAACAGGCGTCACCGCTGCAATTATACTTCATTCCATACATAGCAGTCAACGCTGTGGAGACTAGAGAGACTTCTTGCAGGGGGGGGGGGAGGGGTTCGTTCGCACTTGGATATAGTTTAGTGTTTTACAGCGAAGCTGTTTATGGCTAGGGTCCCGCGTAATTTTCTTCTGCGTCAACTAATACTCATGTCGCGCTCGTGCCACTGCTCGCGCGTTCGTCGTCGTGTTCTTCCACAGCTGGTCGGCCTCCTTCGGATACGCATTTCTAGCGTATTAGTTGTCAAGAGGCACCCTTTTAACGCGATAGCGTTAAGGAGCTCGTGTCGCAGAAAAGCCGGCGTCGGCGTCCGCGGCGTTGGCCGTGAGCGATAAATCACGGCAGGCATTTCATAAATAAAAAGCAACGTCCAAGATGGGCTCGGTGGGAATCGAACCAGGGTCTCCGGAGTGTGAGACGGAGACGTTACCACTGAGCCACGAGTTTTTTTCTTTTTTTTTTTCTTCCACTGAGCCACGAGTTCGATGCTTCAAAGCGGTACAAAAGCGCCTCTAGTGAACGCGGTGTTGCCTTAGAAACGAGCTGTTTCTAAGGCTCAGGCGTGCGTCGCTTGCTCAGGCGCACATTTCGTTGTCGCGCCGAACGCTGCGTTGCTCGACGCTCACCGCGTCCGATGCGGGGCGCGTAGTCGCTGCGCCGTAGCCCATTGTCTTACACCCCTTGGCGGGTCGACGGGAACGCTGTCGCGTTCCACTCTTGAAGGCGAAGCTTAAGCGTCCTCCAATTTTTCAATATCAGTGTGCTCTCAGGTAGACAACAAAGGTTTCTCAAAGATTTGCCGTTGTGCGACCCGCATCGGCCATGTATACGTTCACACCCCTCTCTTTGTTGGCGTTCCAAGCGCTTGTGTGTCTTGTTTCCTTTCCTTCTGCACAAGCATGGTGGCGGCGACTTCGAAACGTCGCGCGCGTCTAGTTTCCTCCGGCTCCTCGGGGCGGCAGTCCAGCCGTTCAGGCGAATGTATATAAAAAAGTAGAAAGTTTTCGTTCTGTATTTTGAATGGCACTTCTCTTCTGTCGTCGTAATGTGGAGGCCGCGTATAGTCCGCACTGCCGAGGAGCAACACGCCTACGGGCTACGCAGCTTCGCTGGTCAGCCACCTTCACAGGGTGGAATGGCTCCTGATTTTTACATCGAAGCTGGATATGGGCTAGGTTTCCGTTGTTTTCTGCTTGCATAGAAGAGGTTTGTGTAGACTAAGAAATCGACGCACCCGGCGTCGATCGACGCTCGCACACGCACCGATAACGTGGGACTATAAACGCCAAAGGTGCTTTTGTAGTCCGACGTTATGTGTGCGTATCTTTACTGTGACATGAACGTCGCCTAGTGACGTTATCAGGCGTTGAATTCTGGCCGTTCTGTGGGTAGGACGCGTATTGTGCGCACCGAGGCAGAGCAGCGTGCCCTCCAAGAGCAACGGCGTGAGCAGAAGCGGGAACGGGCGCGAAGGCGGCGGAAAGCCGCTAACGCCGAATGCGCCTCGGTCGACGAGCCCGGACTGTCGCGTAGCCGGCTTCCGTCCGACGAAGAACAGCAGCGTGCCCGTAAAGATCGCCTTCGCGAAGAGAAACGGGCACGGCGGCGGCGAAAGGAAGCCACCGACGACGAGCGGGCCGCCAACGCCAAGCGTATATGCGCGATATGCCCGTCGGGACCCCGAATACCACCAGGAGGATAGGTTCGACATTCAATGCAGGTCAATGTACCCGCTACGCGTCATCGGTCATGTATAAACTTGACGTTTACTAAAAATCTTTCCAGCGTCCTCGTTCAGCCCATGGCCGTCTACCAAAGGGATTATCACTATGCTAACAAAATAAAATAAAGGACGGTAGAATCACGAAGTCACGTGTATGCGCCTTTATTCAATCAATGTAGTAATCACCATATATTAAATCAATATAGCCATCACTATACGTAATAGTTATCTGACATAATAGTTCTGCCGATACCCGCAAGGTGGAGAGAAGTAATTAATAAAGGGAAAATCAGACATCCACCTATTCGTAGCCATTCCTACAAAGGAAACCCATGCGGGCTCCTCGAAAGAAAAGCCTCGCAGTTGAAGAAAAATTCGTCCTGGTCCGGGACTCGAATCCGGGACCACCGCCTTTCCGGGGCAGCCGCTCTACCATCTGAGCTAACCAGACGGCAGGGCGAAGTCGAATTTGTCAACAACTCATCTCCCTCCCGAAGGTGCTGTAGCTAGCTTCTGTGGGTTTGAGACGCTTTGAGAAGCCAAGCGGCCTCCAGTATGTACCATCGTGCTGCTGTAGCACTGCACCCATTGCCGTGGTCGACGCGTCTACCATAAGACGAGTTGGGGTGTCGTGCAACGGATGAATCAGCAACACTACAGTAGCCAACCGCGTTTTGGCTTCCCGGAAGGAGTGTTCGTGCTCCGGTGACCAGTGAAAGGTAGGCGGTTTTTTGGAGTCACGACGCAGGAGGTCGGTAAGTGGTTGAAGAACTTGCGCACAGTATGGTATGAAGCGCCTGTGAAAATTTGAGCCCCAGAAACTCGCGCAACTTTCGGAAGGAGCTTGGAAAGGGAAGTCCTCGATTTCCCGCACCCCTTGATTCCAGTGGCTTGATGCCTTGGGATGAAATGCGATGGCTGAGAAAATCCAAAGCTTCAATTAACTCCGAAAATGCATTTCTGGGGCTTAAGGACTAGGCCGTGTTCATCCAGTCGCTCAAATATAAGGCGAAGGTGCTCATCGTCTGTGCGACTTGCAACCAGAATGTGGTCAGGGTAGACCCCAAAAAGAACGGGAGTCCGTACCATGAACCTTTTAAAAGTTTACGCCGCATTCTTCAAACCGTAAGACATACGGACAAACTCAAATAGTCCAAATAGAGTAGCGATTGCTGTCTTCGGAATGTCGCTGGGTTCGACAGGAATTTGGTGGTACGCACTCATCAAATTGGTCTTGCTGTATATTTTGGTTCCTGCGAGACGAGCACCGAAATCATGTTATGTTGGGAAGGGGACGTTTATCCGGAATAGTGACGGCATTCAAAGCTCGGTAATCACCACAAGGCCGCCAGTCGCCACTGTCCTGCTTTAGACCCAGATGGAGGGGTGAATACCAGTTGCTGGAGGAAGGACGAATAACGTCGAACTGAAGCATGTGTTCGAACTCACGGCTGGCGACTTCCAACCTCCGTCCAGCGAGCCTCCGTGGCCGCGCAGCAACAGGTGGGCCAGTGGTGATGATATGATGCGTCACCTTGTGTTTCACGGGCAACGCACGGGTCGTTTCGGAGCTTCGGGAGTTCCAGATACTCAGCAAGTATGTTGCCCTACGTTGAGACCGGCCGAAATGTACGGATGCCAGATCAGGTGAGGTTGGACTGCAAGCCAAGTACATCTAGGGATGTGAGGTTATCCTTTAGGTGCCGATCGCGAACACTTGCCTCAGTTGAAATGGCTGAGGAAGTCCGCTCCCAGCATGGCAAAGCTGACGTCGGCGATCATAAACACCCATCTCTGCAAGCGCGGGAGCGCGATGTCTAGCGTTATTGACCGGAGCCCATACGATGCGATGGCAGTGTTGTTCCCTGCGTGGGTGTGGACTTGTCGCGTTGGCGATCTGAGGACGTGGCGCGCACGATAGACAGCTCGGCTACGGTGTAGACGAGGAGGCAGTTGCCGGTGACGCGGTCGACTATGAAGAATAGGCGGCTTGCGCGAGGACCGATGTCGCATGCCACAGTTAGCGACTGGCCAGCGCGTTTCCCGTTCAAAAACAGGACTGGGTGCAGTGACCTGCTTGTTCGCGAAATCGACGGTGATACCAGCACAACTGCGGCGGCGAGTCTCTAGGTGCGCTGTGAGACTGTGAACGTGAATGGTTGCGCCAAAGTTGTCAGCCAATGTTTCCACCCGTCGTCAGCTTCTCCAGTGCACTGGTAAGGCGGTCGACTGTTTCTTCCAGGCGCGACAGTCGGTCTCCTGGCTCTGAGACTCTCGCAGCGGCAATAGGTAGCTGTGCCGCAGACGAGCAGTCGAATATGCGGTCAGCGAGTGCAGCTAGCTGATCGATACTCGTCTCATCGGAACCCGCCAGCACCGTGCGTGCGGACTGTGGAAGGCGCCGCAAGAACAGCTCGCGCAAAATTGGAAGCTGGCTTTCGTTTGCGGAGTGACCACCCAGCCACTGATGCAACCGATGCACGAGTTGTGACGGTCGTTGGTCGGTGGGTTCCTCAGAGAGGAGCTGTTGAAGCCTACTTTGTTGTGATGGGTAGAGGCGCTGCAGGACCGTCCATTTCAGGTCGTCGTATGCTGTGGCCGAAGGCGTACCGGCTAGCAAGTCGTCCATGGCATCGGCGATGTCGGAGGGTAGCGCGGCGACGACGTGCAGGTACCTTGCTGTCTGTGAAGTGATGCGCTGGAGTTCAAAACGGGCCTCTACTTGCATTAACCAAACTCGAGGATTCTTGTGCCGAAAGCTGGGAACCTGAAGCACTGCTGCAATGACAGGAGACGTAATCGTGGCGTCTTCTCTATCAGCAGTAGTAGGAGCAGCGTCGTCCATCGCAGTGTTCGAAAAAAACAAGAACGTAAATTTGCTGGGTCACCATTTGTTGGGAGCTCGGCTTAGCGGAGGCAAGTAATACACGTTTTGACATGTTGAGAACAGAGAGTCGACTGGCTTTATTCCACAGTAAAAGCAGGTTTGCCGAGTGGCTGTAGTGGCGCCCCCCTTGTCGGGCAGCCACCTTACTCCCAAAAAAGAACCGGGTGCAATGACTCCCACGTGGAGGCCAGGCGAGGTAACCGAATTTCCCGGAAGCGGGGGACAGCGTATATAACGTATAACGTATTATAGTGACGTATACGGTCGCTATAAACTTTTCTTGACCAAACTTCTCGCGTAGCTTCCACAGCGTTGACTGCTATGTACGGAACGGCGTGTTTGCGGATTTTTCTGCAAGTCGCGGGATCAAATCTCGGCTGCGGGGGCGGCATTTCGATGGGAGCAAAATGCAAAAACGCCCGTTTTCCATGCTTTGGGGACACGTTAAAGGACCACGGGTGGTAAAAATTCATCCCGAGTCCGCCACTAGGCCGTGTCTCATAATTAAATCGTTGTTTTGGCACGTTAAACCCCAGTATTCATCCATTCCATCCACATTCTTCTGCACTTAGAAAAATATAGCCTGCTGTGAAATTTAGCACAATGAAGGCAGATAAAGCGCAATAAACAAGGCCAGAAGAACGTCTCAAGCCACAAGCACGAAGATCTGACAGATTTATGTAGTAGCCGTCATTCCCATTGTGGTGTCACGAATTTTGCAGCGCCAGAGTTCCCTCTAGAAGTTATTGTAGTAAACTCGATCGCCAACACCACCCGAGAGCGACGCAAACGCTATGGGCATGGGTTGTGAAGAAACGTTTTCATGGTCCCAAACGACAGGGAAAATGCGGCTATGCGCACATGCATCTCGACCTCATCTGCATATGGCCGCTCATTAGCACAATTCGCGCGGCTCGTTGCACCACAAGAATATCACGGAAAACCTCCGCAATAGCCGCCCAGCGCAACGTCACGCAAGGTCACGCAACGTCACATTGATGTTTACAAAACGGCCCTTCCTGTGACGCTCCTCACGTGATATTCCTTCAGCCAATCAACAAGCTGACATGGCGGATATCTTGGACTGCCACCACATATTCGCAAAATTGCAAATGCATTGCGCGGGCGTCTGCACACTACCGTTCACTGTCTTCTTAAAGTGCTGACATCGCAATATAGGTGCCGAGGACAATAAAAAAAGAAGGTATTAGTGGAAAGTCTGCAGCTCTACGTCACGTTTCTTCATCTTAATGAAAACGCGAAATTGCATTTTGCAAGACTCGCGCTTCCCGGCACAAATTTCGAAACACGTGACCTCTCGACAGCCTATCTGAGAGCCAAAATGGCTGATAACTGCGCCTACTCAGACGCCGTGTGTGTCGAGAATAGAGCCTCTTGATACCCGATAACGACCGGGAGCTGTTCTCACGTAGCACAAAGAACGCAGGCGCGCTGCTATCGCCGCCGCTCGGCCCAGTATCTCATTAACAGCTTGATTTGCCACTGAGACTGTTTGATGACGCCATTAATCCTTGCGCACTAAAGTCCCTGGATCACCTAAAAGTAGCGACGACTGCCCTTAGTGTCCCCTGGTTTGTGCCAAGAGAACACTTTCACGAGCGCTACGGCTGGCGTTACATAAAGCGGCTGCGTTGCATTAGGTGGCCAATCCGAGAAACCGGCGTCTCTTTCAAAGCCTTTCACTCCTGTTTCATTTCCCTTTGCGTGGACAAACGGAGAAGAGCCGGGCTACTGCCAAAGCATTTATCTTCATATCAAAGCCACATTTTATCAAATGACACGTCCAGGTGCGAACACGCGCCGGAGGAGAACGGTAAATGGCGCGCGTCAGGTGCATGTCGACCAGCTGCACCTGGCCCGAACCTGGCGGCACGTTTCTGTGAAGTTATCTTGCATAGAGCTACTGTGTATGCAGTAACTGTAATCATGAGATCGCATAGCTCGGTGGCGAGATCGAAGCTATTCGCCACATTTAGAAGATCCAGAGACTTCAGTGCGCCCGGTTGCGCAGTCACAGGATATTTTTTATGTTTCGCAGGCAAGTGCCAGAAAAATTAAACGTGACATGGATACCATGATGGAAACCCTTCATTTTTACGTCTCTTACAATCCTCTACAACCACTTAATTCACATCTTGAAGATTAAACCAATAATAATATAGTTGGCTTATTGCTTTTAGTATTTACTGATTGGATGTAGTGACTGAAAATTACGGCCTGTTTGTCAACTAGAATATAAACAAACATTAACTCGGTCTTATTCGCGTCGAAGTATCCGTGTTTTCCTTTTTTTAATCTCGCTAGATAATAGCTGGAACATCCTGTTCATATTGAGACGCGTGCATTGTTTATCTTTTTCCGGTCACCGTTTTTCACCGGATAAGCAGTGTTACAAAGTGTCTTTCGGCCCAAGACGTGCCTACATCTACAGGAACTGCTTTGGACGTTGTCGATCATATGAAAAAAAAAAGATCTTATTGTTAAAAAAAAAGAATAAAAGTGTTGAAAAAGCTCATAGTCCCAGAAAAACACCGTGAAGCTTGGTATACTATCTACCAACGAGCGCTCAAGATATGAAACTTCAATTTATGACAGGTCAATCGAGGGTTTACTAGCACAATTTTGGTCCAACTCTTTTATGCCTTCAGCTTTTATGACAACGCGTGTAAGCTGGTTGGTATCCCGGCTTAGAACTATGCATTCTTCGAACAAAGGGCTGCCCGCACACCAGACAGTGATTAACCAGATGCCCATCATGGCCGTGGCTGGCATTGCTTTGACGCCTGTACAAGCGATCATAAACTATGTAGGAAGGTAGAGCCTGTGTTGTCGTCCTAAACTATATAAAACCGAGCTTTTCGTTTTTCTTTTTCGGCGCTAAACCTACTTTTTTCATGGGATACGAACTCCCTCAAAGATACAACGATTTAGGTTTTATTATACACACTGGCCAATTTTGCCTTTTGTATACCGAACCATCTTCGGCTGCAGTAATTACGTCAGTTGCTTGTCCGCATGCCAGTTAAATGGCTGAGCTCACAAATAGAAACACCAAAATTTTTTTTTCCAGCTTTAGGTATGCCGACTCTACATATGGACAACGGGGTGACGGTGTACCCTAGAGTGTTAGACACAAGGGAAGACAATTCTACCAAGACTGCCCTTCTCGGAGACGGATACTCACTTTCCCTAACCAAGGCCTCTGTTTTTGCTGAGATGGTCCATCTGTCAGAAGTGACAGAAGCTGGGGTCACTGAGAGATACGTAAGCAAACGCAGAGATATAGCAATGCTTTTTTTGTGTGTGATTGCATGCTGCATACATGCTAGACGGTTCATTCTACTAATGAAAATCAAAGTTACGCTTTCGCAGTTTCTTTTCGTAAGAATAAACAACAGAGACGTAAACGTCATCGACACTTGTGGCACATGATATTTATACCAAGATAATTTCACAGGCTCCGGGCGCTGAATATGAGAGACACCTCTATCAAGATGCCGAAATGGAGGCGTCCCTGCTTTTGAAGCCTCAAGCGCATGGGCATTACCATATAGTAAAAAAATGTCATCCTACTTTAATTCTCGTAAAAATCTATGGTGCTTAGAGTTCGTATTACCGCCTTTCCTTCCCCAGGTCGGTCTGGTCAATTTCACTCATCTGATTCACCCAATTACAAATGAAGAAAAAGCGCCATCCGGAGAAATACCCCACAAGATATCGAGAATTAGGCACAGTGAGAGACGCTCTGATATTATTACAGCTTCAAGTAAGTGATCCAGTTTGCAACATTTGTGATATTGCTACAGACATCGCAATTACACAGTAACTGAAAGCGATATGGACAATTACACCCATAAGCTAAGCTCAAGGCCCCTTTATACATCGCAGACTGATAGTAATGATCACGTGCCTGCGCAAGGTTTTCACGAAGGATGCGAAATGGTCAAGCTATCTTTCAGCGCCCCCTTCTTTCCTCCCTCCCAGTCCATCCGCTCCCGTTTTGCATGCCATTCATTTTGGGACAATTTGCAACATTCGGACGAAAAATGAAGTGCCATTATGAATGAATAAAAGTCGCAGTTTTGCCTGAAAGGTGAAGCATTGATTGCGATAGCAAATTAGTGGACAGCCTGCTTACGAGTAAGGATAGTAGTTTTATCAGCCGTATAAACTTGTAAACATAGGCATACTTATTTAATTAACAAGCATGGCGTCCCGCGCCCCCACATGAACACATCTCACTCGATGACAGCGGAAACTCGCTTTCAAAGCGCTGCAGTGAGGAAACGCTGCAGCAGCAGCGAGCGAATCGACCTTCGTGCAGCCGCACGCATCAATGCGAACTAAGTCGCGAAAATACAGCGCTGCGTGGACCCGTCGCAGGTGGCTTTCAAGATACAGTGGCCCGGGTCGCCCGAAGTAGAACGTGCCTCACCCCTCCCTATCCTCCCACGAAGCCTTGCGCGCGACGGAAGACCGGCACGCGCTTCTTCTCCGCTCTCGTTCGTTGCGTGCGCGAGATTTAGGCGCGATCGCCGGCTGATGGCACATGCAGCATACGGTGCGCCGCGACCATTTTATCACCCTCGAACTTTATACAGAACCTCACGGCGACAGCGACGCCGACGTCAGAAATGCGCCTGCAGTGCCCATATAATTGATATCGCAATAATATAGTTACAGCGGGAGTGCGTTTATTTAAAAATTAGTTGATGAAAAAGGCAAAAGAGTTGCCGCGCCGACACCGACCCGCTTCAAAGACAAGCGCAATTCGTCTTCCTCCTCTTCCGTCCTCGCTGTCGCTCTAGTGTGACGCTCCTCTATTCGCAGATGAAGCTCGCTGGGTGTGTAGCTGTTACGTGCATGTGGAGTCACGGCGATGACAGCGCTTCAGGCGTGCGACGTGAACGAGTTTAGTCTTCTTGGAACGGTAGCCACGATAAACGAGACGAACAATTGAAAACGTCACGCCACTTAAGCGATCAGTGATGACGAAAGGCCCGGTGTAGCGAGCCCGAAACTTCTGGAACCGGCCACGCTTGCGAATTGGTGTTGTTACGTTCGACCTTCGGAGGCTGGCGATCTTCGGGGAAGCGACAGTCCCAAACCGAACGGCGCCACCATGTCTACTGCGGCGACTCGCTTTGTAAGGACGACAATATGGCAGTCCCCAGCCCGTCGGCGCCACCATTTCTAGACGCGGTTGGCGGACCAAGTATTATTTGTGGATTCGCCGTCGCTGTCGCCGTCACCGTCACGGTTTGTTTGAAGCGGTGGAACTCCTGGAAGGTGTTTTGCGGCGTCGCCTCACGGGTCTTAGAATACGTCAGTCAATGGACAGACGCGGCGGCCACTGTCTGGGGGGTCAACTCTGGGGCCAAGAGGCGCCTGCTCAGGGCAAAACCCATGTCTGCGATAACCCTCTCACCTCGGTGTGGTTAGGGAAACCTGTGCAAAATTGAGTGTGTGAACCCTCCCCCTCAAAGGTGGGTCGGTTACGATGACTTTGGACGCTCCGATTTGGTCGACGGTTGAACGGCCGTCTTCCCTCACCTAGAGATGTAGGGAGGACACAGTGTTTATAAGCAGCCGTGGCGCGGTAGCTGAGGGTGCATTCTCTCTCAGTCATGCTAGATTGATGAACTGCAACGTTCTCATGTAGATACTGTAAATAAATCCCATATTCCTCGTTCTCGATGAGAACAAGTCATTCCCTTCAACAACGTCCTCAGCGTGGATGAGTTAGACGATGGCATGGGCCAGCTACCATCTATTTCATGCCCGACCCCAACCGTTAACACTGAGGGCAGCGGTGGGATGGACTTTGCGACGTGGTGATGTGTCTGCGGTGAGTGCTTGGTTCTTGCTTTTACTCTCTAGGCTTCATTTTATGGTTGTGCTGTTTAGAACAGTATTGAAGCTGGATTGTTGATTGATAGCTAGGTTGTGTTTACCTAGGCAGGTTTAGCGAGCAGGATCAAGGCAGTAAAGCAGCAATCATGGAGTTAGGGACACTGCTGAGAGACTAATTGTTGATCGCTGGTGGGGAACTTGGCCTAGATGTACGCAAGGAAATGCTAAAATCGGAATTATTGCAAATAATTTCCGAACAGGCCAGTGAGGAGGACATTGAAATTGGGTTTCAACTTTTTAGGAAAAGAGAAGAACGGGACAGAGAGGAATGCGAGAAAGATCGCGAGTTAAGAAAAATGCAACTTGAAAGCAGATCTAAAGAATACATTGTTGCGCCAAAAAAGGAAAATAAAGACTTGGGAAGGAAGAGTACGAAAAGACAGATTGAGCGGGGAAGGAAGAGTACGAAAAGACAGATTGAGCGCTGAACTTCAACTGATTTTATTCTTTTATTCCCAAGTCTTTATTTTCCTTTTTTGGCGCAACAATGTATTCTTTAGATCCCAACCAACTCGCCCAGCAACAAGTTCTACTTGAAAGCAGATGTTTGAAGATGTCTCAAGGAAGTGAAGGGGCTCTGGGTCGATCAACTGGGGCACAATCATACCGCATGGACAGGCTGTTGAAGCTATTTGAGATCGGGAACGACATAGG
The DNA here is from genome assembly GCF_050947875.1 of Dermacentor variabilis. Taxonomy (NCBI): domain Eukaryota; kingdom Metazoa; phylum Arthropoda; class Arachnida; order Ixodida; family Ixodidae; genus Dermacentor; species Dermacentor variabilis. Next base: position 138,873,366 of record NC_134571.1, read on the forward strand.
CTTGTTCCTAGGAAATTTTGAAAGGACTTGCGAGAAGATGAAAATCGGTCCGTTACGTGGACACAGCGGTTGTTGTCTATGTTGCCATGTGAGGCTGCGGAAGTAATCGCCAGACTCAGTGCGCAGGATGCATATGATTATGCGTAAGTTAAGGCTAGTCTTGAAAAAGTACCGCCTTTCAGTCGAAGCTTTTCGGCAGAGGTTTAGAAGCACAGGTAAGAAGGATAGCGAGGGGTATCCGGAGTTTGCATAAACCTTAAAGGCCAACCTAGTCGAGTGGTTGAAAAGCGCGGAAGCGTACGAGAACAGAGATATGACTGTTGAATGCACGCGTCTAGAGCAGTTTTGCAAAAGCATCTCACAATCTGTGAAGCTGTGGGTGCAAGACAGAGAAAATGTAAACACTTTGGAAAGGGTGGCTGAATTAGCTGAAGAGTACGCGACGCGTAGAAAGCTGAACGCCGAGGACGGAAATTGAGACGGTCGAAATGGACTGCGGAAACCATTTCCGTTAAAAAAGGGTTCGCAGGCTAGACGACTGGAGCCTACAGAAGTGGAGGAAAAGGCCTCAGAAAAGACCGAGGAGAAATCAAGCGGGGAAACAGTACAAAAAGAGCAGAAAAGAAAGTTCGAATCTGTTAGACCGATTCGCTGCTATAAGTGCCACAAACTCGGACATATCGCTGTAAACTGCGGGAAGCCTAGCGTAGTTTTCTCCTACGTGGATGAAAAAGAAAAGAATATGGAACTTTTAAGCCCATATTATCATGACCTGGAAGGTAATGGCAAACCATGCCGGGTGGTGCGAGACTGCATGTGCCGCCACTACGGACATTGTCCATCCGTGTTACGTGACGATAGATGGCTTCACTGGAGAAGTAGCATGGATCAAGCAGGTTGTAGAACACAGCGTGTGTCTGCGCATGGCCAAAGTCAAAATCAGTGGACCGTTCGGGGAGCTCGTGACCGAGGCTGCAGTTTCCACATTTTTGCCGCTGCAGTACCCTTACATTTTTTCGAATCGGTCGCATCAGTTACTGCGTGACAAAGGGCTTAAACTGGGAGAGGGCGTAGTACAGACATTGACGCGAGGCCAAGCTCGTAAAATCGCGTCGCTTTCAGCTGAAAATGCAAAAGTTGCACTAGCGAAAGTAGCAAAAGAGGTAACTTATGTAACCCGAATCCGAGCTAGGCTCGAGGGACGAAAAGACGGTTGAGGAAACCCTGCCAGCTAACCAGCTCAATGAGAGCGGATCACTAGGGTGTCAAAGTTCACGCCTGCAGGAAGAGTCAGCTGACGCAGTTGCAAGCGAGACGGGGTCCTTACTATCACCGGCCTCAAAGAGCTTTGATCAGCTCTCACGTGTGGACAGAGAGTCACTGGCAGCCGAACAAAAGAAGGACGACAGCTTATTTAAAGTGCATCACACAGCTAAAGAAGGCATTGCTAGGCGCAACGTGACGATACAAGAGAGAGGAGGATTGTTGTATCGGCACTACAGAGACCGAAAGGGTAGGATTCTAGATCAGTTAGCCATACCTCCTAAGTACAGGGAGGACCTTTTGAGTCTCTGTCATGGAAATGGGTGGTCTGGCCACCAAGGCATAAACAAATCAAAGGAAAGATTGCTTATAGAATACTACTGGTCTGGCTGTTTGAAAGACGTACAAAACTTTGTAAGGTCATGCGACGCCTGCCAGTGCTCGGGTAAACCAGGAGAAACATGGAAAGCTCCACTAAAATAGTGTCCTTAATAAGACGACTTGTGATAGGCACGGTAGGGCCTTTACCAAAAATAAAATCTGGTTACAGGTACTTGTTTACCATGCTGTCTCCGGCTACAAAGTTGCCAGAAGCAATTCCTCTGAAAGAGCTCAGCTCCACCGTAGCAGTAGACGCGCTTTTGACAGTATTCGCACGAATTGGGTTTCCAGCCGAAATTCAGGCGGATCAAGGGTCAGTATTCACCAGCGCACTGACTTCCACATTCTTACAAAAGAGCGGGGTAAAGTTGATACACAGTTCTGTCTATCACCCTCATTCAAATAGTGTAGAGAGGTGGTATTCAGTGCTTAAGGGAGTTTTGCGGGCGCTCTGTTATGAGTACAAGGAGGACTGGGAGAATTGTCTTCCGGCCACTTTGTTTGCATTGCAAACGGTTCCACATGAGGCTACAGGGTTCTCGCCAGCGGAACTAGTGTGTGGGAGGACAACCCGTTCTCCACTGAGAATGTTAAGAGTGATGTGGGAGGAAAGAGGAGAAAGTCCAACAGTGGTAGAGTACGTGCTAAATCTGCTGGAACGGCTAAGTGCAACCCAAGAACTAGTCGCAAAGAACATAGGAGTTGCTCAAAAGAACGCCAGGTTGTATTACAAGAATGCGAGGCTTCGTACGTTTAACGCCGGAGACCAGGTAATGGTCCTCAAACCTTCAAGAAAGAACAAGCTTGAAGTTCACTGGGACGGGCCCGTTAACGTGTTGCACAAACTTTCAGATACTAACTATATTCTGAAAATTCCCGGTCGCAGGAAGGAGGTGAGGATATATCACTGCAATTTGATGAAGCCGTACGTAAAGCGGAGCGGAGTCGTTAACTATACCATAAAGGAGCAGGATGACACTAGTACCGCGTTTAATGAGTGTAAGCAACCTCCAACTCTGAAATCAGCCTGGAAAAAGGGGCAAGTCATTCGGTAAGCTCGCACGCTCTTAGACACGAACAGCTAGATGAGCTAAAATGGACGTTAGGGGAATATATAGACATATTCAGCGATCGACCAGGTAGAACCGAACTATAAACGCATGAAATATAGCTGACATCGACCGAACCTGTAAGATCAAAGCCTTATAGGGTGTCTCCACGACAGGGAGAAATTATGGAGGCAGAGATATAGCGCATGCTAGAGTTGAGAGTTATTGAGCCCACTGAGATTGACTACACGTCACCGCTAATACTTGTAGAAACCCCTATTAAGGACCCTCGTCCGTGTGCTGACTACAGGAAGTCAAATGCCACAACAAGGGTTCAGCTGTACCCGATACCCAACATTGAGGAACGAATCGAAAGAGTTAGCCCTGCTAAATGCATTTCAACTATAGATCTCGTGCGGGGATACTGGCAAGTTCCCCTTTCAGAAAGTGCCAGCCGCTATGCCACATTTATCTCACCTGTAGGCACTTTTCGCCCTCTCGCACTCAGCTTCGGGCTGAAGAACGCGCCGTTTAGCTTATCTAAGGTAATGAATATTGTCCTAAAAGACTTGCAGGGGTTCGCATTGCCATATCTTGATGATGTAGCAATGTTTTCGGACAGCTGGGAACAGCACGTATCGGACCTCAAACAGGTGTTCGCGCGGTTGAGGGAAGCCGGCTTAACGATGAAGGCAGAAACATGTAGGTTTGGCTGCTCGCAGGTTACTTATCTGGGCCATGTTGTCGGTTAAGGCACAAGACGGCCAGCCGAGCTGAAAACAGCTACGATTGGAGAATTTTCACAGCCAGGCACGAAAACAGACATTCGTTCATTTTTGGGACTTGAGGGGTACTATCCACGGTACATTCCAAATTACTCGCAAATGGCAAGTCCTTTAACGGACGGCCTCCGAAAGGGAGCACCGAATAGCGTGCACTGGGGCAAGGACAAAGAGGACGCTTTTCACAATTTGAAAACGCTATTGGTTTGTCGTACTGTGCTTCGCGCACTGGACTACGCAAAGGAATTCATAGTTCAGTGCGACGCAAGCGACAGGGGTATGGGCGTGGTACTTATTCATGTCGGCGACGATAATGAGGAACATCCTATCCTCTATGCCAGCCGTAAACTAACTGTAAGAGAGGAAGCCTACAGCGCTTCACAGAAGGAATGTGATTGTTTAGTTTGGGCAACCCAGAAGTTGTCGCGTTACTTGTACGGAGCGAAGTTCATCTTCGAGACCGACCACTGTCCTCTGACGTGGCTCAATCAAATGTCACACAAAAATTGCCGCTTGCTCCGATGGAGCCTCACTCTCCAAGAGTAGAACTTATCCGTTAGATATAAGAAGGGAAAGTTGCATAGCAATGCCGATGGTTTGAGCAGGCTAATTTATATTCTGCGTTTAGGGATCCCGCCTAAATTTTGGAGTTATTATTGTTACTTTTGTTAAGCCAAGAAGATCTCCTCTCATTTAGTAGGACTCTCTTCATGATTGCCCAATTTGTCAGCACGAAATTCCTTCCAAATTGGTGTAGCGAAATGCAACATTTTTTGTTTGTGCACTTATGTTTTCTTTGAAGCCTAGCGGGTCTAAAGTGAGATCCAAGATATTTAATCTCGGCGCAGAGCCGTGTTGCTGGGTTCACTTTGCAGTTGCCTGTCCTTGTTGGATGTTTTGGGGCGGTGTCATCATTTCACAGCTGGTTGCTGCAAGACAAGGCATCCCGGCCGTTGCCATCAGCCATTCTCTTCCGGCCCCGCGGTTATCAGCACTGGCCAGTCGAGATTTTCAGGGCTATGGAGGAACGTTCGACCTGTGGAAGCTGGCGATCTTCGGGGAAGCGACAGCCCCCAACCGAACGGCGCCACCATGCCTACTGCAGCAACTCGCTTTGAAAGGACGGCAATATGACAGTCCCCAGTCCGTCGGCGCCGCCATGTCTAGGCGCTGTCGGCGGACCAAGTATTGTTAGTGGATTCACTGTCACCGTCACGGTTTGCTTGAAGCGGTGGAACTACTGGAAGAAGCTGTTTTGCGGTGCCGTCTCACAGGTCTTAGAAGTCGTCAGTCAATGGACAGACGCGGCGGCCACTGTCTGCGGGGTCAACTCTGGGGCCAAGAGGTGCCTGATCAGGGCAAGACCCGTGTCTGTGAGAACCCTCTCACCTCGGTGTGGTTAGTAAAACCTGTGCGGAAGTCAGTCTGTAAACCCTCTCCCTCGAAGGCGGGTCGGTTACGATGACTTTGGACGCTCCGAATAAGTCGACGGTTGAACAACCGTCTTCCCTCGCCTAGGGATGTAGGGCGGACAGAATGTTTATAAGCGGCCGTGGCGCGCCTGTTGAGGGTGCATTCTCTCCCAGTCATGCTACATTAATGAACTGTAACGTTCTCATGTAGATACCGTAAATAAATCCCATATTCTTCGTTCTCGAAGAGAACAAGTCTCTGCCTTCAACAACGTCCTAAGCGTGGATGAGTTGGACCATGGCATGGGCCAGCTACCATCTATATCATGCCCGACCCCAACCATTACAGTGTCCAAAGTCATATTGTGCGTGTCGCCCTTGTCGCAGCACACATCCTGATGCCGTGAATCATAGCTGATCTTGGAGCGGTCCTGTGATAATCTAGGCAAAAACGCCAGGTACCATTTTTTTCACAAGGACGACAGGCGAAGCACAGGGGATGGCTGATAATTCGATGACCCCTCTGCGGAGCATTTTGTCCACTTTTGATTGGATGACTCGACGTTCAGCATGCGACACACCATACGGTTGCCGACGAATAGTATTCGTGTCTCCAGTGTTTATACCATGGTGAACAAGAGATGTTTGGCCTAAAGGCCTGTCGTCGAAATCAAATATGCCACTATACGATTCGAGCAGGACACGTATGTCCGTGGTCTGTGCAGAGGTGAGGTAAGGTGCAATCATTTTCGCGAAGTCATCCGTTAAGGAACAAGCGTAGGGTCCCATCTGTTGCTTCCACTCACTCGTTCGTACATCACCGCCCACTCCTCAACGTCGTCGCCAACGGTCCCGCAGAAAGTTCCAGGATCCTTGGGTTGCACAACCACAACCGAAGGGGACAGCGACGTAAATGGTGACAGTGATGTTGGAGGCGGCAACGATGTTGATCCCGCGTGCTCGCCATCCTTCATGGTGGGGACGGTGATGCGACGTTCACTGCGGAGCTCCGTTTCCAGCCGTTGTACCCAGCACCTCCCATCTACATGTTACGGGAATGTTGGGAGAATATAAAGACTAGTATTTACAATATATACACAAGCAAAGTCAATGCAGTTAAAATGGCTGACCAGCAACAACACGCAGCAGCCAGCGTCTCGCGATCTTCTTCTTCCTTCCTCTTTCTTTATCCTTCCGTAACAATATCACTGACACTGGGCCCGACTTAGCCACGTGGGCTAAAGACCTTATAGAAACTAAGACAGTAGTTAGAGACACGCATATGACTTCAGCGCCGGCAGCCCAGCCCGACCCGCACCTCACACTCTTCTGGAAAAACGTAAGAAGCTTTTGAGAGCCTTATCCAAGCAACCGCATAACAATAAGTTTCGTGAAAGGGTAGATGATATAACTATTCAAGCTGTCAATCATGCCTGGGCGCGTGGCCACAGACAGAATGGAACACCACAGCATCCAGAATACGTTAGACAAAAACAGACTTTGCAACTATTGCGTGAACTGCTCGGCACAAAGAAACAAGTGATCCCTCCCATAGAGAAACGTGCCAGCACACAAAGTATAAACAAAACATTTGATGAACTTCGGACCCTTTACATATCTGCGGCACATCAGTCACTGTACATGACTACACGCCCCCCCCCCCCAAACGACAACATTGACGGCGTCTTGACTAAGGCCGAACTAAACATAGCATTGTTGCAAAACAGTAGGCCGACGGTGCCGGGTCCTGACGGCACCACATATACTCGTCTGAGCAATATGCCCGACGGAGATAAAGAAACGCTGCTCTCGCACATAACATTACACGTTACTATGATCCCAAACCAGAGAAAAAAAGTCACGCTTTGCAACCTCAGACCAATATCCTTCACATAATTTATGGGCAAAACAATGGAACGGCTTGCACTGAACAGACTAGAACAACACCTGGATAACACGAAACATTTTCCGCACCAGCTACGAAAGAACATGTTCACACGGGACTTATTTCTCATACTACAGAACACGGTTCTGCAACCAAAGACAGCACAGACCCAAGCACTTCTCGCATTAGATATAAAAAAGGCCTTTGATAATGTTACACATGATCACTTACTCAAATCGGTTCACCACACTGTATGCGGCGCAAACATGTACAATTACACACGCAGTTTCCTCAAAGGTAGGAGAGTATGCTTTAAGGCCACGCAGTCTCTTTCCTTTGCCATCAATATTTCCCGTGGAACACCTCAAGGATTGATTATATCTCCCATCCTCTTTAATCTCTGCATGACAGCACTATCAAGGCAGCTATCCACAATCCCCAACCTTCACCGCACTTTCTAAGCCGACAATATTACCCTATGGTGCGAAACCGGATCTGCAGGGGACGTCGAAACGACCCGGAAGGCGTAGACACCACAGTCGATCACTAACACAAAGCCGGACACCCAACCTTCAGCAGAAAAGTCGGCATTCTCCTCATAAATCGAACACAATACCAAAAGAAAACAAATGTCCTGATACAACTCAGCCTATTAGGCAAACAGACACCGAAAGTAACATAGTGCCAAACATTCGGATTTATCACAAATCACAACAACAACGCTAACTCTAACGTTTTACAGTATCATAGGTTGCCGAAATTTCACGCACCTAATGCGACAGACCATTAGCTAAAGACACGGACGGAGAGAAGAACAAGCAATTCAGCTCGTGACTATTCTCGTGTATAATAGGCTTCTGTGCACCGGCCCCATTCCTGACGCTGACACTCGAATCTTCTCTCAACACCCTTCACAAGGCCACTCTGGGTCTACCGATATACACCTCAAATCAGCGCCTTCCACACACGGGCCTCTTTTACACTCTTGCCGAAATAGCACAACACCGACACGGACAATTAGCGCGCTTGTCTTGTACGGAGCAAGGACGCGACATCCTGAAAGGAGCAGGGATCGCCACTATCCAGCTGACACCAGTTGTCAAAGCCCTTAGCTACCACGCAACATTGCATCTCCAAACATACCAAAAAATATGACGCCGCACCTGCATAACGGTCGACGTCAAGCGCAAGCACAAAATCACCACATAGACAGGAAATGCGTCACGATATACACGGACGCCACATGCTCTAACGCGTATGCAATATATGCACTGGGACAGACACGGATATGCACTGGGACAGACAGCACCGATCACCCAGACAGATGGGCCATTTTACAACCCTTCCAACATAGCTACTCTGGAAACTCACGCGATCACATATGCCATACAAGAAGGCCCTCTACTCACTAAGCACCAGTCTAGTAACATCAACCTTTATACCGACTCCAGCAAAGTAATTCGCAACATGTAAAACCTACTATCGGAAAGCCACCTTCTTGACATTCTAATAGAATCCTGTAACCGCATACGGAACACCAGTCACCCTGCGTTGGGTACCTGGTCATGCTGGGATCGAGGCAAATGAGTTGGTTCATCAACGTGCCCGCGAAATTAACCTCCGAGTGCCCTCTATTCCCTAGCCAAATCCAACGACAGTGGAAGACGCCGCCACGTACAAAGGGCAAATAGCTGAACACCACAAGAACATCAGGGAAAACAGCCTTATTTTACCCCAACCTCATTCTTTACTCAACACGGAACAAGCGCATTGTCATTCGCAAACTTCAAACGAACACTCTTCTCACACCACTTATACGCTACAACTTCGGTTGGCGTAGCACAGCTCACTGCTCGAACTGTCCGGAAATAAGGGCAAATACAGAACACATTCTGTACTCATGTAACACTGTCATCACCTCTTCTTATTTTCCTTACCCTTCCCCTCCTTCCTGGCGTGCTTGGCTTCACTCCGACTCGGCGAATCAACAACGGGCCTTAGCGGAGCAAGCGGTCTTCTTTACTGGGCCTTAGTGTTGGCTTTGAATGAAGTTTTTGCCTCTTCCTCCTCCCTTCTCTTGGAAATATTTATTGGAATTTTTTATTCTGGCAATAAAAAAAAAGCATGGGCGCTGAGTGTTCGATGTCCCTCAAAAGTCTATATTTCGTGTGTCTCGAATATTTACGTTCGTGATGGTTGATCTGCTCAAATTGACTTGCTTCGCAACACTTGACGCGGCCTCCCAACCTTGTTGTGTAAGTTCGAAATTTAACCTGCGGCTCTGCACAAATAAAAATCTGAACGGACAGTGATGAAATGCCGCATTGCTTCTTTTGTGTGTGTGTGTGTGTGTGTGTGTGTGTGTGTGTGTGTGTGTGTGTGTGTGTGTGTGTGTGTGTGTGTGTGTGTGTGTGTGTGTGTGTGTGTGTGTGTGTGTGTGTGTGTGTGTGTGTGTGTGTGTGTGTGTGTGCGCGTGCGCGTGTGCGTGCGTGCGTGCGTGCGTGCGTGCGTGTGTGTGTGTGAAAAAATGAAAGGCTGGCGTTCTTCGTAATCATTCACTGCAATACAGAAAAAGATCATGCGACGTACCTGTTGTGAACAAAAGGTCCACAAACCGAATACCTTCTCTCCACTCCCCCATTTGTTCAGGAAGTAAAAGTATACTTCCTTTATACTCCATAAAAAAAAAGAAAAGCTAAAAGATGAAGTCTTTAGTAAAAAACTAGGCATTAACGTAACAGGCATAGAAAGGTGTCACAGACTCGGAAGAAAAGACGAAAATAAAACCCGTCCAGTGATTCTAAAATTTCTTGACTACCGAGAAAAGAATGCCCTGCTTAGAGCATCGCATAAACTAAAGGGCAGTGAACTGTCACTATCTGAAGACTTTTCTAAGCGAGTACGTGACACACGGAGGCTTTTATGGGAGAGTTCTAAGGAAGAAAGGCAGAAAAACATGAAAGTAAAGCTGCATTACGATAAGTTGAGCATCAACGGGACTTTGTTTGGTTGGGATAGTGAAAAAAAATGCCGTTATAAGCTAAAGAAATCAAGTCCTCAATATTGACAGACTAAGCGCAGGCGTGGCTCTTTAGGAATACTTAACGTAAATTGTAGGAGCATTATAAACAAGCGTACAGAGTTAGAGGGAATTCTTTTGTCGTATAACCCAGATATCGTTGTATTGACGGAGACATGGTTAAATGAAGAAATATATGATAGCGAGATCATTCCACTTGGGTATAGCGCATTCAGAAAAGACAGAGGTAGCAGGGGCGGAGGTGTAGCCATCCTTTTCAAGGATAACATTAAGCTCTTAAAGATGCCTGATTTATCAGATGTTGAATGCATATTTTGCAAGGCCTACCATGAAAATATTCGATATGTCATAGCTACTCTGTACCGACCTCCTAATTCTGGTGTTGAAGTTTTGGATTCTTTGAAGCTATACATGAGCGAGCATGTGAAACCCGCTTACCGCATTATTCTCTCGGGAGGTTTTAACTTGCCAAGCATTGATTGGGAAACGATGTCGGTCAAAAGTGATAACGACAACTTAGGGGAGGTCATGCTGGACATTCTCTTTTCTTTTAATTTATTATAGTTAGTGGATACCTGTACTAGAATACAGGGTAATTCTGAAACAATCCTGGACCTCTTTTTTTAAGTGAGACCATTAGTAGTCACACTAAGTGCGATGTATTTCCCGGTATATCGGATCACGAGGCTGTGTTACTAACAATAAATAATATGAATTGGAAAGACAGCTTTAGCGCTGTCCGATTCCGCAATTTCTCCCGAGCTGATGATGTTTCGATTATAGATACGCTTTCGTTTTACTTAGATTCATTTTCAGAGAATATTGTAGATGTGCAGGAACTATGGGAACGCTTTAAGAGTATTGTTAATAAATGCATTGAAAAATATGTACCAACTATTGTTAAGAAAAGAAAAAAGAATCCCTGGATTTCTCGGGAGACGCTGAGATTGAAAAGGCAGCTCAAGAGGTTAAAAGATAAAATGAAAAAATCAAGCAGTGCTTCACCAGATCAACGACAGAAATTTCTCTCTCTTTCATCTAAACTTCGCATCCAACTATCTACTGAGAAACAACGTTACTATGAAGAATCATTGCCTAAATTCATCACAGCGTCTCCAGATAGATTTTGGCGGGAGGTGTCACCGAAACATTACCAATGCGATGTTTTTGAAGTTGATGGCATTCACTTGAATGATGAAGAAAAAATTGCTAACTTATTTAATGAGCATTTCCACTCAGTTTCTACTAGAGATGATGGTGTCTTACCTATGTTTGAGAATTGTTTGCCCCCTATTTCTGATGTATCAATAAGCGAACAGGGTATATTCCACATACTTTTAAAGGTTGATGAAAAGAAAAGTTCAGGCCCAGACGATATACCCAACACTTTCCTAAAAAGGTATGCCGAATGGGTTTCGAAATACTTGTACATTGTGTTTTTACGTTCCTTGGAAGAAGGTCAACTTCCGAATGACTGGAGAACAGCCCGAGTAACACCACTTCATAAACACGGTGCCAAACAGTCTATAAAGAATTACCGTCCGGTATCTTTAACCTCTAACACTTGCAAACTATTAGAGCACATAATACATAAACATATCGTGGATTTTTTAGATACACATAACATCTTAACAAAATGCCAGCATGGATTTGGGAAAGGGTACTCAACTTGTACACAGCTAGTTGCTACTATCCATGATTTTGCCGTATCTGTAAATAACGTAAAATGAATTGATGCAATTTTTATGGACTTCTCCAAAGCTTTCGACAAAGTATCACACAGTAAATTGTTATTTAAGTTAAATAGTCTGCTTAAAAACTATCAACTTGTTAATTGGATATCAGCGTATTTGAACAATCGCCATCAGTTTGTTGCCTTCAAAGGACATCAATCTAACCAGTTACCAGTAAAAGCAGGTGTCCCGCAGGGCTCGGTCCTAGGGCCACTCCTTTTCCTTATGTATGTAAACGACATGGTAGAAGGCATCTCTGTCAAAATAAAATTATACGCGGACGACTGTGTTCTATAAACGGAGGTTAATGATCAATCTGATCAGGCATTCTTAAACAATGATTTTCAGCGTGTTGCTTCTTGGTGTAAGCGGTGGCAGATGTGTATAAACTTCGACAAGACCGTTTTCATGCGGATCACTCGTAAGAAGAGGCCCTTATCGTTTCCGTATAATTTTAACAATGTGCTTTTGTGTTAAGTGTCTGAATACAAATATCTTGGGCTATGGGTTTCAAACAATCTTAGGTGGAACAAACATATTCACTACGTTACAGCGAATGCTTATAGAAAGTTATTCTTTTTAAGAAGAACGTTAACTTTGGCTACCTCTGCTGTAAGAAAATTAGCATACACATTCATTGTCCTCCCAGTCTTAGACTATGCTGTTATAATTTGGGACCCCTATACAAAAGGTAATATTCTGAAACTAGAGAATGTCCAAAAAAAAAAAGCCGTACAGTTCATTTATAATAACTTTCGACGTAGCTCAATCACTGAACTACAAGCTCGCGCTAACCTAATCCCGTTATCCGATAGAAACCGCTCATCGCGACTAAAATTTTTATATCAATTAGTTAAAGGGCACTATAAAGTCGACGTTAGCGAATGGATTACATTTTCTTCCGGTTATTCGACACGCCAAAGACATGAACTAACAATAACACCTTTTCGTTCTCATAATGACTCTTTCAAGTATTCATCTTTTCCACGAACAGTCAGAGACTGGAATAATCTCAGCAGCTGTATCGTTCAAGCAGACTCTTTGTCAGCTTTCGCATCCCTTCTTGATGGCTGAAACATAATTGGTTATATTATAGTGACTGTCTATATGACTTATGCGTTGAGTGTTCGTCTATTTCATTTGCACATTTGATAAATGTTTTGCTTAATTTTTCTTTTGTTCTTTCTTGACTGTGACCTAGGCATGTACATATATTTCGTTTGCCATTATGTTGTATTTTCTCTCATGTATTGTAACCCACCCTGCTAAAATCACGGTGGGCATTGCAGTATCAATAAATAAATAAATAAAAAAATAAAAGCTCCCGTCAAGAGGTGAGTATTTTTTTGTTGTTGTTGTTGTTGCTGCCACATATGGGACTGAATAAAACGCTGCAGCGGGAGTGTGCTAGAGGACACGTGATCTACTCTTACTCCCGCTTATTATTATTCTTTTAATGTGCTACGTCCTTACTCTTATGACAGCGACAAGGAGCCCACTTTGTTTCATGGAAAGAGAAAAATTTGCCCGCGCCAAACGCTTACCCGCTCGCCAGATCAATTAGGGTTTTCGAAGTAGAAACACATCAACGCTTCTTCCGTACGAAAAACAAGAATAATGAACGCAAATCAAGTAGACTGCAGACAAACAAGGCGCGCCCCTAATGCGGCACTGGTCACACGTTACACACAGTTACACACAGTTACACACACACGCACAAGTGCTGCTGCACAGATGCAGCACACACGTTACGGGAGCTCCGACAGATCTCTGTCGCCCCTCCTCACTCACCCCCCCTCCCCCTCCCAGGCCAAAGACGAGAGAGCGCCTCCGAAGGTTCTGAGTGGGAGCGCGGAGCTACGAAAGAACCAAACAATTGTGTTCCGAGGTTTCGATTTTGACTAGCCCACTGTAAAACATGCCACCAGAGTGCTCTGTGCAGAAATCGAAAGCGACCAGCCGATTGCACCGCAGCAGTGATCGAATGCGATCATATCCAAAGAAAAACGCTGTCGACCGTGTTTGAATGTATGTTGAAGTGTAATTCCACCCTCTTTAGTAACAACTAAAATAGCCACACATTCTAAGAAAAGAAGTACAGAGATGCGTCTTACGTTGTTTGCGTTTTGTCGTTTGTGACATTTTTTCGTGATATGAAAAATATATTGCGCTATTTCTTCTTCCAGTGACAGAGGCTTTTCAAGATGGCCCTACTAAGTTGAACGGTGGGTTCTGTATCAAACTTTTACCTTCTGGCTACTGAGTGGCCCCACGTAAGCAAACGAAGTAATAATTCATTCCCTTGGTTACAGAAAAAAGCTTACCGAGCAGATTTGACATCGAGACCTACATTATGCAGGACAACTCGCACACTAACAGGATGAGAGCAGTAAATCTGGATCCTATGGACACCACGGCCACGCTCGTTAGCCAAGTGAGGAGACGCCCAATATTTTTTTTTTTTTTTTTGCTGTTTATGCATTCATGTTGGTGAAAAAAGACCCCTCACCAGTCTTTCACATTGCAAATGCGGAAGCCTGATCGGTTAGCCCACACGGTCACGGTCATGTTTGAGAAGTATTTTCTCTTCGTGAACCCCAACAACAAAAAAGGAGAGATTACAAATGGACCCACACCCGCCACTATTTTTTGGCTGAGCCATTGACCTCGCGTATATTTTGACGTCGTAGCTGAGATAACTTATTCAACCTGCTGCGTCAAAAGGTCCGAAGCCACAATATGGCCTCACGAGGGTATGAGCCATTGATGATGACAGTTTTCGACATGCTGTTCTGTGTGTTGCATGCGTGATTAGAAGGAAGTTAAGCATTGTTCGCTTCACTTTGCGGAGTGTGTGTTGCCTCTGCCTTACGGGGCTATGAGCCATTGCATGTTGCTTGCTTACGGGGGTAGGAACCATTGATGATGATAGTTTTTGTTCACGGAGAATCAAAATGCATAAAACCCTAGTCATATACAGCATCGTTGCAAAAAAAGCCGAAGACTAGCTAGTAGACATAGTTATACTTTTCGAAATGAAATCCGCCATGGATTCTGTGTTAGTAAACGATTCCATTGCTTATGCTTGTGTTTATGCAGGAGTTGGCGCAGAAACCTCAGAGGTGCCAGTTTTGTTGTTGTGTCGAGCGTAGGTAGTACGGAAGATGCTAAAAAGATGCTAAAAGACGAATCGGTTCGCTTGTACTTGTTATGAATAACCCTAACGGACTTACTTTGTACCCGTTAAATTCTGTCTAGAGCAGTGACAGTACGCGGAAACCATACAGTGTTAGCACACTCTAAGATTGGGCGCACGAATGTTATGAGGTTATGAGTTTAGTATGGTTTCGGAGCGAATGGCAGGCGCCTTCGTAGGAGAAACAGTTTACGCAGAGCCGCTGCTGTGGCGTTGTTAATATGCATATCCCACCTCGGATAGGAAGTCAAGGTGATGCCGAGATATTTCTGCTGCGTAAGTCCTTGCAGCGGTGTGTTGTTAATTATGTAAGTTAATTCGGATTTTATTTTTTTTCCTTGTTATAGTCATACAGCATGCTTTTGATATGTTGATAGTCATTTGGCACTGCTCGCGCCAGTGATCTATCTTATCTAGTGAAACATTTAGGGCCGAATGATCATCACCATTGTTAATTTCCCTGTTGATGATGCAATCGTCTGCGAAAAGTTTAGTTTTGCAGTCTGTGTCGGCAGTGATGTCATTTATAAAAATGAGGAATAATAATGGCCCCAGGACGGATCCTTGGGGGACACTGAGTTAAATGAAGCTGTCCTTGATGATGCACCTTCGAAAACCACGAAGTGGGTTTGGTCATTTAGAAAGTCTTTCCCGCAATTGATAATTTCGCCATCCCAAACAGTGTTTTGTAGTTTTTAAATTTGTTATCGCTCACCCGATCTAACACCTTCGACATATCAAGCAGAATTATATCGGTTTGGCTGAAATTGTTGATACTAAGCGCAAGATCGCAGACTGCTTCGGTAAGGTGAGTTATGGTAGATAATCCTTTCCTGAAGCCATGTTGATGGGTAGACAGAAGGTCATTTTCTGAAAAAAGGTTGATTTATTTTAACGATGTGCTCGAGTAACTTGCACGATGTACTGGTGAGTGATATAGGCCGCAAATTACAGTGGCCGATGGTATGTCTTGCTCTATGGATTGGCATTACTTTTTTACTATTTTCCATTTTGATGGCAGTTTAGCTGTTTTAATAGATTCGCGATAAATCAGGCCGAGGTATTTACTGCACCATTCTGCATATTGGAACAGAAAATCGTTCGTAATGTCACCGTGGTCACATGCTTTCTTGGGATCTATACGCAGAAGAAGGTTAAGAATTCCTGAGTCACTTATTACTAATGGTACAATGGGCCTAAGGGAAATATGAATGACTGGGGGACTGACACGTCGTTATCGTCAATAAAGACAGATTGAAAATAAGTTGGAGTAAAATGTTGCTTTTTTGCCAGTTTTGCTTTTTTTAAATCTGCAATAGAACATGCCAGGTTGGAAGCACCTGCAGGATTATTGCATTTCATTTTGATTGCGTGACGCAGCCTTTTCACTTTGCGATTTGCGTGTATTACTTCGCGGCCGGGTTATCCAAGGGTTATGGTTTTGTGGCTTATTAGTCTTGATCGCGAAATGCGAAGGCTGTGGGATCGTTCCCCACATGCGGCAAGTTGTTTTTTCATCCACTTTCATTTCCATTAAATTATCGTTTCTTTATTTCATTTATTAGGCACAAGCAATTTCCACTATGTTGTCCTTGGTGTCATTGTATGTTGGCTTCTTGTGATATCACTAATAAAAACAGGCCCTTCGGTTAACCCCATTGCTTCTCGTTTATTACTTAACGAGGGTCTCGAATCCGGCAACATTGATGCCATCAGGTAGCATGTGTGAGTTTATTGACCGGTTGCATTCACCCGAAAAGATCACGTTCTCGTGACGCCTGCGGCAGAACGGATGTTCCACATCCGACACCAAGGTTTGGGAGCGGTGGTGCTGGCTAACGCTCGCAAGGTTCTATTAGAAAACATAAATACCCAAGAAAGTGGATGGGGAAACAGCGCCGCGGTAGCTCAATGGGTAGAGCATCGCACGCGAAATGTGAAGTTTGTAAGATTGTTCCCCACCTGCAACAAGTTGTTTTCCATCCATTTTCATTTCCATTAATTTATCGTTTCTTTATTTCATTTATTAAGCACAAGTAATTTCCCCTCTGGTGTCCTTGGTGTGAGTGTTCGTTGGCTTCTTGTGATATGACTAATAAAAACGGGCCCCTCGGTTAACCGCCTTTCTACTCGTCTATTAGTCTTGAGTGGTACGAAATGCATCACGCAATATGTAACAGTAGCCTTGAAGCTCGACCATAGTCTGTTAGCATCAGTCGTTGGATCAACAGCGAGGTTTGAAAGGATTTCAAATTCGTGAGCTAAACAGGTCAGAATGCAAGCATCATGAGCTTTACGGAAATTTTGTACTGTGGTCATTGACGGTCGCGGTGTTAGGCCAAATCCAAGTTGCAGCTGACAGATCGGTATGTGGTGATCGGACATCCCTGGAACATTACAACGACCGCTTTATTTAACGGGAACTGATCACCAATATATTGTGACGTCACAGTAAGAGCCGACTTTTATTGAGCCTGAGAGACGCGGCGTAGGACCCTCGGCACAGTCCACTATTATGATGCGACTACGCGCACGATGAGGATGAAATGCACACATATGATGATCATAATATACAGATGATGAAGAAGTACGAAATAAATGCTCACACTAACTTCCCCCGCGCGAGAGCGGCCATCCTGGACGCAGCCTAAAAGTATGGGGAACGCCACGTGAAGGGCGTCATACGAGAAACGTGGACCACTTCGGTAGAGCGGCAACGGTGGTCAGTTGAGGGAACAACAGTGGTGACACGATAATTAACGGGAGAAGTCATTTCCAGGGCTTTGTATTGGCTAATAAAGCGGGACTGAAACTTCTCACACAACCCAGGAGTGTGAACTGGTGTCCAGAGCAGCACTTCATCGCCGGGCTGGTAGAAAACTACACGATGAGATGCGTCATAATGATCCTTGAGGTCCTGTTTCCTGGCTTCCGTGTTGAAGCGGGCACGCTGGCGACAATGGTCAAAGCGGGAGACATAGTCTTCGCAGGAAGATGGAGATGGACTGACAGGGGCAGAGAAGAAAGAAACGTCGAGAAAGGAACTGGGCGAACGGCCATAAGCAAGGTAGAATGGCGAGTAACCGATTGCGCGTTAACGGCGTTCTTATACGCAAAGGTGACGAATGGCAAAATTGTGTCCCAATTTTTGTGATCTGGTTGAATATGGGCGGCTATCATGTCAGAGAGCGTACGATGAAACCGCTCAGTCAGGCCGTCGGTCTCAGGATGGTAAGTAGTCTTGTGAGTTGTTCCAGAGGCTCTGAGCACTTCGCCTACCAGTTCTAAAGGAAATATCTTTCCGCGGTCGCTCAGAAGGACACGAGGGGCGCCGTGAGGCAGGATTATGGCTTGAAGAATGAATATAGCAACTTCAAAAGCAGATGCAGGACTGACACAAGCTGTTTCGCCATGGCGCGTGAGGTGGTCGACGGCTGTAACTATCCATCGACTGCCGGTTGAAGCCATGGGAATTGGCCCATAGAGATCAATTCCGACAGCCTCGGACGTTTCCGTAGGGCACGAGACCGGTAGTAGCTACCCGGCAGGAGCTGATGCTGGCCGCTTTCGACGCTGACAAATGGCGCAGGAAGAGACGTATCTCGCCATACTGGTAGACAGGCCAGGGCAGTAGAAGCGACTTCTTATGCGGTCGTAAGTTTTCTGGATGCCAAGGTGGCCAGCTGTCAAATCGTCATGAAAGGCCCGAAGGACACAAGCACGAAGGCAGCGAGACAGTACGGGAAACCAAAGTTGTCCGGCAGGATGATAGATATGGCGGTACAGCAGGGAGTTTTGTAGCTTGAATTGTGTCAGCTGTCGACGGACCCTGGCGTTAGGCGGGCGCGAAGCTCCACGAAGGCGGTCGACAGTATGAATCGGCTAATTGTTGAGACGAAAATGATTCATGGTCATCAGAAGTGAGATGGTCAAGAGCGGCGGAGGACAAAATCGCCGTTCAAGAGACGTCAGGGATTGCGTCCCTGGAGGTGGTTGCGGAATCATTGTTGAGTGCGGCTGTAGGAAGGGGGCAGCGAGAAATAGCGCCTGCGTATTGGTGCTTTTTGCCAGACTTGTAGACGATCTCAAAGTCATATTCTTGCAGACGAAGAATCCAGCGACCAAGACGTCCTGACAAGTTCTTGAGTGTGGAGAGCCAAAATAAGGCGTGATGGTCCGTAACGATGGTAAAATAGCAGCCGTGGAGATAATGGCGAAACTTCTGGACGGACCAAACGGCAGCCAGGCATTCCTGCTCGGTGATGGTATAGTTCCTCTCGGCAGGTGTGCGTACGCGGCTTGCATATGCAGCGACTCTCTCATGCAAGGTGGTGTCTCGCTAGAGGACGACAGCACCAATTCCATGGCTGCTAGCGTCCGTGTGCAAGATTGTGGGTGCAGTCTCATCAAAATGACACAGGACAGGTTCATATGTCAGGGCGTCCTTCAGCTGGTCAAAGGCAGATTCACATTCCGGTGACCACACGAAGGAAGCACCCGAAAGAAGTAAGTTGTGTAAAGAAGCAGCTACAGAGGCGAAGTGGCGCATAAATTGGCGAAAATAGGAAGCGATACTAAGGAAACTACGTAGTTCTTTGGTCTTTTCTGGTCGAGGAAAGCAAAGCACCGTCGAAATTTTGTCAGGACCAGGTAGAATAGCATCCTTGCTCACAATGTGACCTAAAACCTTGATCGTCTTGCTTACAAAACGGCACTTTTTGGTGTTGAGCTCAAAACCAGCGTTAGCACGGCATGTGAGGACCTCGTCTAGACGTTGCAGGTACTAGGCAACTGCCGATGAGAAAATAACGATGTCGTCTAGACAGCACAAGCATGTTTTCCACTTCAGGCCGCGCAGGACAGTGTTGCGGGAGCATTGCAGAAGCCGAAGGGCATGACGTTGAACTCGTAAAGGCCATGCGGTGTTGCAAACGCTGCAATTTCTTTGTCGTCTACGTGTCTAGGGATTTGCCAGTAACCTGAATGCAGATCAAGGCTAGAGGAGTACTCGGCACCTTGCACAGAATGGAGAGCATCGTCAATGCGAGGCATAGTTTATACATCCTGGCGCGTGATCTTGTTGAGCGCTCGGCAATCGACACAAAATCGTCGCAGTACCACGAGGTGGTATTGTGACGCTGTCGTCGGAAATTCGAAGAGCGGCTCTGTGAGTGCAGACGTCTCGTCGTTTTCTTTGTAGAGAACCCTTCCCTGCGCTGGTGCAGGGAAGGGTGCATGGTGCCCTAATGCGTCGGCATAAATCGCACGTTGCTGTGCGCTCACGGTAGGAGGTACCACCGGGGGACGGGACGGTGCCTCTTAAAACGTCAGCGTAAGTTGTGCTTTGAGGTTCACTTGAAGTCGTGAACGCCTGAAGTGGTGGAGTGGCCGGAAGTGCTGCTTCGTAACGTGTGGTGCCCAGCGCATGCTGCACTTCGTCACGCACGACGTTAGTACGAAGTTGGCTGAAGGCTGCCGCACCTGATGCAGCTGTCGCAGCTCATCGTAGACAAGTGATCGAATAATCTCGCGAAGCGACTCGACGTCAGTCGTGAGAGCTCCTAGGCCACGGGTAGCAGAGGAGAGATTCACCTGCCGATAGTACTGCTGCTAGCGCTGGTGCAGGGCCTTCTCCATGGTGACCGCTTCAGTGAGAAACTCCGCAACCGTTTTGGGTGGACTACGAACGGGCCCGCCAAAAAGCTGCTCTTTCACGCCTCGCATCAAGTGGCGCAGCGTCTTGTCTTCCAACATGGTAGGGTCCGCTCGCCTGAAGAGACGCACTGTCTTCCACGTACATAGCCACAGTCTCAATATATTTCTGAATGCGAGACTGGAGGGTCCATTCTGCTCGTTCCCAGCGATCGGAGCTGGCGTAGGTGTCCGAGGGGCTGCGATAGAACTCACGCTATGATGTCAGGATATCTTCGTGATTTTGGAACCACGTGTGAGTACCATCCAAAAGGCTGAAGTAGACGTTTCGGAGCTTCGATTCGACGTCCCATCCACTGAACTCCACTACGCACTCGAAGTCCGCCGGCCAGTCTTCCACGCCTTCAAGAAGGTCGCCATGGAAGGAACTTGGCAAGCGCGGTTTTTGCAACGTGTAATGTTGATGTACCGGAGCATCCATTGCAGGGTTATTTATGGTAATACTGGATGTAGCATACATACCTGCCGACGTTGTCGTCCTCGCGTTGTCGCTAGCCCGGTGTACTGGCGCGAGCTCCAGTATCGGTCTAGTGTTTCTGCTGCTGTGAGGGGTCTGTTGAATGTGTCGAGAATACCCCGTACATCCACCAGAAATATGTCACGTTTAATTTACAGGCGACTTCTAATAGAGGCTGTTAAAGTCCGAGTCGTCGAAGATGCATCGCAGCACCGACAAAGGCCAAAGCGCGAGCTCGTGACCCAGCACGTCCTCGTCTTCTTGAGGGAGCAAGTGGCCCAAGCGCGTGGCCCAAGCGCCTGGCACAAGCGCGTGGCAATATTATAATTAGAGGAAAAGTGTCAATGAGAAAACTGTAAAGCAACATGAAAAATTTGCGATACTGCTTTCTGTTGCTCAATACGTGCTACTAAAAGTGCTTTTCCGAGCATGAAAGAAGCCCGCGAATACAGGCAATATTGCCGCTCGTGGCACCTTGCCTATAAGGATTGGCTGGAATTTGCTACTAACAACTCTAGCTTAAGAGCTTTTTCTTTTATTCGGGCGCTGATTCTTGGTGCATCCTGTACTGTGCGTATGAGCCATTTTTAAGGTGTTGGAAATCGTGCTTGCGCGGCGCATCGAAGAGGAGGATGAGAGGGATGGACTCGCGACCGGGAGAATGCTATTTCAATAGCTATTAGGAAACTTATGCTCCATATTAATTTCGAATAATCCACACATTTCTTGGCCAATCCCCTATCGTGGGTAGGAGCCACAGGCATCACAGGCTACACCACCACCACCACCACCACCACCAACAACAACAACAACAACAACAACAACAGCGGCAGCAACAATGCTGATGCTAGGCTTGCCACCTTGAGTACGCCATGTTAGGACGGTTTAAGGCTCTGCGACAATAAACCATGCAGAAGTGTCTTTCCTCATATCGTATTTTGCTTCCAAAACCCGGGAAGCCAGCAAGCGCCTTTGAAACTTGTGGCTTCGTCTGCGAGAGACCTCTGCCGCCAGACCGTCAAGGAGCGCATCAAGAACAAGCGGATTTCTCGCCGAGCGCAGAGCACGAGGATCCTCACGAACGAGATTATCCAATCCGGACAGTTCGACCTTTCTGTCCTTCGTGTCCTGCATAGCCGGTTAAAGGCGACGAAGTCGGAGTTATCCATACTCAACTCCGAGTTCGAAACATTCATGACCGACGAGCAATCCACAGCAGATTATGATTCCGTCATGGAAAATGAAGAGGCTGCTACCAGCGCTTTGGCCTTGCTCGAGCACAATATCTTCTTGCTCAAGGTTTCCTCCTCGCCTCCGACAACTTAGCCACCGACCTCATCTAACGGGAACCAAGCGTCTGCTTCTTTGACGAACACGACACGTTCACAGCGTGAGTTTGGCGCTAGGTTACCGAAGTTAGAACTTGTACATTTCGACGGAATGATCACCCGATGGCAACCATTCTGGGATATGTTTCTTCATTCTGTTCACGAGAACCCGCGACTGTACGACACGGATCGCTTCCATTACCTGATTTCGCTACTTGACGGAGCTGCTGCTCAAGCGGTCGCTGGAATCCAAGTGACGGAATCAAGCTACAGCGACGCACTTGGAATATTGAAGCAGCGCTATGGCAACCGCAAGCTGATCGAGCAGAAGCTCTTGGAAAACCTACGAATGCTCGGATCGGTGGCATTTTCGAACAACGTTACAGCCTTGCGGAAGTTGCTCGACGACATTCAACTCAACGGACGAGAACTCGCAAACGTTAGGTTGAGCGCTTCATCTTACGCTTCAATGCTAGGTGAAATACTTCTGAAAACTATACCTCAAGATATGGTAGTAGAGTATTACAAGCGCGAGAACATCGAGTCCACTATGCCAACGGTAGGCTCAAGTAATAGTGAGCACTCACTGGAACAGTAGTTAGAACGCTTGCTGAAATTTCTTCAGCTAGAAGTCGAATGTAGAGAGAGGTGCGCTCAGACTAGAACATCAAGGCTTAACGAAACGCGTCCTAAACACAGTCCGAGCTTCAATATGTCGTCGACTCCTGCTGCAAGGGTTCTTCACAACAAGGCAGAAGTATTAACAGAACTATGCTTCTTTTGTTCTGCCAAAGACCACAGGACCGAACGATGCACCAGTGACGTTAGCCTCCAAGACAAAGGCAGCATGCTCAGGAAAGATGGTCGATGCTTCAAGAGTACGACGAGGGGACGCCTTGCGCGTGACTGCCGTCGCAAGATCCAGTGTACCGCATGCAAGCGTCGTCATGCTTCCACGATGTGCAACGCTGGCGTTAACGAAAGATCGCCTTCTTTAGCACCACAAAAGACGCCGGATGTTGCCATGCACGCTGCAAGGAGCGGTACACAGCCTCGACTCACTACGGAGATTCTCCTACAGACGTTCCGTGCCTGGCTGACGACTCCGACCCACTGCTGTTACGTCCGCGGTGTTTTGGACAATGGCAGTCAAAGAACATTTCTGAGGGAAGATGTCTGTAAAGAGCTATGATCAATTAACCTCCCATACGAGATATGGATCTGTTGATTAGCACGTTCGGACGAACTCGATCACAGCATGCTCAGCGGGCTAAGGTGGTCAGCGCAACACTTCGGATCCAGCACGAGAACGTATCAGCACAGATAGAAACAATCGTCGTGCCTTTCATCTGTGAAGACATTATCGAAGTTCCGCCAGATAACCAGTTCCGTGCCATCGTCGCGGAGGACAAGCCACTAGCAGACGCAGTGGTTTTCCCTGGCGTAACAGGTGAACCCAGAGTGAGTCTTTTGATTGGTTCCGACCAGATTTTTCAAGCTGATGCCGAATTCAAGTGAGGCGAAATGGCATACCGAAAACCGATCCAGATCTGATAGCGATCAACACGAACATCGGATGGACTATTCAAAGGCCCTTGGCGTTCACAAGGAAAGTTAGTCGGCAAACGAGCAGTCAGATATGTGTTTTACGCGTAGACGCATAGGAGAATGAAGAGCTTTTCTTCCCGTTGCAACGATTCTGGGAAATGGAAGCTATTGGTATGATGGATACGCCATCATCCAAACGAGGAGATGTTTGGACGAAGTTTAATGAAACCATCAAATTTCAAGATGGTCACTATATCGCTCCCATGGAAATCAACTATAACTGATATGACAGACAATCACAAAGTTGCGCTTTCGCGACTGTATTCGTTGGTTCGAAGGCTTTCGCTGAACGATGAAACCTTGGAAACGTATGACAAAGCATTCAGACAGTACGAGAAGGATGGCCGTGCGGAGAAGGTCAAGGACGTCCAAGAATCACGAAAAAACGTGAATTACATGCCCCATCAAGAAATCATTCGCGAGACGTCTACTACTACAAGATACGGGCTTTGGACGCATCTTCACACGGAACAGAATCATGCAGTCTGAATGAAAGGCTTGAAAAGGGACCAAACTTGAACGCTGACCTTCTCAAGGTGATACTCAGGTTTCTTTTATACGTATTTGGACTTGCAGTGGATGTACAGAAGCTGTTCCTTCAGATATTCATCAAGGAAGAAGACAGGGATGCGCTTCGCTTCTTGTGGTTTGAGGAAGTTCCCGCCAAAAACAAACCGCTTCCACGGATCGAGGAGATCAGCATGACGCGGGTGCCTTTTGGAACCACTTCGAGTCCGTTTCTCCTATCAGCTACGCTTGAGTATCACTTCAACCACGTAGATTCGAAACACCAAGAAACAGCTGCTCAGCTCAAGGAAAGCTTCTACCTGTATGATTTGGTATTTTGCGCTTCAACACCAGAGGAGATATCCCACTTGTACGTACCAACAATGCAGATCATGAAACTAGCAGGGATGAATATGCAGAGATTATCAACTAACGACGACATGCTGCAACAGACACTGCGGAAAAAGGAAGAAACATCAACGAGGGAACATATACTAACGAAGGTACTCGGCCTATACTGGAATACGGAAAAAGACACTTTGTGTAAACCTTGACCCACTTCTAGAGATTATCAACGAAAGAAAGAGCACAAAGCAAACAGTGCCCCAAGCCACATCAAGAATTTTCGACCCGCTGCGTTTTTTATGTCTCCATTCACAATAAGACCCAAAATAATCTTTCAAGAGATAGGGAAGCAAGAATCAGATTGGGATATGTCACTACCGAAGGCTCTCGAAGATGATTGGAACAAGTGTGCTGTGGAGCTTGAACACATAAGAGGTCTGTCTCTGAAGAGAAGCTCATTGACCGAAGTCAACACGGGCGGAGCTCACTTACAACTACATGTCTTCACTGACGCGAGTCCTCAGGCATGCGGTGTCGTCACGTACCTAAGGGTTGAAGATAGATCGGACAACATCTATGTCCAACAACTGCTCTCGAAAGCTCGGGTCACTCCCATCAAGAGACGGATGTACCGCGTCTTGAACTCGTCGGGGCTTCCCTGGGCCTGCGGATTGCGTCATTCCTACGAGACACACTACCAAAATGCGACGAATACTTCTGCTTGACCGGTTCGACCATCTGCCTATGCCAGATTCGGTCATCACCCACTAAGTGGAAACCTTGTTCTTGCAATCGAGTAATGGAAATTCAAGACCGCACCGACCCAAGTCGCTGGATTCTGTGCGCTGGGAACAACAACCCAGCTGATTTACTAACAAGAGGTGCGTCAGCCCAGAGCCTCTGCACGAATTCTTTATGGTGGCTTGGCCCTGAACGGCTAATTACGCCCCAACAAACGTGGCCAAAACAAGAAGAGAGGTTCGAAAGCCCACCTGAGGTGTTACTCGACGAAATAAAACCAGCAGAAGAAGTGGTTCTGATGGCCCTGAGTAGGACTCCTGAACTTATATTAGATGTCGCCAAGTATAGTCGCTTGAAGACGGTCCTTAGAATCACGACTTGGGTGAAGAGGTTCATTCACAATTGCAAAGCACCTTCTAATACTAGAAGAGAAGGCCCACTTTCCGCCCAAGATATTTGAGAAAGCGAAGATACGTGGCTGAGGATTTTACAAGCACGAAGCTTTGGAAATGAGATTGCTGCATTAACAACGGACAAAGCTCTCGACAAGACGTCGACCATACGAGACCTTCACCTGTTCATGGATGGCAAGGGCATTATCAGGATCAAGAATCGCCTTGACAACGTAGCTGCTTCGGACAACGTGAAATGTTCTGTACTCCTGGCTGCAGATCATCGCCGTACGCACCTCATCGTGGACAGCGAACATCGACGCCTTCTTCACAGTGGTGTCGGTGGTACACTCACCGAGTTGCGTAAGAAGTTTTGGGTAGTCCGCGGTTGCCAGTGCGTTAAAAAGGTGCTTGGCCAGTGTGGGGTCTGTGCGAGGTTTCGTCTTAAAGCGGCTTCAGCTCCTACAGCCCCGCTTCTGATCGACAGAGTCTCGAGGTCTCATCCATTTCAAGTCACGGGCGTCGACTTCGCTGGTCAAGTGTTTGTGAAGAGAAACGGCTCTGTGAAAACATTCAATGTAGTATTTACCTGTGCTGTAGTGCGAGCTGTTCACTTAGAACTTTCCAGTGACATGACTGTGAATTCCTTTTTATTGGCCTTTCGTCGATTTATTTCGCGCCGTGGTTTGCCATGTGTAATTTATTCTGACAATGGTTTAACGTTTAAGGCAGCCAGTCGCGAGCTTAAGCTGACATATTGACTTCTACGTGATGTCCAGGTACAGAACTTTTGTGCATCTAGTAACATCACATGGAAGTTCATTGCTGAGCGTGCTTCATGGTGGGGAGAATTTTGGGAAAGAATGACTCGAACAGTTAAGAACTGCCTCAGGAAAACATTAAGAAAAGGATGCTTCAGCTTCGAACAGCTCCACTTTTTACTAACAGAGGTCGAGGCAGTGATAAATTCTAGAACACTCACATACATTTCTGATGATGCTACCGAAGCGGAAGTACTAACTCCTTCGCACTTTTTGTAAGGCAGATGTCTCACTGCCCTTCCACAAGCGCAAGTTAACGAGAACTCGGGAGGTCGCACAGACACATTGCGCGCCTGCAGAAGTATACAAGAAAAACTGAACGACTTTTGGCAGCGCTGGTATAAAGAATACATCTTGACACTGAGAATCGCGCACAGCAGGTCGCAGAAGCTCGACAACTGTTTAAAGAATTACGACCTTGTCATTATTAGAGATAACAAAGTACCCATTACGTTTTGGAAACTAGGTAATGTTGTTAAAATCTTTAAGGGGAACGATGGGTACGTCGGAGCATGCAAAGTCTGACTAGCCGACAACACAGAGCTCACGAGACCGGTTCAGCTTCTTTGTCCTCTGGAACTGTGCAAGTGACTTTGTTGGCCGCGGAGGATGTTGGAAATAGTGCTCGCGCGGCGCATGGCGACCGGGAGAATGCTGATGTTAGGCTTGTCACCTTGAGTACGCCATGTTAGCACGGCTTAATGTTCTGCGACAATAAACCTGGCAGAAGTGTCATTTCCCACATAAGGCTTATCGTCATCACGGTCATGTACGCGTATTATGTGCCGCCGACCATGCTTTTACAAGCATTTTGGCTAAGAATTGTGCATCATTACAAGGCCATCGTGTCAAGAACAGCTGATACACGATCCACACGAGTTCATCATCCGTTACAGCACTGCTTGTTGTGACCTCCGAAATGCATGCGCGAGCCCCACGCTCTCGCAGTCTATATAGATAGAAAACTTGAACTAATTATTCAGTGCTGTTGTTGTCTGATAGAATAGCGCGGCTGGCTGGCAAGTACACATTTCTACAGTGATGTGAGTTGGAATCCTACTGATGCCGCTCGTAGGCAAATTATTTCTTCTATGGCAATAATGACGTTCAAGATGGGGAGGCTGCTTGACAAACGAAATAACGTCGACGATGACACCGGCCTGCACAAGGGAATAGACGGACAAGGCAAACCTAGTCTTGAACGCTTAACCAATGCCGCAGTGATAGCTGAAAAATAACGACGCCTGTCCGAGTTGTTGACGAGTCTGAGGACACAGTTGCACACGAGGTCCGACACCATGTTGATCGACGGTGTAATATGAGTGGATATGCTGAGCTGTACTCCCTGAGAGCAAGAGATATCCTACAACTACCTAGGCCATTGTGTTGAGGCCAATAGGGGGCCTGCAGCTGAGTGTCGCCAGCTCATCCCTGCATCTGTCATACCACACAGCACGTGGAACGTGGGTTTTGGAATGACTGGCGAGCAGGCAAGCGCAAGTAACCGAGAGTTTTTGGTTGTGCTGCACATGCGCGATGTACGAAGCTTCTACAGCGATCAATGATGTACCTGTCCTGCTCTCGCATGGTCTCTTCTAATATGGTTTTCTTCTCTTGCAGTTGTTCAAGGTTCATTTACAAAAGCGGACGCGTATTTTCACATTCAGTGCAGGGCCTCTGCTGAAATTTAGTGCCTTGACTGACCTTCTTTAAATGTATTGCGCATCTTTTAGAAACGGCGCATTCGCAATGTGAAATTATTTGCATCACATCACAATCCAATGACAAATATATTTGTTTGTACGTTTGACTTCCAGACAAATCTGCTGCTGCAAAAGCTTGAACCTCCTGGCAAGATAGTTGTGACGGGTATACAAGTATCATCTAGAGTAAGTATTAAGATAGCTCTAATGTTGTGATTACGAAAACATCTCATCGAATGGCTTCAGCACGCTTAACAAGAAAACTACTTCCAGGCAGCCGAACAATACATAGTACGGACAAATGATGGTCACCTACAAGCTGAGGCTACGGCAAGTAAATTATTTCAGTATGCAGCCAGCGTCCCACGCATGCAGAAATCTGACGTGGTCATTTTCATCACTTGGTAAGCAGTTCGGCTACATAATTTGTGATACAAACTAAGCAGGAGCACCGGAACCTAGTCAGTAGCAACTGCACTGATCATCCCATATGTCTACACGATTAACTATTATGACAAAAAAAGCGAGACTGTGAGAACCTTGTAAACAGCGTGTTCTCTTCGTTACACGTGTTCCGTGTAATTTCTGGTTAATAGTAATGAAGAGTTCTGCGCAGCCATTGAAGTTTAGTTTGTGGTGCGTCGGCCAAAGTATATGCTATTGGACGATGTTAGTTTTTCTATCCTAATATCCAAAGAACTTGGTCCATAGCAGGAACCGGATTTCCTGATGAACACATTCGATATATCCACTATATATATATATATATATATATATATATATATATATATATATATATATATATATATATAGTAACGAAGAAGAATGCCTCAGCAGCATTGCCACCATGAACTCGTGGTTGCAGTCCTTGGCCGAACGCTTGTGACTGCTGCCCGTTCGCCTCTGTCACCTGCTAATAAATCTCTTAGCAAGTGGCGCAGGTTGCTGGGTTTCGACCGCCCAGGAACTTCGAGGTCGCACTCTACCCCCCATTATGCCCGACGACGCATCCACTCCTCCAACGGCGTCGCCCACCCTGGTTTGTGCCGGTGCCTTGCGTCAGCGAGATCCCCCTATCGTCTCCAGCACAGATGACAAAGACACCGAAGATTAGGTGTCCTCTTACGAGCGAGTGAGTGCCCATAACCACTGGGACAATGTTAGCAAGTTGAGAAACGTGGTATTATATCTCTCGGACGTTGCGAAACTATGGCTTCTAAACCATGAAGCCGACCTCACTACATGATTGGTCTTCAAGACCAGCTTTACCCAAGTTTTCATTCGGCCAGCAGCACGAAAGCTTCGTGCAGAACGACGTTTGTGTACACAATCCCAAGAAATTGGAGAGAATTTCGCGAGCTATATTGAGGACATTCTTGACTTTTGCAAGCGGGTGAACGCGTCGATGTCAGAGGAGAAGATCGAACATATAATGAAGGATATTGAGGACTATGCGTTCCAAATGTTATTATCGAAGAGTCCTCATACTGTCGTCGAAGTGATAGAACTGTGCCAGAGTTACGACGAGTTGCGCAGGCAACGGCTTCACACCCGACGTCCCCCTGCGCCCGCCAACTCTTTGTCAAACCTTGGAGTCGGCGACAACCATGCTACTCTGTTGCTAAATATTCAGGAGTTCATTCGCGCCGAGGTCGCTCGCCAGCTATCTTTGATGTCTTGTATGCTGGAACCACAACCCACTTTGTCACCTAATATCCGCCACTTCATCCATGAGCAAGTTTCTCAAGTCGTTTCTCCAGCCCGTGAACACATTTCACGTACGCGGAACCAGTTGGCCGATACCGTTCACAAACCCTCTCGCCGACCCCTATGCACCGACCGCTGATCTCCATGCCGCCGCCTATGCCGCTACTAGACCGACAGCACTTTTCGACTCCTCAGCCACGACTCGGACCTTACGTACCCAAGTGGCCCATCTTCGACGACCGTCCGACATGTTTTGCTTGGGGTAGTGCTAGTCACGTGGAGCGCCAATGCCATTGTTGCATGCTTCCTTGTTCGAACATCCGGCGAGCGCCACCTTTCCACCCTCAGTTTTCCTCTTCGCCATCCGGCTTCCGTATACCTGTTCCTTTTACCCTGATCACTCACCCGCGCCGTGTCAACCCGCCGCTCACCATCTCCACGTTCTCGCTCGCTTTCTCCGATGCGTTGCCGTACTGAGTTCACGGAGCAGGAATACTGACGGCGGCAGTTCCCGACGCACGAAATGCGTCCCCGTCGCAATGCCCAAGTCCTCGTCCCTATCCAGCCAACGTAATTGAAATGCCTGTCGAAGGAATCGCCGTCCTGGCACTTGCCGTCTCGGAGCGCCGCGCCATTGACGACCAGGTTGCTGTCATGCTCGAGCGCGGCGTTGTGCAGCCATCGAACCACTCCTGGGTGCCACCGGTTGTTCTCGTTAAGAAAAAAGGATGGCTCTATTCGGTTCTGCGTCGACTATTGACGTCTGAACAAGATAACGCGCAAAGACATTTGCTCGTTACCGCGCATCGACGACGCCCTCGACTGTTTGCAGAGAACGGGTCTCTTCACTGGATTTACGTTCCGGATACTCGCAAATCCCTATGGCACCATCTGATCGACCTAAAACAGCATTTGTAACACCTGACGGATTATACAAATTTACCGTGATGTCTTGAGTCAAGTACAGCTGACCGGAGTGCTCGCATCAAAAACCAAAAAACAGCACGGCCTCCTACGAAGGGGTGCCTTCGTTGCTGCTCCGACTGCGAGTTGGCTGCTACTTGCTTTTTTGCTGCAGTACACAAGCTTGTCGTCATGCAATACTACATCCTAATGCGAGTGTCTCTACTGTTTCTCCGAGACGTGGGGTCGTCGACATGACGTCACCGGCTACGGCTGTGGCGTGTCAGCAAACAGGTCCGCGCACCGGGCCTCGGATGTGGCAATATACGAACGAGGAAATGAGTGTGCGCCATTCAAACTCGTAAAAGCACCGGACTTAGACTTCGCTGACGAGTGCGCAGTACGTAATTCCGAGGTTATTGTAATTACCTCAGCGTACGTGTCGCCAGGTGCTCAACATGGGAAGATTGGGGTCTTCTTGACACGTACCTTCGCTTCTCAACGAGATGTGCCCCTAATTCTTACCGGTGATTTGAATGTAAACACGAAGGATCCCCACAACGTCCGGTTCGTACACTGTGTGAAAGAAGACCTCGGCGTGGAATTTGTGTCAAATACACAATGCAGCTTTTCGCGCACCGGTTCCTGTTTGGACTTCGTTTTTAAAAACATCGAAGCACCCGTACTGCCCCGCTGCATGTCCTCCTCAACCTACTTTTCCGAACATAAAAGACACCTGAGTGTGCTTCCATAAATGTATGCAAATAAAAACAACACTTTCAATATAATTACTACTTGCAGTTACCGTCTTCAATCAGTTTACGACCGCCTCCTGTGGAGACGCTCCTCCAGCTTACACTGCGACTGTGTTGCGTGTGCCACGAAGGCCTGTGGCTTTTTTTTTCTCGGCCTTAGCTGCAACCGTAAAGCATATGCCTTGTTTCGTTTTAGGCTACACATGGTCGGCAATACAGAGGATGGCACATACATTGCGGTCGATGGTATGTATTTGAATTTTTTTGTTATATGTTTATAATTTCCGGAAAGCTGGAGCGTGTGTAAGGCTGGCAGGCAATTGGCAAGGCAGGCAGCAAAATATTTTTTTTAATAAAAGAAAAGAAGAGATAATAGTTTTGGTGAGGAGAAAGTGAGCGGTAGTTGACCGAGAACGTAAACAACGTTAAGACATTTCAGAACCTCATTTCAAAGGAGTGCATAGTAAAATTGTAAGTCTATTTTAGAAATCCGGCACAGAGGCAGGAATTGATTATGAAGAGATTCTATGTCTGAATGAAAGCACAGAAGAATTAAGCTGCAGTTTTCATTATGTGTTCATGTATGTATTCATGTCATATAATTGAGAATTTACCTTAAATTTGACTTAATCTACAGTTACACATATGACTATCAGCTGCAGGAGGAGATTGTCCGATGAATACTGCGCGCTATGTCATATCAGGTCATTGATATTTATGATAGTGGTCATTTGCAATGAAACATATGTGTGGCAGGGATTCGCGAATGAAAATTAGCGTCTCCCAAATAAACGATGCGCAATTTACGCCAGGGACAAATGTGACGTCACGCTAGCACAATTAAATAGTATGTCTATTGAATTGGGGTCTAGCATATATGACCTTGGTCAGAAAGGTTGCAGGACCGACTTTTTTTTACTCTTCTTAGTATTAACACTCAAGTCATTGGTTTATTTAGTCACTTTGTATGGTTCTAAGAGTACACACAACTTTGGAAGGATTTTCGTGTACTCACCTCGTGACGGCACTGTGTATATCAGCCCACTGTCCGGCTTGTTGGCCCATTTAGTTGGCAGTTGTACGAGTAACACGATTCACTCACATTCTGAGTTTAGATGTCAGTGATTTATGCATTAGCGTTCGTGCAACACCTATTGACACATGCAGCACTCTTCAGCAAGTATGTGAGTACAAACCATAGAAGCCGTGTCTTTCCATAGCAGCAAAAGCTTTGAGAAGGAAAATATTCGGCTACAGGGCGTGCCCGGACTGCCCCACTCGTCCACGTGACATACCGCTTCAAATATGAAACATGTGAGGCAGTGGAAGCATGAAAACCGACGTGTTACTGTGCGAACGATATCGGAAGATTTGAAATTGAACAAGAGTGGCGTGCCACCATATCTTACGCAATATTATAGTTTAGGGAAACTTAAACTGAATTACCATATCCTGACTGGGAGTTTACCACTGTCGTTGGAAAAAAAAACGTACAATCGCTGCATTCTATCAGTGCTAACATGCGGGGCAGAAACTTGGTTGTTAACAAAGAAGCTCGAAAACAAGATGAGGGCCCGCAAAGAGCTTTGGAGGGAAAAAAGCGTAACGTTAACAGACATGAATAGAGCGGTTCGCATCAGAGAGCAAAAAAGGAACAGCCAATATTCTAGCTGATATTAGGAGAAAGAAATGGAGCTGGGCAGGCCTTGTAATGCGTGGGGCAGGTAACCAGCGGACCATTAGGGTTACAGAATGGGTGCGAAGGGAAGGGAAGCGCAGTCGAGCACGGCAGAAAATTAGGTGGGGCCATGAAATGAGAAAATCTGCAGGTTCAAGTTGGAATCAGCTACTGCAAGACAGGGGTAATCTTCACATTACAGGGAGAGGCCTTCGTCCTGCAGTGGACATAAAAATAGGTTGATTAGGATGATGATGATTAGGGTGATGATTATTAACCGAATGAAGAAATCTCCCATCACCCACTGACAGACGAACAAAAAACGAAAGAAGAAAAAGAAAGCAGACGAACAATTCCAGCCGAACATTTAGAAAGAGCCAGAAGTGATCCGCCATTTCTGCTCAGCATCAGCGCTGGAAATGAATGTTGCTGCTACCAGTATGGCCCTTAAGCGAAGCGACAAAGCGCCGCTCGGTGAAGTGACAGTTCACTTTTCTTTAAAGAAAGCGATGGCCATAAAAGCAACCAAAGGCACACAGACACACACAAAAAAAGAAAACAATGTCGATCGCTTGTTTTGATGCTAGCAGCTTGAAGAGACTATTTGACTTCTAACCAGAACTTCTACATCATCGTGCTGAAATATTTGCGCCAAGCGATTAGGCGGCGCCATCCTAATTTGTCACCGCCTGAACAGTGGTTATTGCTGTACGACTACGCGAGGTCCTACATTAGCGTATCTGTGAAATAATACCTGGCTAAACCCCATTTTTTTAAACCTAATTTAGCATATTCACAGGACCCGTAAACATGTGATTTTTTTTTTGTCTCTGTGTGAAACTGCGCTGACAGGGAGGCTTCCTGTTCACGAGCAAAACGACCTAATCCAGGCACCTCGCCTGAAGCACCGCAGGGGCTAGCTTTCTTGATTTATTAACAATAAACGCTTTTCTTTCTCTCTGTCCTAAAGATAATACAGAGATCGATATTGTTATTAAGATGCTGAAGAGCATTCGGATGAATATTTATCTGCTTACTTCCGTCAGATTTCATGAAATGGTCATTCTCGCTTCCAAAACGTTTTCCACAATAAATACTGTAAAAACTTGGGGCAAGATTTTCTTGGGGAAAACTTTAACGATATCTATGGTCATTGGCTCTTTATTTGAATTAACGATTTTTTTACGAGCTCAGTCATGAGTCATTTCTCAGAAAGGTCGTGTTATGCAAATGATCAATAGCGACTTGCGTGTTATATCAGATAGAAACAAAATGCTTCACATTAGAAGAGCACTGTTAATTTATCTTCCCACTCTGTACTAGGTAACGCCAATAACAGCTTCCAGATTTCTGCGAGCTATACCGAGGATGCCTATACTATATTTTTGTGATTAGCTGATGGTTACAAAGCAGATATACGTTCTTTGAGTTGTTTTCTTCTCCATTCAGCTGTAGTTTTCGCGTTCTACCATTGGGACCAAGTCACAAGTGACATTGTGTGTTAAAAACCATGAAGGCTTTCCTTATTAAAGAACGCCGTCAGATGTAAACGCTTGTCTCAGCTTCTTTCGTTTACTTTGAGAACATTGGTCACTGTATCCGCTAATGTATTTCACAATTAGTCTTATTTTTGCCACTTCGTAACATTTCGAGTTATGATTTATGGGCAGCTCGAAACCTGTATTGTTATAAGATTGCATGCTAATGCTTTAAATGATTTAAACTGCTTGAATTTTTATGCCCCTCAAACGAAGTTCCATATGAGAACTCTGGGGTGCACAGTGTACATAAGTTTTCTAACCCGCTATACTTTTTACCCATCCTTCATTTTGTCTCAATAATTCTAGTAGATCCGGGAAGCAGATTGCGTGACAATCCTGTAAAACAATTTCTTCTCTCGTTTTCGCCAACAGGGCATACAATACTTGGAGGAGCTTGCTCTAAACAGAAAGTACTCATCATAAGGGAGGAGCCTGGGCAGTATTCTGCAGTGCAGGCCACAGCCCACGAAGTAGCACATTCGTATGTATCGAGTCCCGTGGTTCCAACATATCCAGTGCTTATGCCGTCCGAAATGCTACTCTTGATCCAGTCGTTGTCAATCATGAACACAGTTAAACGCGCTGTAGAAGAAGTCGTGCCGCGGTAAAATTTATAGCCATAGGGCGTGTGTGTAGTTTATAAATTCATTGAAGGAAATGTCTGATGGTATCCACGAACTGTGCCACCTCCGTTCATTGAGACCGCTGTGACATAGTCAGCCTAAATGGTAGTGCCGCAGGCGATCAAATTTGTCCTTATTCAGCTGTGTAATTCTTC
This sequence comes from Dermacentor variabilis, assembly GCF_050947875.1. NCBI lineage: Eukaryota > Metazoa > Arthropoda > Arachnida > Ixodida > Ixodidae > Dermacentor > Dermacentor variabilis. Next base: position 138,909,083 of record NC_134571.1, read on the forward strand.
TGGGCGGACATCGAAGCACGTGTGAAGCTGAGGTTTTCAATATATTAACCAATATCGCTGCCTAGATCTATTGCTTATTAATTAAAGACCTAAGCACTCAAGCCAATCTAATAAGGTTTAGTTACAACAACGATCATTGCTGAAGAGCACTAAAGCGCGCAAACGGTACGAGTTCGCAATCAGAGAGACGCGGCGTTCCTCCGGCGTTACGGGACGTGCTCTGCATGGGCTATCGCATGCCAACTCATTTTCGGAGGTCGAACCGATTCCGCATCCTGACCGCTGCCTTCAATCGACGCGGCAAGTCACCAGGATCATATTGACACCATCCCGACCCCAGTGAGCGACATTTTTACCGTTTGTAGTTAAAGTGAACCCCCCCCCACCCTTATGGCTATTGGGGACCACGGCAGCCGCAGGCGCCCAACGGAATCGCTAAGCCTAGGTATGGCCGAAGCTTCGGCCTGCCGACGGCTTTGTCCAGGAGCTCTGACTGCGGCAGTGACGCATTTTCTAACAACCTGCATGAATCTGCGTCGCATCGAGTTATAACCTCTATCTTTTACGCACGTTCCGGTACATTTCAACGTTTTTTCCTTCCGTGAACGCCGCCGGCGCCCACGAACCCTCTATTTCCAGATGTAGGGCGCTCCGACCGAGAAAGTTGCAACGGACGCTGTGATCGCGCCTGCTGCAGCGGCAATGCACACGACTCCGGCCAAAACCACGACTGCTGACAAAACTTCCCGATCCAACGAGGACGGCTGCGCATAGGTGCTGGTCCAAAGGATACGCCACACGCAAATGGACCTCCGCGTCCCGACGCTGAACCAAGACACGAAGACCAGCCAGTTTGAAGGCAAGACCCCCCAACTGCGTCGGCCCGTCATGTTGCGGCCACCCCCCTTGCCCCTCCACGACTACAAGGCCATCCTGCGTCCACACGGAGGGCTACGTTTGGAACAGGGGACTCGTCCCACCCTTACCCGGGCCATTGAGGAGGCCGCAGGTTTGCCTCCGGCTGATGTCGATCGGCTTGTATTTCGCCTACGTCCGGAGCAGAATCTTGCCGTGATAAGCACGCCGCATGAACACATCGCCTTGAACCTGTACAGCGTCAAACACCTTCGCCTGGGTCAGCGCCCCTATCCCACATCGGTCTACATTGCGGCGCCCGACAACTCGTGTAAAAAAAATCATCTCCAGTGTTGACCCGGGAACGACCCCGTCCGAACTTATAGATCACCTCGTCACGCCGAGTTTCACTGTTCTGCAGGTACGTGTGATGGGTAAATCGAACACGGCCCTCCTCACCTTCGCAGGACTCCAGGTTCTTCACTACGTTCGCTACTACGGCGCCGAATACCGCTGCTACGCACATCGTCCCCGCCAGCAAGTCTGCACAGTTTGCCTTCAGTTGGGATATCGCTCTGACAACTGCCCCACACCGGACCGCATCGTACGCGAGATATGCGGCGTTGATAAATCGATACAGGGACACTCCTGCTCGCCCAAGTGCCGCTCCTGCGGGGCGATCACCCCACCACAGACGCGGGCTGCCCCATCCGTGTTCAGCGCCCCTTCAACAAGAAACGGGTTCGGAAGATGCTTCAGCAGGAGCAGGCGCAGCAGCATCAACAGCAGCAGCAGCAGCAGCAACAGCAACAACAACAACACCAAATGAATTATCAGCGTACACCCCCATCCTTAACCCTGGTCGAGAAACCACTGGCAGGCCCAAACCCGGGTAAGAAGTCCCGATCAAGGTCCCGGTCCCGAGCGAAGTCAAGAAGCAAGGCCCGCTCTCCCATCCGCTCCAGCACTGAGTCACGCCCGCTACCAGCAAAACGGATGACCACAGAACGCTACACCAACGAAGACACCCCGGGTGGACCAGCTGCCGAGAGAACAAAGCCAGAAACCCAAGACCTCCAAGGCCGAGCACAACCCGGCGGAACCTCTGGAGGTAAGCTGGGCGAAGGGTCCTCCCCTGCTCTCACGCTCCTCTATATCTCCGTCCCCCAACTCCACTTCACCCTCACAGACCACACAGAGCTCCCACATGAATTCGCTTCAGCAGCTTCGTTCTGAACTGGAGGCTAAGATGCAGGCTCTGGATACCCGCCTTAGACGCGAGATACAGTCCGCGTGCGCCAACATTCGCCAGGAGTTCCGCGAAATGCTTATTGAGGCGGTGTCTGCACTAAAAGACACAATCAACAAAACGGGGACCACACTCCACGACCTGACACATTCGAGAAACATTCGAAACATAGATACATTGAGAAACATTCTCCACGTAAACAGCGCTCAAAACCATTTATGCCGACGACATCACCATATGGACGAACACAGGCTCACTTAGTGGAAAAGAAAAGAGGCTACAGAAAGCGGTCACTTGTGTAGAAAACTACGTTAAAGAAAGAGGACTAGCGTGCGCAGCCGAAGCATCAGAGCTCCTACGAGTATGGAGAAGAAAAGAAAACTGAACCGTTCCAACCAGTGAAGAGCTGCGGCTTAAAGTCTACCTGGAAGGAACACCGATACCCGAAAAGACAATCATATGAATCCTAGGGATGTGGCTACTGTCAAACAAGCGCTGTTCCTACACCCTTATGCTACTAAAGGCATCAACACTCCAAGTCGCACGCATGATCACGCGAGTCTCGAACAGACACCATATGGCTTGCGAGAACTAGACACACTCAATCTAGAAGTCCGGTGGTCAGCCGAATGACATACAGCCTCCAGTATCCCAGCCACGTCAAGAGCGAAATCCAAAAGGCGGATTCGATAATGTGCAAGGTGTACATGCGCTCCGACTGCCCCAAAACACCTCAACCGAAAAACTCCTAGCCCTGGGACAGCAGAACACGTTCGCATTATAAGAGAAGCACAACTCACGGCCCAAATGTGCAGACTACAGCAGACAGCCACAGGCCGAGCTCTCCTCCAGAGACTCGGCTACGTTGAGCAGATACGGGAAATCTCGAGGACCAAAGCTCTCCCCGACGAGAACCGCAGCATGTAGTATAGCACCAATCCCAAGGAACATGGACTCCAACCTCCATAAAGGTCACAGGGAGGCAACGGCCGAATATCTCCAGAAAACTTACGCTTACCAGAAGACAACGGTGTATGTGCACGCAGCCGTATACACTAGACAAAGTGGAAGCAAGAATGCAGTAGCAACGATGGCCGACTCGGCGCTACGAGAGAGAACCAGCGTTTCGCTACAAGACTGCACGTTAGTCGAGGCTGAAGAAGTGGCCGTTCCTCCAGTGGCAGCGAAAGGCTATCCGATCGGACAGTCGATAACAATACTCCCGGACTCGCAAACAGCCTGCCGCAGCTACTTGCATGGCAGAATCAGTCACCGAGCACTCCGCATAGTCTGCTCAGTAGACTGTGAAGCACAACAACAAACAGTACAGAACAACATGAAGCGATCACACACAATCTCGTATGGATACCGGGACACATGGGGCTGGCGGGGAACCAAGAGGCGAACAGCATAGCTGGAGAGTGCACTAATTGCCGAGCGTCCAAAGTCGACAGCCTTGAGTAACCCACGCCTGTACACCGAGAGTACTCGGCCATTTTATACAAGTGCAGAGGCAGCAGGAAGTGGTACCCCCCGCCGCACAAATGCCTTAGCAGGGAAGAAGCTGTCGCATGGAGAAAACTACAAATAGTGTCGCACCCTAACCTCAACGTGCTAAGTAAAATGCACCCCACATTATATAAGGACAAATGTCCATGATGCGATGAGAAACTCACATTATACCACATAACATGCATGAGCATGTCAACAAACTGACGTAGTCCCAATCATATCACACCAAAATCCGGAGCAATGGGAGGAACTGCTGTCCAGCAACCGCTGCGAAGACCAGCTAGGTGTAGTGCGGCGTGCATGACGAACCAGGCCAGCGGCACCCTGGACTGAGGGCAGCCGACCATAGCGATAGAGGACGGACGGAGCAGCGGTTGAAGACCTCTGGTGAAGACACAAGAAGGAAGACTCCCCTGAAGAATCCGCCCCAGCCGCAGAAAAACGCAGTTACTAGAGCTCAGTAAAGTTTTCACTCACTCACTCACTCACTCACTCACTCACTCACTCACTCACTCACTCACTCACTCACTCACTCACTCACTCACTCACTCACTCACTCACTCACTCGGGAAAAAATATTCACAACGGAATGTCGTGGCTTCTTGAAAGTAGCCGAGCGTATCCGCAATAGAATAAACAGTGCTCGTCCCAACAGTTTCGCTGCGGAGAATGTATTTTAGATTGTATTAATAGCCCGTCGAAGAGGACCTTAAGATCTGATTTAATTGGTGACGTTAAATATAGCCGCACTAAGTAATAATACTCTTTTTTTGTGAGCACTTACGCGCGGCCTCAGAATTTATTTAAACTTCAAAGACCAGATGTGTAGTCTAATCGAAGAGGAAATAGAGAAATTGAAAAAGCAAGAAGGCCTATTTCATAAAGATACTGCAACAGTGATTTATCAAATGCGTTAGCCATAATGCATCTTTCACACTCTTCAATTTGCTCACTGTTCTATTTGACACATTTAAGAACACTTTCGCGAATTGTCTGTGTCCCAGGGCCTGTCCAATGTAGATGGCGGGAATCCGTTGAAAATTTCAGAATTGTGAATCTTGTGTTTCTGCTCACAAATACGCAACGTTCTCGTTACTTGTTTGAGATAATTAAAGGGACACTAAAGGTTACCAGAAAGTCAAGTTAAAGTGGTAGAGCAATGTTCTAGAACGTCTAAGGCGTCAATCTAATCGCGAACAGAGCTTTAGTAACCGAGAAATAGAGGTAAATGCATGACACGATTTCAGACCCCCCAGCGACATTCCGGTACTAGCCCGATGACGAAAGCACTCCTCATAATTTGTGTTACTAATACTCAACTACTCGTATTAAAATATCATTTCATTCGATTATAAGACGGAAGAAAATGCTACTTGTCTATGTCTATTCGATTCTAAGAAAAAATAACATTTTGACGTTACCCTTCAGTAGTATGGGTGGTCGAAAGGTTTCGTTTTCGCTCGACTCTGCGCGCTCGACTCTGCGCCGCGCACGGTTTCGAGTCTCAATAGTTTCGTTATCGCGTCGTGCTGTGCGGGTTCTGCTGGCTCGCGAAACTTCCATTTCGAACAAGCAGTGGGAATGCCACGTCCTTGTGATGTCGTGGGAAGCCCTCGTTGCTTTCCCGCTCCGGAGAGCCGGTGTCGAGGCCGCCGTCGTAGTACGCAACGACGCCGGCAGCGCGAGCCAATCGGTCGTTGTCAGGGTCAATTGTGACGGGCGTCGAAGTTTGCGTCATAGAATAAAGTACCAGCTTACGGTCGCGCGTTTCTCCTTACGCTAGCCACCATACTCCCGCTTTTGCTCTGCTGTCGGCTCTGTCTTGGCTCTGTTTCTGGCCGCGCGTTTGCGTTTTGCGCAGAAAAGCCGTAGCGCCGTCTGCGGGCGCCGTTCTACTCACCCATGGCGCAACGTCACTATGAGACCATGATGTCAGTACTCCTCGATCGGAGGGCGGGCGATTTGAACTGCGCTAGAGGTACGCGGACGCTTCAGAACGCATTTTCTCTGAAAATAAGTCTCTCCTTGGCACGAAACAAGCGTTTCGAGGTTTCTGGGATGATATTTCAACAGTCCATGTTCGCTTAATAGTAACCTTTAGTGTCCCTTTAACTGCGCCGAGGCTGTCAGCATAGAAATGGGCTTCTTGGAAGTTAGGCAAGTTGATAAAGGTTTCTATCGCATCGTGCACAGCCTGCAGACCGAAATAACAAGGGGTCTGAAAATTCCGTCGCACAGGTGCGAGTGGCTTGTCCCGGTTTGGACACTCTGCTCGGCAGTCTCAGCCGCGCAGCGGCGTCGTTCGGCGACCTTCGCGTCAGTAAGCGACTTGGGACGAGCAGTTCTGGTACGAGGTCTTTGTCTTCCAGAGCACCGATGACAGCAAACCCTAATCAGCGAACGTAACACGGATTGGGGGGGGGGGGGGACGCGAAATGTGTTGAAGCGCGTCGAGGTGGTGACGTCACCCCGCGCAGCCAATCGAGACGCCACGGGGTGTGCTTGCCGCTCGCCTTGGTTAAGTCGGACTCAAGGAGCGCGTTCGAGAAAGAGTTTTCGACATGTGCAATTCGCGGAGCATGGCTACCCCTGCTTTAGAATGCTCTCACAATAGGAAAAAGAAAGAAAACGGTGAAATTACCTACTTTGCACTATATATTCTGCTGTTGCGTCAGAAACGATATGTTAAGTAACAAAACATAAATATTAAATTTTATTATCTTAGATGGCCCCTCAGCAGGTCTGGCCATTTTGAGCTGACAAGCGCAGAGCATAGATTGCGCGAGAACAATCGTGTCTGCAAAGTATTACATCGCTACGCGCCACGGAAAGATCTGAAATTTCAATCTGAACGCTGTTTCCCTCTTCACTCGCGGCCGCCGTGCTCCAAGCCGAACGGTCACGTAATCGTGCCCCTGCGCCTACGTAATCGTGTCCGCAGTGTGACGTCGCTCATGGTGACATGTGACTTCGAGAATTATTCAAGACATCTGTTATCTGTGCGATACGTTGCTTGAATTGACGAATTAAAATTTAGAGAAATAATAAAACACACAAGCGGAATGTCTGCGTATTTTTTTTTACTTCGCACCAAAGCAAGAGATATGTATTTCCGCTTCGTCTGCTTGTTCCAACAGTCGTGCGGTCACGTGCGCAGGCACCGAAACTATGTCATTTTCCACCATGTTCCAGAGCGTGATAACGCTCTGCGATCCGCTTGTTCTGCCTCAGTATTCGTGTAGCGCTGAAATCTACTGCTAGTCATGTTTCCTTGTGCACAGCGCGCAAAATCGTGCGCTGCGCGAACGAGACAACTAGCGTCTCTGCATATGCTCTCGCATATTCTCCCTGTGGGGGCATATACAGGAACACTAGAGATAACAACTCGCGCGCGGCGCGGTCAGCGTAAATGCGTAGCGCAGAAGAAAAAAAAAAAGGAAAGCGAGGAGAAAAAAAATGAAAGGAGGTGCCTGTGACGTGTGTGACGTATGTCCTCGATGTCTGGTATGGAAGAACGCAGGGAAGGAATTTCGCTTGCGTAGGCTAGACAGCGCGAGTGGAGAGAGCGTCTTGCTTGGCAGTGGAGCCCGCCTGCTGAAATCATAGGTTCGCGGCACTGAAATATTTCTGTCTCTGCTATTAATGAGCCGATTTGAATTTTTTTTTTTTTTGCGGCAGAACGCTCCCTAGGGGACACGTAACAACTTCCAGCGTATAACCAAAATTTGCTATGTGGCCTGGTGAGGGGCCCTTTAAATCAACTCCCACACTTCGTACGAATGTGAAATTTTGATTACAAGTAAGTGTTCAGAAATTTTTGGGGGGTTCATGTGCCTAACAATAAACGGCGCTTCGCAGAATTCGCTGTGCTCAGACGCTAACGTGCGTTTTCTTGCAGGCTAGGATCTAATCACGATGGCTCCGGCATATCAAGGAAGTGCCTTGCAAATGAGAATTTTCTCATGTACCCGTACGCCTTTCCACCTACTACGAATGAGTTCTCGAAATGCACGAAGAACGCCGTTGTAAGGTTTCTAGAGTACGTACCCTCCCTGTTTTCTTGTTTTCTGCTTTTAATTCTTGCTTTAACGTAGCCATGATGTTTAATTAGTTAAGAACAGGCAACTTTCTCATGAGATCGCAATTTTCTAAGCTCTATACATCGTCCGCGGAGAAGAAAATGTTTCAAGAAGTGCTGTCTTGCATAAAAAGCAGCAAGTTCCGGCTAGTAAGGAGTGCCAAATAATGAACGACTAAAAATAACGAACACATGACATGCACTGATGTAAAAACAGTCACTACTCTGCAAAATATCATCCCAAAATAAACGTTGACGAAGAACAATACAAACGTGCAATGCACTTTTAGTTTCCCATACAACAGCCAGTTGACCTCTTCTTAGAAAAAAAATATTCTTTAAAAGTATATCCACGTTCCGAGTGGCAAACGTATAAAACGGCAAAGTAGAGTTAGCCCTTTACCGCAATTACTTGTTTCGTTTATACTGAGGTAAACTGATTACATAGGTGTGCACATTTAGGTTGGATACGCGAATATTCTACAAGCACCATTCTCTCTATTTACTCGTTTGCATTAACTTTTTGCTCACCGTTACTGGAGAAATTCAGGCATGGGAGCGCGTAATACTGTCATTGAAAATTAAAGTCACTGCTGACAGGTTTTACTCAACGGCAGATAAGACAGCATTGACAGGCGCATCGGAAATATCACGACACGAAAAGACAGTTTGAGTATGAGTTAAGGCGTGCACTTAGCGGTCTAAACTAACGGACTTGCCAGTGAATGTATAGCGAAGAAAAAAAAACGAAGACGAAGAACGGCTGCGTCGACCTGTTGTGTTGCAGACTTCCTATGAGTGTCGAGCTTTCAATCACTACTTGTTAAAAAATTGTGCAGCCTCTAGGTACTTCGAGAATCAATGCTGTGCAAAGCATTTTGAGGGAAGCCTGCTCTGTCGCCTAGATTGGCGTCCGTGTAAAGCGTACAATTGTTTGTTCGATGCAAGCTTGCGTGTGACGACAACAAGGTGTCTTCACGACAAGCTTGGCAATACGCCGACAGCTTTTGCCTGGGACGCCGCTGAAAGTACGAATTCAACGAGAACAGCTTCAACATGAAGGCAACGACTTGATGACGATGCCATGATGATGGTTGCGGCTGGTATGACGCTGGTATTTTGCGGCGGCGCGCACCATATCTTGAAAGCGATCTGCGTTAAGGGCAGAGTCTATAGGCGCTTCGACGGCTCATACCTTCGTGCGTGCTGCGTTCTCGCCGCTCAGCTTGCGTTGAAGCGATAGACAGCACGAAGGTCACTTCGTTGGCTGGTGCTGCTGCGCTTTCTCACGCCAGCGTTTCTAGAGCGAGTGCTGTTGCGCACTCCAGGGCAGCGTATCGTACTGCTGCCTAGTTGTAGCGGCGCCTGACTATCGAAGCTCGACCGACGTTACTTATTGGGTAGCGTGGCGTTGTCGGCGGACTGCAGGCATCTGGTAGACCATGGCGACCAAGCAAGGGCGAGACGATTTCTAGTGCGAAACTTGCACGGTTTATTCAAAAGTAGGTGAAAGAAAATGAGAAGAGCATGAAGTGATGAGAAGTACATTTCGGAGCCCCTTAAATAGGCTGCAGATTTGCAATTGCAGCCTATTTGCAAATTTGCAAATTTGCAATTGCAAATTTTGCAACGTATTCGATAAAGCGGGATTCTTCACTTCTTGTGGAGAGCCTTTTTCTTGGAACAGCTTAGAGGTGTTGCGTTTCGCCTGCGACACGTGGTTTTGCCGGCGCGACTGCGGCGGGGCGGCAGACATTTTGGCCCGATCATCGTCGCCGCAACGCTCATCGGCAGGTGTTTCCAGGCGCGACTGCGGCGATGCGACCGCAAAGGATCACCCTCTCATTCCAGTCATTGTGCCCGAACCAGGCGATGCGAAAGCAGGGATCATCCTCTCATTACAGTCATTGTGCCCGACCGGCAGCGCTACGACAGGGTGCTACGAGATCGTGCTCGACATGGTGCTACGGCAGCGCTACGACAGGGTGCTACGAGATCGTGCTCGACATGGTGCTACGGCAGCGCTACGACAGTGTGCGTCACCATTAGCCCATTATACATTCACGTGCTCGTCTTTTGAGGGGTTCCTTCTTGCCCTCAACTGCGAGAGTATAAAAACAGCTGCCCCCGGACGCCAAAAGGAGGGCTCCGATTTCTTCTGTTGAGTGAAGTGCTCTCCCGTCTCTCTACTTCGGTCAAACCTGACCGCCAACTCTTTGCGATGTTAAAATAAACAAGTTGTTTCGTTGTTACCAGTCGACTCATGCTTTGCCGGGACCTTCGGATGCTTCCAGTTGTACCCCAGGCCGCCAGGCCAACGCTACCCTTGGGGCTTGCGACCCAGGTACAACCACGGGCGTCAGCGCCGAGTTCCCAACAGATCGTACCAGCGGTGCGATCCAAACATCTGGTTGGCAGCGGTGAGATCGCCTCCGACTCCAAATAACTGTCTGCCAGCGGTGAGATCGCGACAACGGAGGCCAGCAGCGAAGAGATGCAGTTGACTGTATGCTGAGCAGCTCATCGACGATCCGGGAGCAGTGCAACGAGCCCTGTGTGATGACTGGTTGCCTGCAGCGGAACGACTGCGCTGGACTCTTGGATGCGAGGTTTGGTGAGTGCGGGACTTTCTTCTTCTGAGCTTTGCCAGGCTTTTTGTTAGTGTCAGAAACAGAGCTGGTAATTGTGGTTGTCGTTGCTGCCGGGTTAGTTTGCGGCAAGACAATAGTAAGCAGTAGAGAAAGCAGCATTCAGAGCAGCCATGGATTTGAAGTCGTTGCGCAAACCGAAATTGTTGGAGCTTGCAAGAGAGTTGGGTCTGGATGTCTCAGACAAACTAAGAAAACCTGAACTGCTAAAGGCTATTCTTGAGTTAGAGGCTGAGGATGACGAGCTGTCGGAATGCCTTGAGACTATTGAGGAGAGGTCAAAAAGACAGGAGCGCGAACTTAAAGAGCAAAAAGAGAAACAGGAGCGCGAACTTAAAGAGCAAAAAGAGAGACAGGAGCGCGAACTTAAAGAACAGAAAGAAAAAGAAGAGCGTGAACGTAAAGAACAGAAAGAGCGAGAGCAACAAGAGAAAAAAGAAGAGCGCGAACACGCTTTGGAAATGAAGCGTCTCGAGGTAGAGATGGAACGCGCTCGTAATGGAAGTCAGGCACACGGTGCAGGAGAACGAGTATTGTTCAAAATGACTGACCTGATGCGGCCGTTTAAGCTTGGAGAGGACATTGGTTTGTTCCTGGTTAACTTTGAGCGAACGTGCGAGAAGCAGGGGTTCTCTCGGGAAACGTGGCCACAGCGCTTGCTCACTTTGTTACCCGGCGAGGCGGCCGACGTAGTCGCTCGCTTGGATAGAGAGGAAGCAGAGGATTTCGACAAAGTAAAATCGAGTCTGCTAAAAAAGTACCGGCTGTCTGCGGAGGCGTTCCGTCGGAAGTTTCGGGAAAATGAGAAAGGCAGAAGTGAGTCATATACAGAGTTTGCGTATAGGCTTATGTCGAACATGCAGGAGTGGCTCAAAGAAGAGAAAGCGTTTGGTGACCACGATAAAGTTCTGCAGTGTTTCGGGCTAGAACAGTTTTATAGTCGGTTACCGGAGAACGTGCGATACTGGGTCTTGGATAGGCCAGACGTTTGTACGGTGGCTAAAGCCGCTGAGCTAGCCGAGGAGTTTGTGACGCGTCGGGCTCGCGGAGCTAAGGACGGTCAAAAGGGTGAATTTGGCTCGAAGTTTGAGAGGCCGAAGTTCACACCCATGAGAGCAAAGGGGAACACGCGTAGTGCGGATGCGAGTGGAAGCAGTGCGACCGAACCTAAGGAGACGGCAGCAGCCGAAGCCGAACGCAGAAAGCGGTTCGAGATGAGGCAAGCGCGCGTTTGTTATACGTGCCAGAAGCCGGGTCACTTTTCGGCGCAGTGTCCGGAAACAACACCAAAAGTTGTGTTTTTTTCAATAGGCAGCACTGACGAGAACATGAAGCTTCTCGAGCCTTACATGCGAGACCTCCTCGTGAACGGGAAAGAGTGCCGAGTGCTTCGCGATTCCGCAGCTACGATGGATGTAGTTCACCCGTCTTACGTAGAACCCCATATGTTCACGGGCGAGTGCGCATGGATCAAGCAAGCCGTGGAAGCTCATAGCGTGTGTCTGCCGGTAGCAAAAGTGCTTATTGAAGGACCTTTCGGAGCGCTTGAGACGGAGGCGGCAGTGTCATCTATGCTGCCCCCCCAGTACCCGTACCTATTTTCAAACAGGTCCGATCACCTCCTGCGCGAGAAGGGGCTTTTGTTTGGTGAAGCTAGTGTTCAGGCCTTAACCAGATCGAAGGTTCGGGAGCTCGCTGCAAAGGCGGTAGTTGCGGGGCCGACGTTATCAAACAACGAAAAAGGGTCAGAGGCGCAGCAAGCTGATATTCCGAGCACGCCCGAACTGAATAAACTTGAGTCTGTAACGTTAAAGGCGCCAGATACTGGAGAGGAAACGCCCGACGCGGGAAAGTTAGAAGAGCTATCTACTGATTTGCTCATCGCGCCTACGTCAGACGGACTTGATAGGTTGCTAAAAGTCAGCCGGACGGCTTTGATAGCCGAGCAAAAAAAGGATGGCAGCCTGGAAAACGTGCGCTGCAATGTCAAAGAAGGTATCGCCAGGAAAACTGCGCGTTTTGTGGAAAGAGGTGGAGTCCTGTACCGCAAGTATCTAGACCGCAGAGGAGTGGAGTTCGATCAGCTGATCGTGCCTCAATGCTATCGTCAGGATCTGTTGCGCTTGTCACACGGGGGTTCGTGGTCCGGACACCTTGGAGTTAAGAAAACGAAGGACCGTCTCTTGCAAGAGTACTATTGGCCAGGGTGTTTTCGGGACGCAGACCATTTCGTGAGGACATGTGACACTTGTCAGCGGGTGGGCAAACCAGGGGACAAATCGAGGGCGCCGTTGAAATTGGTACCTATCATTACGGAGCCTTTTAGACGGCTCGTTATTGATACTGTGGGACCTCTGCCGGTAACAGCCACGGGGTACAGACACATTTTGACTGTGATCTGCCCAGCGACAAAGTTCCCTGAAGCAGTGCCGCTTAAAGAACTCAGCTCAGTTGAGATAGTTAATGCACTACTGTCCATATTTGCGCGAGTTGGTTTCCCTGCGGAAATCCAATCAGATCAGGGCACAGTGTTTACTAGCGCTTTGACGACAACTTTTCTCGAAAGGTGTGGGGTAAAGCTGTTACACAGCTCAGTGTACCACCCACAGTCGAATTCCGTTGAGAAGCTCCACTCCGTCATGAAGCGCGTGTTGAGAGCGTTGTGTTTTGAACAGCGAACTGACTGGGAGCTGTGTCTGCCTGGGGTGATGTTTGCTTTAAGGACCGCGCCGCATGCGGCTACGGGGTTTTCGCCAGCTGAACTGGTGTACGGTCGCTCGCTTCGATCTCCGCTTCGCATGCTTCGAGAATCGTGGGAAGGTAGGGGCGACGACCCAGTCGTGGTGGAGTACGTGCTTAAGCTCCTCGAACGCTTAAGAAGGGCACAGGAGTTGTCAGGTGAAGCAATGACAAAGGCCCAGCAGAGGGCCAAGGTTTATTATGATCGGACAGCCAGGGCCCGTCGTTTTGAGGTTGGCGATGAGGTCATGATATTGCGCACATCGCTAAACAACAAACTAGACGTGCAGTGGGAGGGCCCAGCACGAATTGTTCAGAAACTGTCGGACGTTAACTACGTGGTAAGTCTGCCAGGAAAGCGGAAAGCACAGCAAGTTTACCACTGTAATCTGCTCAAACCTTATAGACAAAGGGAAGCAGTGGTGTGCATGATGGTAAACGTTCCTGAAGAGCTTCCGGTCGAGCTTCCGGGACTAGGCTCAGTGACGAACAGGGAAGACACCGGTCAAGTCATTAGTGACCTTATCAGTAAAGCACCGCTGTCGCCCGAGCAGAAAACCGAACTACACCAGCTATTACAAGAGTTTCAAGGTCTGTTCTCTGAGAGGCCTGGTAGGACTTCTGTACTTACTCATGATATAGAACTTACCTCCACAGAGCCAGTACGATCCAAGGCGTATCGGGTGTCACCCCGCCAGAGCGATATTATGGAGGCGGAGGTAAAGAAAATGCTACAGCTCGGTGTTATTGAGGCAGGTGAGAGTGATTATACCTCCCCTTTGATTTTAGTTGAGGTACCGGGCAAGGAACCTCGTCCTTGCGTCGACTACCGCAGGCTTAATTCCATCACTAAGGATCAAATTTATCCGATCCCTAACATCGAGGAGCGCCTTGAGAAAGTTAGTAGCGCTCAGTTTATTTCCACCCTAGATCTTGTCAGGGGTTATTGGCAGGTTCCACTTACAGAAGAGGCTAGTAGGTATGCGGCGTTCATTTCACCAATGGGAACATTCCGTCCTAAAGTGTTGAGTTTTGGTTTGAAGAACGCGCCATACTGTTTTTCAAGTCTCATGGATAAAGTGTTGCGGGGACAGCAAGAATTCGCTTTACCGTATCTAGACGACGTAGCGATATTCTCCGCATCCTGGTCTGAGCATATGGCACACTTGCGGGCAGTGCTAACCCGCCTGCGCGAAGCGGGCTTGACAGTCAAGGCTCCTAAGTGCCAGTTAGCACAGGCCGAGGTTGTCTACCTCGGTCACGTGATTGGTCAGGGTCGTCGCCGCCCCTCTGAAATAAAAGTGGCCGCTGTGCGAGACTTTCCGCAACCGCGCACCAAGACCGATATTCGGTCGTTCTTGGGTGTCGCCGGCTACTATCAGAGGTACATCCCTAGGTACTCTGATATCGCGGCTCCCCTGACGGATGCTCTAAGAAAAACAGAGCCTCAAACAGTCGTCTGGGACGAGACAAAGGAAAGAGCTTTTAGCGCCCTAAAGAGTGCCCTAACAAACCAGCCTGTGCTACGATCGCCAGACTATACAAAAGGGTTCGTTGTTCAGTGCGATGCTAGTGAGCGAGGCATGGGCGTTGTACTGTGCCAACGGGAAAATGGAGAAGTAGAACACCCCGTCCTGTATGCTAGTCGTAAGCTGTCCAGTCGTGAGCAGGCGTATAGCGCCACCGAGAAAGAGTGTGCGTGTCTCGTGTGGGCCGTTCAGAAATTGTCATGCTATCTAGCCGGCTCGAGGTTTATCATTGAGACGGATCACTGCCCTCTCCAATGGCTGCAGACCATCTCTCCCAAAAATGGCCGCCTCCTGCGCTGGAGCCTCGCTTTACAACAATATTCCTTTGAGGTGCGTTACAAAAAGGGGAGTCTCAACGGTAACGCCGATGGCTTAAGTCGAAGCCCCTAACGTAGGAATCAGCCTCAAAATTGTTTGTTACTGATGTTTTTCTTCCTGAGGCAGGATTTTTTTTAACATATTGCTTTTGTTTAGTGTTTCAAAGTGATGATATGCTTTCTAGTGCAATTTTTCAATTTGTGGACGCGTTCTGAGTGATGCTAGACTACTGTAAGGAACTAGGCAGTGGTATAAAAAGGGGAAAGAGCCTGGCAGGGCTTAGTGAGGGTTGTGCCGTGCTTGCTGACTGAGCGGTTGAGTTTCAGCGTAGTTCTAACGCTTGCCGGGAACGAGAACAAAAATGTGAACTCTCCCGAAGTCACTTTGCAGTGTCCCGTGCGAACCTGAACGAGAGAACGAGGCCTTCTCTGTGCGCTGCGCTCAAGAAACGTCGAGGGACGCCCGACTTCGGTTATGAGCATCATCGAGCGACATCCCTCCGGACAGCGGATGCAGTCCCCTGTCCATCGGGATCTCCTTCCCCCGGCGGGGCGGTCTGTTGCGTTTCGCCTGCGACACGTGGTTTTGCCGGCGCGACTGCGGCGGGGCGGCAGACATTTTGGCCCGATCATCGTCGCCGCAACGCTCATCGGCAGGTGTTTCCAGGCGCGACTGCGGCGATGCGACCGCAAAGGATCACCCTCTCATTCCAGTCATTGTGCCCGAACCAGGCGATGCGAAAGCAGGGATCATCCTCTCATTACAGTCATTGTGCCCGACCGGCAGCGCTACGACAGGGTGCTACGAGATCGTGCTCGACATGGTGCTACGGCAGCGCTACGACAGGGTGCTACGAGATCGTGCTCGACATGGTGCTACGGCAGCGCTACGACAGTGTGCGTCACCATTAGCCCATTATACATTCACGTGCTCGTCTTTTGAGGGGTTCCTTCTTGCCCTCAACTGCGAGAGTATAAAAACAGCTGCCCCCGGACGCCAAAAGGAGGGCTCCGATTTCTTCTGTTGAGTGAAGTGCTCTCCCGTCTCTCTACTTCGGTCAAACCTGACCGCCAACTCTTTGCGATGTTAAAATAAACAAGTTGTTTCGTTGTTACCAGTCGACTCATGCTTTGCCGGGACCTTCGGATGCTTCCAGTTGTACCCCAGGCCGCCAGGCCAACGCTACCCTTGGGGCTTGCGACCCAGGTACAACCACGGGCGTCAGCGCCGAGTTCCCAACAGATCGTACCAGCGGTGCGATCCAAACAGAGGCTTTTGTAAGAAGCTTGCGAGCGTCACGAAAGCTTCATGTAATTTTATTAGATTCCTCACAGCACGAAAGTATACCGACGATTCATGGAACCGAATGAGAAAACCATTGTCATAATTGGGCGTCGCTTATTTAGCGCAGATTCGCCACAAGCACTGGATGATGCATGCACTTACGATTTACTGTGTTGCGCACACTCATGTTTGTGACTGCTGTGCCTGTTCTTGTTGTCATATAATTTTTGTAACTAATCTTACACAGGATGGACCGGGCCAAGTGTTTGTTTACTGACTCAAGCAAGCGCATACATATATAGTCAATGAAAACATATTAGGAACTAAGACAGCGGACGAACGGATTATCACGAGAAACGAAGAAGCAAATCAGGATTGTTCTCGCCGAGCAACGACAACTTCTTTCATTAAAGCAATATTCCCACGTATAACGTTATAGTTGGTTATTGTACGAGAAGCAAGTCAGGAAGAATACATCATTCATAGGCATTTCGTGATCGAAAGCTTTAAGTTGTGGGATTTTACGTGCCAAAACCACTTTTTACGAAGCACGCCGTAGTGGAGGACTCCGGGAATTTCGACCACCGGGGCTTCTTTAACGTGCGCCTAAATTTAAGTACACGGGTGTATTCGCATTTCGCCCCCATCGAAATGCGGCCGCCGTGGCCGGTATTCGATCCCGCGACCTTGCGCCCAGCAGCCCAACACCATAGCCACTGAGAAACGACGGTGGGTGATCGAAAGCTTTCTGATCGGAAAGTGCCTTGCATTCACAATAAAAACCACGGAACGCTTGTCGGCTTTCCTTTTGTTCGATGTCGCGTTTCGTTTGCACGCGCAGATCAACGGTTCCACTGTACCGAAAAGAGAAGTTCGAATGGCTGGATTCCGTAAGTAACAAAAGTTATAGACAGCGATGATCAAGCGCGAGATGAATTAAATGTTAATTCTCCTGGGAAATGTATTAATTAATTTATTTATTTACTTATTTACTTATTTTTCAATTCCAATAGGGATTATAACAGGAGGGCAGAAAAGAGACAGGGATTTTAGTACAATGCAGAAAATAAAACATTACACAACCAAATGCCACGCAATTGCCGGCTGCAAGGCATATAACAAAATCTACAAAAGCAAATTGCGCAGAAAAACGGCATTGGCAATTGGTTTACATGAGGACTAAGGCAAAGACATAACGCTATTTTAAAATTGCGAGGCCAGCAAATCGCTTTCAATTAATTTAGAGAAACGAGCTAACGATGTGCTACTGGTAATGGACGGGGTCAGGTTATTCCATTCTCTTATCGTTAGGAGGTAAAACGAGCATTTGAGGCCATCTGTGTGGAATTTGTAAGAAGCAAAGGTATGGCAGTGTTTCTGGCGGGTAGTTCTTGCTGTGTATCGCTTAATATAACGGGGACTTGTCTATACTTAAGTGGTTGTTTAATAGTTGGTACATTACCTTTAAGCGAGCCAATTTCGCCCGTTTTTTTTATGGTTAGTAATCTAGTCTTCTTAAGCAGTTCTGTGGGCGAATGTGTTCGGTTAAAATTGTTAAACATGAGCCTAAGCGCTTTTCTTTGAAGTCCTTCGAGCTTGTTGGTTGGTTTTCTTGTGTACGAAAACCAAGCACTGTTTGTCTATTCAAGGATAGGTCTGATAAGTTTGTTATAGGCCAGTAATGGGTCTGATAAGTTTGTTATAGGCCAGTAATGGGTCTGATAAGTTTGTTATAGGCCAGTAATGGGTCTGATAAGTTTGTTATAGGCCAGTAATGGGTATGATAAGTTTGTTATAGGCCAGTAATGGGTCTGATAAGTTTGTTATAGGCCAGTAACCTTGCGTCTGGTGGCGCTTGCTGTAATCGTCTTTTTAGGAAAAGCAGTCTTTATAGTGCAGATGATGTGATATAATGAATATGAGAATCCCATCGTAGATCTTGTGACAGTATGTGACAGAACGACCCTGACAGCACAGGGTCTATGAGCGATGCCGAGTGTAGGGCTGCGGATTCGTTTCGACCACGTGGGATGCTTTAAGTCTAAATATAAGTGCGCGAGCATTTTTATTTTTTGCTTTTCGACCTCATGGTTATGCGGTCGCTGCGGCTGGGGACCGGACCCGGGAGCACAACGGCAGAACGCCGTATAGCAGCTGGGCCAGCGCGGTGGGTACACAATATACACTACAAATTAATCATGCTGTGTGGAACTTATGTTACCTGCTTTACTCTAATGCGCACTTACGAGCCCTGACCTCAATAAAATGCCGTGCTGCTATTCTCTGCTGCAAGCCTTGTGATACTTGTATGATTACACTTCAAAAACAACACAAAAAAGCATTGACACTAACGCTGTGTAAAGAAATAAAGCCCCAGTTTCGCCCAGTATAGCGGTCT
The DNA here is from genome assembly GCF_050947875.1 of Dermacentor variabilis. Taxonomy (NCBI): domain Eukaryota; kingdom Metazoa; phylum Arthropoda; class Arachnida; order Ixodida; family Ixodidae; genus Dermacentor; species Dermacentor variabilis. Next base: position 138,927,693 of record NC_134571.1, read on the forward strand.
ACTAATTTGCGATAGCGAATTAGTAGACCGAGAGACTGTAGGCCTCGAGAGACTGTTTCCCAATGCAGCTGACTAGGCTCCCACATACGAGAAACGTAACACGGTGATGAGTACCAAGTCGGACAGCAGCGAAACAAGATTCCGCAATAGATTACTTCAATGTAGCTTGCGCAAAAACACAGGCTGTCGAGCGAGAATACCAATTCTGAACGAGACTAGGAATTAAATATGGGAATGAGAAAGCTTGCATTCAAGAAAGAAGCCACTGCAAGCACTGAAAGCCAAATACATTAAGAAAAGTTTAATGCTACATAGCACACAGTGCAAATCTTAATGGAAGACACACGCCAATGCCGCATCAGCCATTTCAAGAAAGGAATTGCACACGGCAACGTACACTAGAAAATACTGAAATACTGCTACACATATGTTATGCTACTAGACAGTGACTGGTATTAAGTATGAGCAAAGAATTGGTTGACCTTTAATGTTTGGATGATGAAGAGGAGTGATCTTTAACAAGAATGTGGCATGAAAAAGCTTGCATTCATTGAAAAAGAAATTATACTTGGCACAAATGGTATTTGACAAGGCCAGGAAGCTCATTAAGGAAGGGCAAGCTGACGGAATCCTTTTGGCCAGCGTCGTCTGTGCTTGTTCAGAGGTTGCAGGTACATCTGAGGACACAGAATTTTTGTTGTTGAGGTACCTGGATGACTCGGCCAATATCCGTGCTGGTGGAATGATGGCAGAGGCTCTTTTCACTCTTGACACAGTCGTCTGTAGACTTGATATCTCATCCACATACGTCTGGGACGACTTCTTTGTTCGTGGTGTAAAGCCTTGCGAATTCGGCTTCAGCCCCTTCCTGTTGGTGTAGATGGGGGCTCCCGTGATGACCAAGATGTGCTTGGCACAGACTCTGTTGGGGCAGAACAGTCACACATGAGATACAGCAGAGATTATCCAAAGTCATGTAGTGTTTTCTCTTACGTTCGAACCAATTATGCTGAACTGTAAATACAAGCGTTCATATCATCTGCTACAAACAAATTACACGTATCTAAAGACTAGCAAGGCAATACAGCATATATCAAGCATATTTATTTCTGAACCAGGTGGTTACCTTGTAGTAGCAGCCAAAGTCCACACAATGATCTTGTTGCAGCAGACAGCAACTTCTCTTTAGTGCTTGGAGTTTGTTGCTTTATACTGGTGCCGTCCTCATTACTGCATGTCTGGAACAGAAATTTTGGCTGCATCAGAAATTGAATAAGCACAATTTTGCAATATGAAATGTGAAAAGGTGTGACATATACATTGTAATGGTTTGTGACTACAGAACACATGCAAATGTACACTGTTCTAGGGTGCTTAGCAGCATGGTAAATAACTACTGCTACTCTCCATAAAATTGATGTCTGCCTAACTACAATGCATGTCAACAGCTTAAGTATTATGAAGATCATAAATGAGAAGATTCGTGTGCTCATTTATGCACTAGAAGAGATCACACTCCTGGTTTCACAAGCAAATGCATGAAAGACATGAAGCTATTAGAAATGATGCATTCTTTTTCTACATGAACGTGATGCAGCGCTTCACTACTACAAAAATAAATGTCCTCAGGTAAACCAAGCTGCACAGCAAGAACATTTGGAACCAACAGGTACGAAATATGGGTGAATTATCATGCGTGAAACCGTTTGATGCATTAAATTCACTATTTTAGCTTCCGTTTATCAAAGGGTTATCCGGTTCTATGGACGAAAGAACTTGCAGGCGGACTAGAAAAAAAAATACATTGATAAGGCTACTCTGCCATCCATGGCTACGGCTACAACGAGATAAAAAATGTGACGCGTGTTCCGATATCGCTTTCTCTTTCGTGAATTCGCAACTAAAGGTTTATTTCGGAAACAGCAATGGAGGGTCCTGACTGCCCATATGTAATGCAGCATCTAGTTCGTTAACTTGTCTCCGCCTGTAAGTTAACGAGAGCAATATTAGCACTATTACATAAGGATTCAGGCAGGGATATTAAACGACTCACCGGTACTGCTGTCCTCAGTCGTAGACTAAGGATTCATAATATGGTTCCCGTTTCGATTCAGATGCATGCCTCACGACCGAAACGTAGCTTTCGGGCTTGCATGTCCGCTTGCAAACGCGTCACTTCACCACAAGTTAAATAACGGAAGACATCGGAGCACAATAAGCTAGTTTTAGCAACAAAGAAGCACTCAGACTAAGTGCACGAACCATGGTACGAACGAATGAATCCGTGCCGCCATGCACTCAGAAATACCGGTAAAAATTTTAAATCCAGGCCAGAGGTCACGTGGAAGATCGATGATGGTGAACGCTATTTGCGTTTATAATGACAAAAACAGTAAACTTACTAATGAAAAGTACAGTATCTAATTAGCAATGATAATTCTATGACCTATATTATGTAATAAACATGCCTCGGTAATTGTAGGAGAAAGTTTGTAAAAAAAATTGCGCTTATTACGGCGCCCCTAGCGGGAGACATTGAAACTAACTCGGTCATCCCTTGAGTGCTTCTACTATGCTTGTTTCATTAGCAGCGGCGCGCGTTCGATTTTTTCGCCCTCTGTGGCCATTTATTGAACTTGTGAGTGTGCGGAGCCTGCTATCCCTACTTCCCACGCTGCGTCATCTCTGACTATCGCGCACGAGATTGAGCTGCGATCGTCAGACGAGACGTTCATTTGAGGGATCGCCAGCCGTTTGTGCGCAGGCGCGAGTAAGAGCGGGCGCGAGAGAGAAAATCTGGGGGCTTTTCATTCATTCATTCATTCATTCATTCATTCATTCATTCATTCATTCATTTAAATAACTTTATTCAGTGCCCTGCGATTTGGTGGGGTGGGCTTGGACCCCGCCTAGGTTTCAGCCAGGGGTTGTTGGCCCTTGACAGCTTCCTCGGCTCGCTGGACGGCCCAGAGTTGGTGCTGCAGGTCCGAGCTGAGCAACGCAGACTCCCAGCGCGCGCGCAGGCTGTCGCTGTTTGAGGCTGCATCACCGTTACCCTGTACTACAGCCGTACATTCCCATAGGATATGCTCCAGGGTGGCTCTATAGTTGCAATGTCTGCACTTGTCCGTTTGGTATAAATCTGGGTGTATTAGGTGCATAATAGCTGGACTCGGATAGGATCTGGTCTGTAACTGCCGCCATTCTACAGACTGGTTTTTGCTTAATTTTGGGTGTGTTGGCGGGAATGTACGCCTCTGCAATCTATGGTGTTGTGTAATTTCGTGAAATCTGGTCATTCGATCTTCCCACTCCCACTCATCGGTAGTCGGTGAGGCGGGGTTAACCGAGGCTCGTTCCGTACCTTCTCGAGCCATGCGGTGCGCCACCTCACTGCTACCGTCTGGTAGTGTGTGAGCGGGTGTCCAGATGAGATCGACACTTTTGTCGCGGTTATTAGCTAATTTTAGGAGTCGTAGTGCCTCTGGGGAGATTGGACCGTTGGCGAAGTTTCGTATGGCCGTCTGGGAATCACTGATTATTACACCCGCTGGTGTTTGTGCTATGGCTAGCGCAATAGCTATTTCCTCTATGGTTTCTGCATGTAGCGTGTTGACTGTAGCGCTCGTCGTGCATTTTCCCTCGTAATTTATCACCACTGCTGTGTAGGCGCGCTTCTGTCTGCATCTAGCTGTGTCTACAAATGTGGTATCCTTGCTGTCACCGAATTTCTTCTGTATATTGCGTGCTCTGCTTTCCTGTCTACCCTGATGGTGGGTAGGATGCATATTCTTGGGTATTAGAGGGATAGTTATCATGTATCTGATGTGTCTGGGCATATCTACTTTGACGCCACGTTGGGTGTGATACCTTATACCTAGGCGATCCAATATTTGCCTACCTGTTTTAGTTTTGGACAGGCGTTCGTATTGTGCTATTCGTTGTGCCTCGATTAGCTCATTCAGTGTATTGTGGAGACCTAGCTGCAGTAGTCTATCGTTGCTGGTGGTGATGGAGAGTCCGAGTGCTTGCTTGTAGATTTTTCTGATTAAGCAGTCTAATTTGTATTTTTCTGACGAGTATCATCGTAGGTACGGTGCCACGTGTACTATTCTGCTTATTCATTCATAATCATAATCAGAAAGTGGTTTTGGCACGTAAAACCCCAAATATTATTATTATTCTGCTTATTACGAACGCTTGGACTAGTTGAATCAGATTGCCTTCTTTCATTCCACTATGTTTGTTGGCTATTCGTATAAGTAGCCGCATGAATTGAGACGTTATATTGTCTGATTTGCGTATGGTCTCTCCATTGTAGCCGTTACTTTCAATGATGAGGCCCAATACTCTGATCTTGTCAACCTTGGGTATGGGCTTACCTTCTGCCGTAATTAGGTGAATTTCCGTACTGTTTCGTTCCTCGTAGTTGCGTGGTTTTCGGCCACATCGTGACGGTTCATAAATGAGGAGCTCATATTTCTCTGCCGAACACGCCAGTCCGGTTCCTGCTAGGTATTGTTCAACTGCTTCTATGGCACGTTGTAATGTGTTTTCAACATGTCCATCGTTGCCATCGCTCACCCAGAGGGTGATATCTTCAGCGTAGATGGTATGATTGAGGCCATCGATTTCCTGTAGCTTTGCTGGTAATCCAATAAAAGCCAGGTTAAACAACATCGGTGATATTCCTGAACCTTGGGGCGTACCTGCGCTTCCGATCTGTAGTTCGTCGGAGTTAAGGTCTCCTATCTTAATGTGTGCTTTTCTGTTGGCAAGAAAGTCTCATATATAACTGGATACTCGCTGGCCTAGGCCTGGCTCATTTATTCTGTTTAGTTTGTTTCGTGGGTAATACTGTCAAAAGCTTTCTTTAGGTCCAGTCCTGGGATAGCTTTGGTGTTCCGACTTGTGTTATCTATAATTTGATGCTTAAGTTGGAGCACTACATCCTGTGTGGACAAATTTCTCCGCAAGCCCAACATTGTAGGGGGATAACGTCGTTATCCTCGAGATAGTTGGTCAGTCTCGTTAGGACAATGTGCTCCATGAGCTTGCCCACACAGGACGTGAGTGAAATGGGTCTCAGGTTCTCCAACTGTAGCCGCTTGCCTGTTTTAGGTATTAGAATAATCTGGGCCGTTTTCCATTGTTGTGGTATTGTACAGGATTGCCAGCATTCGTTCATATACTTGGTAAGTTGTTATAGAAAGGCATTATCGATATTTCGGATCGTCTTGTTTGTTATTCAGTCCAGTCCCGGCGCGGATGTAGTGTTAAGCTTTTGTAGAGCTGCTCTCGTTTCAGCCTCGCTAATCTCTTCGTCTAATTGTCTGTTTCTGGTGCCCGTGTAGTCTGGGTGAATTGCTGGCTTAGCCCGAGATAAATACCTTGCGGCTATCTCATCGATAAAAGCTGCTTCACTTTTGTCATATGCATGTAAGATTTTGTGTATGTTTTGTCTGTACGTGGCTTTACTTTCCTCAGGATTCAAAAGGTGCCTGAGGATGTTCCACGTTCTCGACAATCCTAATTGATTATCCATATTGGTGCATGATGCTTCCCATTGTTGGTTACAGAGCTTTTGCGCGTATGCTTCTATATCTCTGTTAAGCCGGGCCAGCCTGTGTCGGAGCGTCATGTTGTGTCTCTGAGTTTTCCATCCCCTCAAGAGACTTTCTTTAGCTTCCCACATATTTAGGAGTTTACTGTCTACCTGTTCCATTTGCGCGTCCTGGGGGATTACTTGTGTGGCTGCGTTAACATCCTGCTTAAGCTGCGTGCTCCAGTCCACGATGTCTGTGATGGCATTATCATTTTTCTTGCGAATTTGTCTGAGTTTGTCCCAGTATACAATTTTGAGTTGTTTGCCCTTAGATTTGCATGGCCCTGCTTTAACAGTGATTTCGAGGATGTTATGATCGCCGCCTAAATTTGCTCCCTGAATATATGACTCTGCCTAGGCACTGCGGAGGTTTCTTATCCCGTGTTGTAAGCGTTTGTCACCTATGCCTGCATCGCAGAGTGCGGTCGAGTTTGTTTCCGCCGATGGCTGCCCGCGCGGTGAGGCAGTGGGCACGGATGCCCCATTTGGTGATCGTTGTGTCTGAAGGTTCAATGTTCTGACTGGCGTTGTACAAGTCGCCGGTCGCTTTTTTCGTCGCAACGATAGATTGGTTTTTTTTTTTACAAGCACTGCTCCATGAGGGCACATGTAACCGGCAAACGGAGGCCTCAAGACAGGACCTGAGGTTATAATAAAGCAGACAGCGCAGGATCTCAGGGGCACCCAAGGGGTAGCGGGGGCATCAAAGGTGGAAGCAGGGCGGACCGTGGATTGGGGCCGCGGTGGCCGAAGCGTGCCAGGTGGTGTTCGCATAAAAAATTGGTTGTCCGCTGTCTGCGACAGCGGATCTTATACAGCCCTGGCACGCGCAGGCCTCCGCGAGCCCCAACCAATGGAGCGGTGCGGATTCTAGCTTTGGTGTCCTGGAGGCGCCGCCAATAATGCGAAATGCTGACACTCTATTACAGTTAGTAAAAGCACGATTGAATACATATAATAACGTCCAGGCGCCAACTTGTGACGATAAGTTCAGCACTACCGCGCCCCGCGACATCTGCAACACCAGTCAGAACTATGCTTCTGAAAGTACGTCCGACAGACTTTCTCACGCCTGCGGCGCTGCTGCTGAGCAATTCATCGTCATCCGGCGGCCTTTCACCCACTTGCGTTCAACCGCGGTTGCTAAGGCGCTCTACTTTCTAGATTTTCAATATATGCGGCCTGGGCACTTCTACGGTCGCAAGCTCTGATCCGCCACGACTGACTTAGCACGAGCGCCGCAGGTGCGAGACAGTCTGTCCGACACAGCGGTCGCCAAACCGGGCGTCAATGCCCGCTGCTTCACCTATCTTACCCCGCCGGCAGCCAGCGTCCGAGCGTAAACAAACTCGACCGCACTCCGCAATGTCGGCATGTATGGGGAAAAACGAATATAACGCGCCCTAAAAAACCTTCTCCGCAGTGCCTAGCCAGAACCGTATATTCAAGGAGCAAAAGCCCCCAGATTTTCTCTCTCGCGCCCGCTCTTCGTCGCGCCTGCGCAGAAATCGCTGGCGATCCCTCAAATGAATGTCTCGGCCCCCCACGGCCTTACGCGCAACGGAAGACGGCTCGTTTGCTCCCCGCTTTCCTCCTTCGCGCGCGCCAGATTGAGCCACGATCGTCGGCCTTCCTCGCGTGCTTTCGCTCAAATAGCCTACGACGTGCAACGAAGGTGTTATCGCCCTTGGACTTTGTACGGAACATCACGGCGATGGCGACGGCAAAAATGCGCCTGGGTTGTCCAGAAATTGCCCTCGCAATAAAAGAATAAAGTAAAACTTCGGCAGCTTACGTGTGGGAATGCGAAAGCATTATGGTCCCTTTGGTGAAACGTTTCTTTCTGCGCGTTCCTTGTCCGCGCAACACGTCGCCTGGGCTTTAACCGCGCCTCGATAAGGTCAAATGAAAACGCGCCAAGCGTCTCAACGCGCTCGCTTTCCCGAGAGTAGTTCATAATTCGAAGGAGCGCTCAGCGGCGTTCAATTGGACTATGATGCTTTTTTATTAACGCGATAGCGTTAAGGAGCTCGTGTCGCAGAAAAGCCGGTGTCGTCGGCGTCGGCGGCGTTGGCCGTCAGCGATAAATCACGGCAGGCACTTCATAAATAAAAAGCAACTTCCAAGATCCATGAGTAACTTCCAGGAGTAACTACTTAAGAGGGAAAAAACGAAATCGGGAAAGAAACAATTTATGATAACTCAAAGGGAAGCTCATTACTTTTCGAAGCGAGATCGGGATGCCTTAGAACACGCACCTTTAAAGCGAGATATAAGAAGGAACAAGCAGCATGTGCTTGCTGCGGTAAAGCTAGGGAAACTATGAAACATGTTTTATTAGAATGTGAAGACGTCTACCCAGCGGTCGAGTTAGGCACCACTAGCCTCCTTAAAGCCCTTGGGTTCAGCGGGAGCAGTGAAAAAGTAAACATGTCCGCAATAGGCATTAGTAAGAGGCGATCGGAGGATTGGTGGACGAAAAGTAGGGAAACGGCAAAAAACGGAGACGTACAAAAGCACAGTTAGCAATGGGGGATCAGAAAATTTGGGTGTGGGGTTTCATAGTGTTCATTTCTTTTTTTTTATTGTTTAACTTAGGTAGGACATTAGGCAGTGTAATAGCAAGAGCTTGGTGGCGCAACCCATCGCCCCGTTCCAAAGGCGACGTTCATAACATCCATCCATCCATCCGCAGACGAGAAATGTGAGAGGGCACGAAACCGCGTTTGCCGGACAACGCGGCAGGCATCTAGTAAATGAGGGATTGGCCTGAACCGTGGAGCCGCCGTTGCGTCAAAGGATGAGAGTATGTTATGCTAATTGATCAACGATGCTGATAGCGAATGATTCTCTCTGCCAACACTATTAGGCTTTTATCATCAGTAAAACAAGGATGCCCTTTTTCACCGCTTCTGATGCTCTCCACTTTCCTTGAGCATTCGGAAAGAACAAAACTTCCAAGGGTTTAAACTGCCATCTAATGAGATTCGGTTTCTTGCGTATTCATACGACGTGGCTTTTTTTTTTTTTTTGTACCGATAAGAACAGTGTAAAGACTACTCTTGCAATTACAGAAGAATTTTGTGCGGCTTCTGATGCAAGCGTTAACTTTGAAAAAAAAGTTCAGATTTTTGGTTTCGATTATGGGCCACAATGCCATCACATTACGCAGGAATTCAATGGAAAAAAGACCTGCGTTATTTAGGTGTGCCTCTCTCACTGTATAGAAATAGCAACGCTCATTGGTCGGGAGAAGTTGACAAAATTCAACGTAAAGTGAATTCATGGCGAGGGCGGAATTTGTCAATGTTCATTCGTGCTGAAGTGTGCAACGTGTTCTTAGCTTCCCGTCTTATGTATGTGCTGCAGGTACTGCACTGCTCACGACTTCGCCTTCAGGCACTGCATCGGGTATTTGCAATATTTATTTGGAGTTCGAGTTGTGAATCGATGCGGCGCGACAATCTGTTCCTCCCCCTTTAACGTGGTGGTCTAGGATTAGTTCACTTCTTCGTCAGGCAAATTCTTTCTCGCCTGTTTTTCTTTCGAGACAGTGACCATCCGTTTTTGTGTGAAATGTTGCAACTCCGTTTAGTTCATTATGTTCCTAATATAGTAGTGCCATCAAATGCCAAAGATGTCGAACAGGCTCCTTGGGGCTTTCTCAAGGAGGTTGTTTACAAATTTCTTTTCTTGAAAGTTAGATTCAGCCTGGGAGTACGTGTTCACTGCGAGTCAAAAAGCAATTTCTGCGGCACTGGTGGACTCTATTTTCCCAGATCCATTGTATCGCGCACCTTATTTAAGCCGACCTTGTCAGGATGTACTTAAGCGCGTCCGAAAAATGTGTGTACCTCCTGGAGTAAAAACATTTTTCTTCAAATTGCATTCGGAAACACTCCCTGTTAAAACTTGGTTGAATTCGAGAGGTTGCTTTGTGCCGTGGTTAACAATCTGTCGACTCTGTCCACGTGCCGAAACCATAGATCACTGCTGCATAGACTGTAGGGACGCTGTATTTTTTGGGGACATTCTCCAACGGACGATTAAAAAGGACATTGACATCACTCCATATTCAATTAGGTTTCTACCGTTTAAGGTTACGGGTAATCCTCCCTGTGACCTGTTCATAGTACTTGGTTTACATAGCCTGTGGAGATGTAGACTGTGTGATCGCCATGCCGAAAGCGCGCGATCTACAAAATCCTTTCGCGAAAGTGCTGCTTACGTAAAAAGTGTATACGCTGCGCAGGAACCTCCGCCAGACTGGATGCACTTCTTGGATGCATGTGTGTGTTTGCCTGAGTTTTAAGTGTGCAGTTGTGTCCACTTTGTAATGTACCTTCAGTTTTGTTTTCCATGTAATAAAGAAAAGAAAAACGAGGCGCCGTGTCATCGAGGAAGCGGGCTCATCTCGAACCCAGGCGCCCGGATTCGATTCCCACCCATACCGAAGTTTAGCCAATTTTCATTTCAAATCCATTGATTTACTTCGTTTACATGAACCTTCCTGAGAACTGTGACGTCAATCCGAGCATTTTTCACGTGTTGCTGCTCCTTGCGCCGTCAGCCATTTTTGGTGCCATCGCTCGGTGGTGAAGAGCCGCATTAAATAAAAAGGCGTGCGTCCCGCAACAGCATTCCAAACTCGGCCGCCCCAGTGCGACTCTAAGCTCTAGGCCAGAACCTTTCCTTTGTTTCTTTCATGGTATTTATTTCAGGCACGCAGGACGCCAGCGGGAAACAAACGAGCTAAGTCTCTTCCAATTTCACGGCAACGAAGACATATACGCAGATCACCATGTAGTTCCTGTTCATTCTTGGTCGATCTTCACGAGAAACACTAAAATTATGGTAAAGGTAAGAAGCTCATGAATACAGAAGACCAATAGGGGTGATAGTGGTCATGTACTAGCTCGTGTGCCTAACATGCCTCTGCCTACACCTACAAAAACGTTCTTTTTCAAATTACATTCTGAAGCCACGCCTGTCAGGACTTGGCTACGTTCAAGAGACATTTTCGTGACGTCAGTTAATTGTCGCGTGTGTGATATGCCTGAAACAACTGAACAGTGTTTTATAGGTTGCAGAGATGCAGCCTATAAAACAATGTTTTATATGCTCCATTTTATTTCGGGATCCGCTTCGACGAACTCTTCAAAAACGCGTGGATTGAAATTCTCATTCCGTGCGACATATGGTGCCACCTAGCTGTGACCATGCGCCCTTTGGTATGCTTCTACTAATTGGAATAAGTAGCCTGTGGAAAACACGGGCGTTGTATCCAAATGCCGAACCTATAAATTTATCAACAAATCATTTAATTCAAATGATCGCCCTACGATCTACTGTATACGATAAGGTCACAATCGAACGTTTACTTCTTTCTTGGCGACACCAACCAGCTCATCTATAAGGTTGCCACGTGTTGATTATGATGATGATACCCATACTGTGGCAAAAGCACCCACGAAGAGAGATTGGCCATGGAGCGGGCGGTACATATCGAGCCAACGTCAACTATCTGTTTGAAATGACTGACGTGTGTCGATGATGAATGTAATTTCCATATTGTGGCACCTCCCCACAACGGGGTATTGCCAAGAAGCGGGCGGTACATTTAACACCACTTACAAGAAATGAAGAAATAAGATCAAACGCAGAAATCAACTTAACTTTCGAAAGAAGGCCTTGTCTCCAAAACAGCGAGGTTATAGCCTCCTCCTAATTCGAAACCCACCACTGTCGAAGGTTTAAAAAGGCTGATTGGAAATAGCTGATTTCGCAAGTCAAATTACTCGGACTCTGTGCTACCGCAAGGGCAAGCCACAGCTCCTGTATTTCTTTTTTGATTGTGTGGTGTGATATTGACGTACGCGCATGCTTTTGGGTAGGTGGACAAGAGCGCTTGACGTAGCTAATATGTTTTTCTTGCAACCAATGGGTCACCAAGTAGCATAAAGAAATCGAAGCAGCATTGATAAAGTGTAACAATAAAATTTGAAAAAATTAAGTGATCTCTAAAACAAAACATAAGAATTCTGTTGATAGTAAGGAATAGAAAAAAATCGCGTTCTCTGCGCGCGTCCGGAACAACAATAGCTGACTCGCATGAAATCCTGACATACCTTTTCAAAATAAATCGGGTTTATCATCATCAGTAATGTCACCTCAAACCGTGCCGCCAACTGACTTGCTCTACAACGAAGAAGAGGAAGAGACTTCTTTGACCTGGCCTGCAAGGGAACAGCGCAGGTTCTTCCATTCACCTCTGCAGACATCTGGGTGCGTACTCGCTGATCCTAACGCCACTACGCTCACATAGTATATTTTGGGGAAATATTGGGGAACGACAGAAAACTGGGCCGCGAATGCACTAACCCAAAAGCGAGGCCACCCAAATGAGCAACCAGCGCCGATAAAACCAAATGTGGCTATCCTGCCGGCAGCCGCCAGAAATGCCCCGAAGTTATTCTGCCGGGAGATCGCCGAACTCCGCCATGATTGCGCACGCGGGTTTCGACGCCGATTGCAAAGGGTAACAAGGTGCCATCATTTAGGGTATTTTTTCGGCGTCTGCACGAAACCAAAGAGGCTTTAGGTGAAACTGGAGCTCGAACCTGGGGTGGCCCGTGCGTTGGGGGCTTGCCAAAGCCTCAGCCCACTGACCGTCCTTGTATCAGTTTGATGACCCCACTACTTATTGGGTGCTCTGGAGATCCTAAGCTTCCCGACTTGTTATAACTCCAGGGGCTTTTCTGAGACTTCCGTTTGCCGGTATTATTATCGCATGCTAAATGAGTGAACCAAATCACGCTAGGGACAAAACAGATCGGTTCGACCTACAGGTACTAGGGACAAGTTCCGCGGTTTGTGCCTACTCAGCACTGTCCACCTGCCGGCAGATCATTCCCTTCTATATGTATGTATATATATATATATATATATATATATATATATATATATATATATATATATATACATACATATATATATTCGAGGAGAGTGTACATTGGCCCTTCGGCCCATGCATGGTGAGCGTTACCCGTTTCCGGCTCTTGCAATCGCTTCCGGCACTTGCAGTACATAAACATTCCGCCCTGTGAAAGGGGACGCACAGCGAAACTGTTACCGACCTGAGACAAACATAACTGACGTTAGGCGATAGTACGCAACTACCACCACCACAAGCGACGTTTGTCCCGTGCGCACGCACATTTGGGGAAGTGCAGCATGTATGCTCATTCTTGTAGGCCCTCTGCCTAGCACAAGTGCGCTATTGAACCAATTGAATTTCTCAAAGTAGAACGCATCAAAAATGTCTCAAGTAAGACTTAGTCACAACCTGCAGATATGATAGCATCCAACTGTAATTCCATTGTACGAGGCAGCGTAATTCCGTTACGCGGGAACTCACATTCAAACCCCTTTTCCAGTCGCCGTAGAGATCTCTCTGAGTGGCCGCGGCAGCCAGGTGGCGGTAGTGTTTTTTTGGGTAAGCACCCCATGAAATATTCCGACCAGATAGAGAGTAACAGCTTCGCTGTAAAAGCATGACTTTCGAGGTTGGCTTCCATTAGTCCGATGGAGGCATTGTCGAGGTACATTAATGACGCCAGACGGCGGTACGGTGTAACTTTCGATGCAACAAATTCAGGTACAAGTTCTCCGCCGCACTGCATGCACTCAAATTTTAACAGCTTGCGGTGGGATGTGTACAATCTAACGTCCAATGCTGAATTCACGCTAGAAAATTTGGTGTCATGGCCCCCTTTGCTCTGAGCAAACGTATGGCACAAGTCTATATACGAACAATTTACCTGTGGAAACACAGTGACAGACAGGCAGAGTGGCATACTAACAACTTCAGCAAACGGACTGCCACTTCTTCCGTCGTTTTCACAGCTACTCCACACATGGTCTTTTTCTCAAATGGCTTCGTGACAATGCTGTTGCTTTACAGGAGAAGAGAGCTATAAAAGCCACATTCCTACTTTCCTTACAAAAGTATCACGACGTCGGCACAGGCAGCCTTTCCAATTAGCGACTGTGCATCGATTTGCAGCTCGTGCCCTTGTCGTACTCCTAGAACTTACTCACCGAAAAATTCGCCTCCCCCCCGCCCATAACAAAATCTCTGAGGTACTGGCACTTTTCAGATGACTGCTGCTGCATCAAAGTTTCAAAGTGGGAGACTTTGTGTTGTTAGGAAAGGAGCACACACTCTTCCCCGACTTTTTTAACTGGATGTGTTACTGGACTGTGTCATATCGTGGTATCGTCGGCGGTAGCGTAGCCTTATTTAACAATTCTTTCTGTGGTGGACAGTGTACGAACACGGCCGCTGGATGCAAAAGCAAGGTGCGGCCACAACTTTTCTTGGTGAGAGCGCCACTGCTCAGGGACACTTTCGCGACTTCGCACGGGGGCTAAGCGGGCGTTGGTTCTCGCGTCAGAACGTGTTTGCCTTGTGATCTATGCATTCATCTCGTACCTTTTCGCGTGCGTGTGTGTGAGCAAGTCGCTTCGCGTCAGAACGTGTTTGTCTCGTGCGATATGCATTCATCTCGTGCTTTTTCGCGTGCGTGTGTGTGAGCATGTTTGCCTGTGTTTGCTGTAATTTGTTAAGGCTCTGCGGTGTGCGTGTGTGCCGTAGCCATCTTCGTTCATGTGGCGCGATGCCACGCAACTGTTGTGTGCCACTCTGTGACACAAATGGCAAAAAGGACCCGACTGTGAAATATCACGAGTTCCCTTGCGACTTGGAGCGTCGAGAAGCGTGGCAGAAAAATCTCTCGCCAAGGAGTGTCGGGAAAGGAAGCAAGTTGGACCCGAGCGACAGGTCTCTGGCATGTTCCCTGCACTTTACAGAAAATGATTATAAGAAGAACACGAAGCCTTGGCTCCTGCTTCCGACTGCAGTACCGACCGTGTTTTGCAAATATCCACAGTACCTGCAAAAAGAGAATGTGCAGACGAAAAAACAAACGCCGTAGACAAAACTTTACTGATGACACAGTAGTTGAGGCTGGCGATGATTGCGGCAGCTCAGGAGAAAGCTCCACCATCGAAAGGGTCTCGCACTTTCTCAACGAGGAGATGGAAGCTCAAGTTCCAGAGACTGCCTTAGAATCATGCTCTGAACGTAGTTTTTATGTTGACCAGGCCTGCCAACCTACATTAGATCTTGTGGACGTCCTGGAACAGTCAAAGAAAGCAGCCAAGAGATGGAAAAAAAAAAGTTGCCCGTCAAGGAGAAGAGTTGAAAAAATTGCAGTCCGAACGGGAAGAAATGAAAATAAAAAACGCTTTTTAGTTTATGAAAACAACAGTGAAATCCAGTCCTTTGTTCAGATATTACAAAGAGTGGAAAAAAGAGACAAAGCTGCTGATTTCATCAGCAACCAAGTGGCCAAGAATTTTTTGCACTTTTCTTGGCTGCAGCTGCAGTTGTAAACTTCCGACTTCACCTGCATTGAATTGTTTGTTTCAGTTAATGACTTAAATGTGGACATCCAGGCATTTAGCCAGACTTCTTTTCTTTCTTTATTTCGGGGGGGGGGGCAGGGCCTGAGGAGGGCGTCCTGCGGCGGGCGTCGGCATTGTCTCTCGTAACTGAGCGAACGAGCCCAGTGAGGGATGAAAGAGCGAAAGCGGAGCGCGGATGAAAGACGACGAAAGCTAAGAGAGCGCGAGGAGGAAAGCGGAGGAAGAGAGTACGGCAAAAGGGTGAGGAGGGAAGCGGAGTACTGACGGCGACCAAGCATGCTGCGAGCGCGGAAACAAAGCGCTGGCATGGACTTCGGACCCACTGCGCGTGCTCTACTTCGCCTGCGCCGCCACAGACAGAGAATGCGCTACGCATGAGCCACACGTTCCCGCGTTCACGCTTTCTTTCTGAACAATAGACAGTTTTGGAACAGCGTTCGCAGCCGAACGTAAAGACATTACGTACGCAAAGAAATAGCGTCGTTCTCACTGCACATGCTCCGAACGTTATTAAGTTTCTGTGGTTTACGCGCGCTGCGATAACGTACGTTTTTTACCGAGTTTAGACAGCTTTAGTTGGGCGTCCGCAGCAGCTGTGCGTACGCAGCAAACCCGCGGAGGCTTCAGTGCGCAGGCACAGCACGCACAATATCTTGCGTGCGCCCGCAGCTTTTCAAAAGCAGCGTAGCGTCCGCTACGGGCTCAGCGGGCTTTGCGGGACGTTCTCGCGTGTCCACGAGAGCGCATTTTTCGATATCGCTCGGGCCGAAGATATGACTCCGGCTTGTGGTTTCACTTTGTGGCGGCTGCTATTGGCTACACGGCTTCAGAAGGTGGCATATGGCGGCGCTGAGTAACACACTACTGCTTCCTACGCGTGCAAGTCAGCAATCCCTTTGTCAGCTTTGGCGTCCGGCCAACTGTTGCCCCATTGTGCGCGCGCGCTACGCTACGCACGCACAACCTCACGCCCTGCGCACGTGGGTGGTTGCGAACGCCCAACTAAAACCGCATTTGAAGGTTCGTATCTTTAAGGACGCTAAGAAATAGCGTTGTCGACATGGCTGCACCCATGGCTTCTGCTTCAGCGTGAATTCTGGTGATAGCTACGCTCCCACCGGCGTTGATCGCCAATAACTATTCACTTTCTCTAAACCCGCCAGCTTTCACTTTCTCTAAACTCACCTGAAAGGTTAGTTATGAGCACATAGCGCGTCCATCTTGTGAGATTGTTCGGCGATTCTAGCGCCCGTATAAGCCTACGAGACGCGTTCACATAGCAACAGCATGCAGTATGGTTGCTAATGGATCGTCATAGCTTGGATACATTTGGCAACGAGGCACCAGACGGCGCCCTGTTTTATAACCTCTTTTCTACACTTGCGTTTCCATACGGTAAACTAAAAGACTTGAAAGGACGCGCACCGTAACGTCCCGCAAGGGTGCTTATGTTTATATAACGTACTTAATTAAGGCGACAAACGCTATTATAAAACTGTCTGATGAGTGACGCAACCGGTGAAATTTCTTCGTCTGCCGCTGCTGCTAGGCGAGCTGCGTGAAAAGAGGCTCAACGCCGCCGTCGAGGGCACCGTCTTGTTCAGAATCTGATTCCTTGCCACAATATATCGCGAATGCAAACCACTTAAACAGATTTTCGCACAAAACAAAAAATTCGAATTAGGGAGTATCGTAACCGTCGCTGATTTTTGCCGAATTTGCTACGTTTAACTGTAGACTTCTATATTCCTGAGTTTGCCTTAGCTTAAAAGTGTTATTTTGTGTTGTGCACCACCTTCTCCTGCTTGCGAGGGGCCGAGTCGCGAACCTTCCCACGAAGCGACCCGCTTCAACGCGCATCGGTGCGCCGCCAACCACGAATATCAAACCAAGCTCGACGCAGGTCACCAATATGTTTAGTGCTAGAAGCAAAGAATCAGCGCGCTGAATGCAGACTGCACATATTCGCGATCGCAGGAAAGACCGATTAGACAGCCACCATCGCATGAATATTACAGCCGGAACATCTGCCGACAGTAGTGTGAAAAATCTCGAGCAAATTGAATTGACGTATAGCTACCACCTATCGAACATACTGAGGAACATCGCGGGGAACACCGCCCACCTTAGCCCTCCACACTGACTCCAAAACTGCCGTACATTACCTTTGGGGCCGACAGTGCGTGCCTAGAGTTCATCACACTTGCTTGGTCAATTAGCGAGAGGAAGTTCAGAGAGAATCGTGCACCCTTCTGCTACCCTACATGTGCACAATGCTCCAACCTTGCTGCACTCGGGGGCTTATGACCTCCTAGTCATCCTTCTCAATACTTATGTTGATATTTCTGAGCAGTGGGGGAACGCCAGCCTTGAGCGCCAACATCACTGCCTGGTCATTCTTGAGCTACCACGAACCTTCAGAGCCACACAGCCCCGCTTCTTCGGCTTGTTTAGGCTGACAGTCTGCTCCCGCCTGCTGTGGCTGCTCTCATGAATCCTCCAAGACGCCGATCTTTACTATCCTAGGGTCATCGTCCTTGATGTATTCCACCCCTCGGACCCCATATGTGCTATGGACAACACAAACTATGTGTGTCGTCTTTGCCTTTACGCGCGCACTAAACGTGACGATCTGAACTCAAGCAAGCATAGGTATTTCTTTCTGAAAAAAAAAAGAAACAGCTTCATGCAGGGCACCGAACACTAAGGACGGTAGCGCTTTTTCTTCGGTCAACATTTGCTTGCTTGCTTTGTTCAGCGCGGAGGTAGTGGCGGACCATGATGGCTATTCGTCGTGGGATTTGCGTCTTGGTCTTCGTCCAGGCTTGACATATTAGAGAAGCATGCATGATACGGCACAGATACTATACTGTTACTCGTACCTAACACACTCCTCGTAAGTCTTATGGAAGGTGGTTTAACGGCGCAAATGTTTACGGGACACAGCGAGATAGACAGGAAAAATGCTCAACTACAATTGATCTTTACCGCGCAACGATACAGAAGCAGCAGTCACTGCGCGGTGGTAAAAAAAAATACGTTGCCACTACGCACAATATCTAACACGTTCCCTAGGTGTCAGTCACCTAGGTGACCTCCCTCCCCAACGTCCCGCAATACAGAAGGCTGCGCCGATGCGCGATGCTTCTTCAAACGGTCAAACGGTCGTTGACGTAGCTGCCGGCTGACCATTGCAAAATGTGTCTGTGTACTTCAGTGCTCGCGGAAACACGTATTCTTGGGACCTTTAAGGCGTAGAAATAAAGGGAATTGTGTGAGGCCCATTGTATAGAAAAAGAAAGCGAATTCTGCGTCAGCGCTCCGTCCATTAGCCTGCCAAAAAAAGAAGAGCTTTATCCGTGCTAAATGACAGCAAGTTTGAATGTGCGAAGTGTGCGAACCAGTTAGGTAATATGCGCAGCGTCAATGTATTCCTGTCACCCCGGCGCAGCAACGGCTGCTTCTCTATCGTTGCGCAGTAAAGATCATTTGTACTGTGTATCTCGTTGCGAACCACTTAAACTTGCAACTCGCAACTCGCCGTTAATGCTCGCATGCTGCATAATAATCGCCACCAGCTTGCCCACCTTGGTGTTTTCAATCCTTGTAAGTCTCTCGTCGTAATTTATCGTAAATCTCTGCGCACGCTCGTATATGATGGCAGTGCTAACCCGCTCATGGACAGTAACATTTCTAAAATCATTTTCGTTCATATTGTGCTTTTTTTTTTGTACGTCTGCCTTTTCTTATTCTGCTTTGTATAGCTGATGCCTTTTCTGATTGAAATTATTCGCGGCAGATTTGCATCTGACTCACAAGTACTTGAGTGAATTTTCGGCCACATCGAGACGTAAATTTTCAGGTGGATATTATTTAGCTTTTTTGAGGGGAAACATTTTTCACCAAATTGTCTGTGAGATACCTTTCTCGCTCGGCGCAAGGCATGCGTACTGTATTCGAAGATAGCTGAAAGTTATCAGAAGTCCGCAGACTCACGGTCTCCTGGAACGAATGCACAACCATAAACATTTGCCTTGCGTTTGCCACAACGCAGTCATTTTACTCGCAGACCGACAGACACGATGGCGAGTCCCGCAAGAGGCAACAACGACGATCCGCAGGGCATGACAGCTACGGGAGTCAAACGGGACCACCGCGAGAAGCGCTCGTCGCTCAAAAGGTCCAAGAAGCATGCGCGCAAAGGTACCTAGACCTATAGATGTTCACAACGCCGATTCTTCGCCTTTTAGCGATAACATGTTGGATCCTCTCGTTACGGTTTGCCGAACGCCAGAGAATTTTAGATAGCAAGACACCGGCAAAATGTTTCGCACTCCCCCAATGCACGGGATATCTGCAATCTTTTTTCATTGAATAGTCCGGGAAAAGAGGCGCGACAGTAAGCTATAGTTTACTGCAGAATACGTGAATTGGTATCAGGCATTGGTATTGCATAACAAAATAATAATCGTAGGAGCCTTGCGCAATGTTCAGTTGTGAAACATACACGTCTCTAAGAATTATTTACACACTGTTGAGCTTATCCTGCTTCCAAGCGATAATCACCGATCTTGCGAGTTTTTCTTTTAAACTCGGCCGCTCGCTACTTTCATGTGAAGAGGGCGACGTCGCGATGATACGCACGTAGTATTCCTTACCTCTGATCATATAGTTACATACAATTACTAGAGGGAACTGTGGCGCGAGCGCCTACGGGAGCTGCGAGCAGAGCAGTTCAGCCAGCGTGGGAATGTTGCCTAGTACATGGACTTGCCTAAACTTCGTCCTTCTGGCTTTAAACGGCTTCGCGACTTTGCAAACGAATCATTTTCAATATAATATTCTGTTATAAACAATGAAATAAACGTTATTAAGATTGTTCGACGGCAAGATTCGAGCACGGGACCTCTGTAGCACCGATATTTAAATCTCATATTGAAACCATTACGCCACGTACCCATGGACGAGCAGAACCGCTGCAATTAGCAGTCATTATGCATGTCTACGCGTTACACCTAACGATCCTCCGCACTGCCCCCTTCTTCCCACCCCTCATTCTGGGTAAATATAAATTTGGTGCGTAGTTTAATGTCTCCTTGACACTAGAAAACATGCCTACAACACTTTCAAGCGCTTCTATTAGTAGTTGCTGTGAATGAATGTTATTACCTCAACGTGCACGCACATTCCTCTAAACATGGCCCTTCTTGCCTGAAAATTTCAACTCGGTGCCCCATATTTAAGATGTCAAAGCACATCATAAAAAGATGCGTATAGCGCTTATTTTAAACTTTCTGGCACGGCATTAGGGAAAAAAGAGGAACGTAGGAGATGGAAATTCATGACTGTGAGCAAAACGAGAACGAGGGGAAAGCGGGAGTCAACGTTTCGACAAGTGGACGTGCCTTCAAGAAGACAAGTCCCCTCGTCGAAACGTTGGCTCCCGCTTTCACCTTGTTCTCGTTTTGCTCAAGCATTAGGTAATTTACTGCACTGCACAATCTGTAATTTACCTACGCCGTTTAAACTTTGGGCGCACATAGAACGTAATATACTCCTTAATGTTTCCAACGTGTGCACTCGGTTTCATAACTTCTCCCAGCTGAACTGTTAAAAAAACACCCGTAACGTTTTAGGGCTCTTATACCGGTAATTTGCTGCAAAGGCCGTTATTGACTCGTGCACTACAGGTCTTTGCGCGCAGTTAACCATAACGTCCATGATTTGGCTGAAAATTTAAGCTACGCACCAGATTTATTTCTCTCAGAATACCGTGAAAATATTAGTAGATTAGCCCTATCGAGCACTGTAATGAGCAGTTTACTGCAAAATATGCACACTTTGTCCGGTCGTTGCCCATACCATGCATTCAAGTTCACCAATTGTAAGCTCTGCGCAGTGCTTCCAACCTTATTTCGAAGTCACTTTTCCCTTAAATCGGATAAAGATGTTCTCTAGATTTACCTAGATGTTTCTAAGGTATGGTTGCTGTTTGTAAATAGGAGGCTCTATAACTTAGAACTCTTTCAATCTCTGTTTATTCCAATCCCCTGACGTCAAATTTACGTAACGACCGACGCAAGCATAGAGAGGTAACCCGCAGCGTTGTTTGAAAAGCCCAATCAACGCGCTCCTTGTTTATAGGAGGGCAGTTTTTCTTTGCTTTCAAAGCGAATGGCGTTGCCTACATTGAGCCGATTTCCTAAACCAATTGGCTGGCAAGAGGCGAGGAGCACGCTGAAGTGGAAAGGGTTTCGATGGGGCCGAGCCAGCACAGTGAAAGCAGATAACCGGATGAAGAGGGTGGTGCCGGCGTCTGCGATTGGTCCGCTTCCCCTCACTTAGCTTGCGGTGCTGGCCGAAAATCCCAGTGGCGCGCAACGGAAGGTTAGAAATGCCGCGTGAAGGGATCCTCAGGAAAGAAGAGTTGCAGAGCGATGTCGTATATGTGCCGAAAGGACTCGATAACGTTTTACTGCCACGCAAAAAAAAAATCCTATTATATGCAAATAAATCCATGCTCGCCGGCTGCTCCAAGTAGCCAGTGCCAGAGCGATTGGCCGGCAGCCATATTCTTTTCCTTTCGGAACGGGACGGCCTCCGGCTATTCAGAAAAAAAGATCAGTTTTATTGAGCATGTTAATTCGTCTTTAACGCGTACATGTCGCTTTGACGCGATGAGTTTTCGCAGTGTTGTGACATCGCGTGACAGGCAGGCGAAGTGGGCGCAGCCCGATAACGTTTGACCAGTTATCATCATCATCATCATCAGCCTAGTTACGCCCACTGCAGGGCAGAGGCCTCTCCCATACTTCTCCAACTACCCCGGTCATGTACTAATTGTGGCCATGTTGTCCCTGCAAACGTCTTAATGTCATCCGCCCACCTAACTTTCTGCCGCCCCCTGCTACGCATCCCTTCCCTTGGAATCCAGTCCGTAATCCTTAGTGACCATAGGTTATCTTCCCTCCTCATTACATGTCCGGCCCATGCCCATTTCTTTTTCTTGATTTCAACTAAGATGTCGTTTACCCGCGTTTGTTGCCTCACCCAATCTGCTCTTTTCTTATCCCTTAACGTTACACCCATCATTCTTCTTTCCATAGCTCGTTGCGTCGTCCTCAATTTCAGCAGAACCCTTTTCGTAAGCCTCCAGGTTTCTGCCCCATATGTGAGTACTGGTAACACACAGCTGTTATACACTTTCCTTTTGAGGGATAGTGGCAACCTGCTGTTCATGATTTGAGAATGCCTGCCAAACGCACCCCAGCCCATTCTTATTCTTCTGGTTATTTCAGTCTCATGATCCGGATCCGTGGTCACTACCTGCCCTAAGTAGATGTATTCCCTTACCCCTTCCAGTGCTTCGCTACCTATCGTAAACTGCTGTTCTCTTCCGAGCCTGTTAAACATTACTTTAGTTTTCTGCAGATTAATTTTCAGACCCACCCTTCTGCTTTGCCTCTCCAGGTCAGTGAGCATGCATTGTAATTGGTCTCCTGAGTTACTAAGCAAGGCAATATCATCAGCGAATCGCAAGTTGCTAAGGTATTCTCCATCAACTTTTATCCCCAATTCTTCCCACTCCAGACCTCTGAATACCTCCTGTAAACATGCTGTGAATAGCATTGGAGATATCGTATCTCCCTGTCTGACGCCTTTCATTATAGGGATTTTGTTGCTTTCTTTGTGGAGGACTACGGTGGCTGTGGAGCCGCTATAGATATCTTCCAGTATTTTTACATATGGCTCATCTACACCCTGATTCCGTAATGCCTCCATGACTGCTGAGGTTTCGACTGAATCAAACGCTTTCTCGTAATCAATGAAAGCTATATATAAGGGTTGGTTATATTCTGCACATTTCTCTATCACTTGATTGATAGTGTGAATATGGTATATTGTTGAGTAGCCTTTACGGAATCCTGCCTGGTCCTTTGGTTGACAGAAGTCTAAGGTGTTCCTGATTCTATTTGCGATTACCTTAGTAAATACTAAGGTAGCAGAGGGCAAATGGTGAAAAGGGCATCAAACAAGAAGTATTTTTTTTTTCATTTGGCCTATTCATACATAATCAGTGTGCACACATCATATCAGATATTCTCGCGGTTTTCGTGACGCCGTGTCAGACAGGCGAATCGGGGATGGCCCGAAAACATTTTCACCAATCGTGGAGAACTGATTGCAGGATTGGAATAGGAAAAGTTTGGAATAGCTTTACGTTACAGCGCCCATGCTTTCTCTAATGATAAATTTTGTTATGCAAATGGACTGCAAATTCATATTCTTCAATTTATTGCTGAACTCGTTCTAAATTTTTAAGCGAAATCGTTCCACTAAAGCTGAAGGGATTTTGCAGTGCGAGTTGATGTGCTAACAACACAGCCTCTCGTTTGAAGCCGTATTCACAGAAAAGTGTGACGTCGTTTATAATTGCTCTACGTGCAAAACAAGCTTGAACAACAACAAACTGCCAAGAGCGACATGGGACCTTATTCGAATTGTAAGGGAGGGGAGCGCTGGATCTTCCTTTCAGAAAGTACAGTGTCGAAACAGCGCGCCACTTCACGACACTAATGTAAAATTTTTGCAATAAATTTTTCTTGCATGCACTGACGTAGCACCGCTATACGCTTATGCACTTTCACTTACGTCATTTGCAGTGGAGCACGGAGATACGTAGCCAATTCTTTTCTTTCTTTTATTTAATCGATGCCACGGCTCACCCAAACACATGCCCACTGGAACTCTACAATGGGACTCTGTCCAAGGTTGCTACGCCTAGGATAAACTGGCGTGCGTGATCGGCTGTGCAGTGTCACGACCACTTTGTCATGCTGAGCGCTTGGTTTATGTGTCCGATTATGCTGAGGTTCGTTTCTGCTGCTTTGTTTAGGGTTACAGCGTGCGTTTTCTTTGCAGCCTTACACATAAATATTTCATTCATGCAAGGCACATAAATCGACAGCGCAGCTAGAGCTATAAACATGGTATAGCACAGTAGCTGTGCTCCGTTAAAAAGCCGAGGACATCCACGCGGCGTCGTTTAACGAGATGTGTTCACTGCACTACAGCAAGATCAGAAATCTACTTCGCATGCTAATGTAAAGGCAACTAGACGTAATTGAAATCAAAATATGCCACCGCTTCAGTATTTTCACTTAAAGGTCATCGCGGTGTCACAGCAGTGGTTTGTCACGCCTCTGAGCCTTTCTAGAGCGCAGCTATTTGGCGCCCGTTCCCACGTTTCACGTCGCCGTCAGCCTCGCCGTGACCAACATCATCATTCACGCGCTGCTCTATCTGCGCGCACTCCTGCTGCCATCTCTCGCGCACAACACGAGTCTTGCTCCCCCCTTGTCCTCCAAAGCTGGGTCACGGGTTCTCGCCTATCCCCTCGCCCCCTTCATCCGCGTAGCGCGGTTGCGGTGACTCTCGCCGCTACCGTCAAGTCCACCCTCGCTGGCGCTAAAGCCCCTCCATCCACGCGCCACCGCCGGTGACAGCGGCGGAAACGTGTGTGGAGGGGCTTTAGCCGGCCCTTCTCCCGCTGTCGCGTCACTGCCGCGGTGCCGGCGGCGGGCGCTGCTTGCCGCGTCGCGCGTGATCCATGGCTCTCCGCTACCCCATCGTGTCGCGTAGCTGTACGGCTCTCAGCCGTGTCTCTCGCTTCCCCGTTTGCGGAGCGCGTTCCTCAGTGGTGCTTGTCGCTTCTGGCAGTGCTTGCGCCTGGCTGTCCTTCTCCGCCTCCACTCTTGCCCTATACCTCCCTTACCTGGCGCAGTGCCGTTGCGGTGACTCGAAAAACAGTTAGAGCGTTTCGTCCCCTTACTTCTATTTCCCACCCCAAACTTGAGCGGCCACATTGAGTGAATGAGTGTGTGACCTCTGCTCAATACCCATGTTCTCTACCTGTTTCCTCATCCCACCTTAGAAGAAACATTAAATAATAATTGCTAATCTCCCTCCCCCCTCTCCGCGGCGGTGGCCCACTATAATATGGCGCGTCGCCGGAGCGGCGGATCGCGGTCTGTGCTGTCCAATCCGAAACGCAGGATCGCTTCCGTTCGGTACTACGTGTTCTGTATGCGGTTGCACTCAAAGATTGCATTACCAAAAAGTGTAATCATCGGCAATTTTTTGCCTTCGCCTCTTAGTGCAACATCTCCCTAGATTTTGTTAAACTTTTCCTTTCCCTAAAGAAGGCACGCCATTTATAGATCTAGAAAAATTTCACTAGGGTCATCAGCACTGACGCGGCACCGAATTGGCTTCTTCGAGGACACCAGGTAAACTTTCTTCGCCCTTCATGTAACGCATTTAAAGCTGGCGCAAGCGAATTCCTAATAATATATTCCGAAGTCCGCAATTAACCGAGAAATTTTAAGGTTTGTCATCGTACAGATGCGCTGTTCGCCATGCTGAGAGCCTAAAACAACTAGCCGAGCTTATAAGTGTTCTACATAATTTTTAAGGGCACGATGTTCTGCGTGGTCAATCCCTTTTTTTTTTATTTATTTATAAATGCTGCGATCTTATACAGGATCTTAGCAGCGTGGTACACGAATAAGCACAAGAAAAAACAATAAATACAAGACAATGGGGAACTGCACTCAAGTTTCTTCACACAAGCGCTAAAAAAAAGCAAACAAGAAACAAAAGTGCACCGATTTTCGAATCATACAGTCAGTGGCATTAAAAGAATCTTATCAAGCGCGAAATGCTTGTCATAAAAGGTATGTCTCTAAAAGTGATAATAAATCCTGTGTTGCAGTTTTATCGGCCAGCTTATTCCAATCTACTATGGTTCTAGGAAAAAATGAATACTTAATTGAAGAAGTTCACACATGTAGCAAATGAGTTACAGCTAGCGATTGTCTGTGTCTGGCAGCGTATAACCTGTCGTATAGGTGAGAAGGTGAGACGTGTCGGTGTTGTAGTGACCATTTATCAGCTGGAAAAAGAATTTTAAACGACATACACGATTTTTATGTGTTATAGAGGAGGGGGGGGGGGGCGCCCCGAACTAAGAGGTTGGTAAATGAAGTACGCCCATATGTATTGTAGATTAATATAACTGCTTTTTTTAAGCTTTCCTGCTTTCCAATATTGCTTTTAGCGAACGGGTCCCATATAATTACAGCATATTCTACAACGAGGCGGACGAGTGTCTTGTAAGCCAATAGACGTACTGTTGGGGTCGAGGATCTTAATACGGGTCTTAGGAAAAACAACTTGCGGCGGCAGTTTGATATTACTGTGTCAAGGTGCTTTGACGAGGAAAGATCCTTTGTTATGTACAAGTCAAGGTATTTGTATTGCGTTACCGCTGACAAAAAAAAAGCGTTTTCTGCGCCATAGCATAGAAGTAGTGCCTTCTTTTTAATCCTCCATATATACTGTGTTCTCGAAATTAATGCACATTTGCCATTGTTTACACCATTTAACTACCTTATTAACGTCCCTGTTTAACCTGAGTTTGTCTTCTTCAGGTGGTATTTCATCGTACAGCACGCAGTTGTGCAGTGTAAAGCCTAATTTTTAACGGAGAGGTTAGTGACGATATCATTTATGTATAATAAAAAGAAATGGGAGCCAAGAACGGATCGAACATTGTTTAACTGCGCTAGCAAACGGACCACAGAGACAGCATGGAACAAGGACGGGCGCAGACTGGCAACTAATGTTTACTCCACAAAGACCACATATAAGTACACCCCCGACATACACCACTGCGCGTGCGCGATAAAAGAAAAGAAAAAGAAAAAAAAAGGGAAAGAAAAAGGAAAGAAAAAACTTGTATATGCAAAACGCGACCTACCTCCGCTCGTCAATAAACCTCATCTCACTGTTGTGTAAATAAACTGAGGTTTGACTGACACAGTCTTATCCCTTCTTTCTAGTATGGTACGCCTCGAGTAGCTCTCTGGCTCGGCTATCTCGGCAGCCGCACGAAATCTTTACTTCCTTCATAATCGGTTTGCACGGGCACGCCAAGCAGTGGACAGGCAGGTGCCCATTCGTTTTATTTCTAATTGACAATTCATGCTCACGCAAGCGCACAACCACGCACCTTCCTGTTTGGCCTATGTCAACTTTGCCGCATGATAGAGGTATCTTATAAATACTCCAACACTGCAATCTACGTGGGAAAAAGGAGTGCTTTGTTCCGCACCCTTGGAAGTTTACTTCTTCCTATGTGCGAGCATAGCCCAGCGAGCTTGCCGGGAGCCGAGAACGCTATCTCAACTCCATACCATTTCACAACCGTTTGTTAAGTTGTGGGAAGTCTTGTGAACATAAGGCACAACTTTACCTTTCTTATCCTTGCGCTCCCTTGCGTGTTCAGTAATATTGCCTTCCGTCTTTATCTTCTTGAGCACTGCCTCCACTACTGCTGAATTGACTGATTGCGGGAAACCTGCTTCTTCCAACCTTACAATCTGCCTGTCAAAGCTTTCCTGTATTTTGTGTGTGCAGGACATTTTTAAGGCTGGTATTGTATACTGGGTGACTATTGCCCGCTTTACGGTTTTCGAATGAACGGAATCGTAGGGCAACAATTTCTTTTGGGATCTCGGGTTATAGTTCCAGCACACATGGTTGTCACAGAAGCTTATAGCGCTGTCTCAAAACTGAATATTATTATCCTTTGTTAGTTCATGGGTGAAAGTCAAACCTTTGCCAAGGCGCTGAAAGATGTGTAGTACACCTGCGATGGAGTCGTCATGCGTGGAACTGGCTTGCTTCTTTAAAAGTACTAGAAAATCGTCAACATAACGAAACACGGTAACAACCTGGTCACGGTCGATTCCTTCGTTTACCGCCCTGTCAAATTCCGATAAGTAAACATTGCATAAGATAGGAGCAACGCAAGAGCCTATACATATTGTCACGTGGTAGTGACGTTAAAGAACACAGTAGCAGTACTGTGAAAGACAAAACTAGCTTTTATTGGGCGAACCTGTGCCCACAAAACAGGCTACACTTAAAGCGCAACGATAGCGGCGAACACAGTCGGCGATCGTCGAAAATCTGATTTGCGGGTCAAGCGCGTCGGCTTTTATACAGCAGTCGTCGAATGTTCCAGTCTAATCGTTCGGACCCGCGTGCCTTCCACAAAGTTCTACACCATTCGCGTCACGCGATGAAATCAGATAATACAAGGTTCGGCGACAACAGACAGCGGATAGAAGCATCGATAACTTTCCAGAAACTTCGGATACATGCAGGCGCGTCCCGCGCTGTGCGATAACATTTGTTCGGCGGCGAAACGTAGTCGCCCGATAGAGATAAGTACACGTGTCAATACCCCCCTCTTAAAAAGCATTGACCCGATGCTACATACAAGCGAAATAAAAACACCCCTAGCAAAGAAAACAACAAAAAATAAGGAATTTCGTCAGCGTCCGTAAAAGGGTTTAAGGCGCACCACGTGGACCACTTCAGATCGTGCGTGGCGCCGCTGTGAATGCGAAATGCCGTCTGGCACGACCTCATAATCCAGAGCGCCAATACATCGGATGACCTTGTAAGGTCCGAAATAGCGTCGGAGTAGTTTCTCACTGAGTCCTCGTCGGCGTATCGGGGTCCATACCCAAACACGGTCGCCGGGCTGGTACTCGACGAAGCGTCGTCGGAGGTTGTAGTGTCGGCTGTCGGTCCTCTGCTGGCTCTTGATTCGCAGGCGGGCGAGCTGTCGGGCTTCTTCGGCGCGCTGGAGATAGGCAGCGACGTCAAGGTTCTCCTCGTCAGTGACGTGCGGCAGCATGGCGTCGAGCGTCGTCGTCGGGTTCCTGCCGTAGACCAACTTAAACGGCGTGATCTGTGTTGTTTCTTGCATCGCCGTGTTGTAAGCGAATGTTACGTACGGCAGCACGGCATCCCAGGTCTTGTGTTCGACGTCGACGTACATCGCTAGCATGTCGGCGAGGGTCTTATTCAGCCGCTCCGTAAGACCATTCGTCTGCGGATGGTAGGCCGTTGTCCTCCTGTGCCTTGTTTGACTGTATTTCAGTACGGCTTGGGTGAGCTCCGCTGTAAAAGCCGTTCCTCTGTCGTTGATGAGGACTTCTGGGGCGCCATGTCGCAGCAGGATGTTTTCAACAAAGAATTTCGCCACTTCGGCTGCGCTACCTTTCGGCAGTGCTTTAGTTTCAGCGAAGCGGGTGAGGTAGTCCGTCGCCACGACGATACACTTATTTCCGGTTGTTGACGTCGGAAAGGGTCCCAGCAAGTCCATCCCGATCTGCTGGAATGGTCGGTAAGGAGGCTCGATTGGCTGTAGTAATCCGGCTGGCCTTGTCGGCGGTGTCTTGCGTCGCTGACAGTCTCGGCATGTTCTGACATAACGGGCGACGTCGGCGGTCAGGCGCGGCCAATAATACTTTTCTTGTATCCTCGATAGTGTCCGGGAAAATCCGAGGTGTCCAGCGGTCGGATCGTCATGTAGGGCGTGCAATACTTCTGGACGAAGTCCTGACGGGACAACAAGAAGGTAGTTGGCGCGGACTGGTGAAAAGTTCTTCTTCACGAGTAGATTGTTTTGAAGCGTGAAGGAAGATAATCCGCGCTTAAATGCCCTGGGGACAACGTCGGTGTGCCCTTCCAAATATTCCACGAGGCCTTTTAGCTCCGGGTCTGCCCGTTGCTGTTCAGCGAAGTCTTCCGCGCTTATCATTCCAAGCACGGCGGCCGCATTTCGATGGGGGCGAAATGCGAAAACACCCGTGTGCTTAGATTTAGGTGCACGTTAAAGAACCCCAGGTGGTCAAAATTTCCGGAGTCCTCCACTACGGCGTGCCTCATAATCAGAAAGTGGTTTTGGCGCGTAAAACCCCAAATATTATTATTATTATCATTCCAAGGAAGGCGTCGTCATCTTCGTCATCTTGTGGCGGCGAGTCAATGGGGGCGCGTGATAGGCAATCGGCATCGGAGTGTTTTCGTCCGGACTTGTAGGTTACAGTTAGGTCTCGGCGTCGGATCACGGCTGCGTCGTGTTGAACTGAAGCTGGAACGTCGCGTCGTCAAGCAGTCTTTCCTCGGTGTAGTCTTGGCTTCCTGACTTCGTTGGAACGGCGGCGGGTCGTCATTAGGTCGTCGAGATGGTTTCTTCGTCGTCTTCGTCGGCGGCGGAGGATCATAGTCAGTTCGACGAACAGCAACCGCACCTCCATCGGTTGCTGCTTTTTGTTTTCCGGATATGGGCTCGCAGAGCGGCCCCGGGCTGGGCCGGTGTATGGTCGGCGCTGCGGCGACAGGTACCGGCCTGGTGACGGTGAACGGGACGGCCGTCGAGGGCTCCACTGAGTAGCGGCGAGGTAATCGGCGATGTCACGTGGGCGCTCGCTACGCTGTGGACGCGGCGCATTCACGGCGAACCCTCTCAGTCCCAAGTCGCGGTATGGGCATCGGCGGTACACATGGCCGGCTTCTCCGCAGTGATAGCAGAGCGGGCGGTGGTCGGGGGCTCGCCAAATGTCCGTCTTCCTCGCGTAGGTGCGCTGGGCGGCGGGTAGGCGTGCTGGCGGCGGCGGCGGCGGACGACGGAATCGCGGCGTCACCGGGCCCTGGCGTGGTCGCGGAGGGGGGCCTTGACGGCGTGCAACGGCGGCGTAGGTCATCGTTTCCGGTTGGGGCTGTGATGATTCTGGTTGCACCTGAGGAACTCCAAGCGATCGGTGCACCTCTTCTTTCACGATGTCGGCGATCGAGGCCACTTGAGGCTGCGACGAGGGCAAGACCTTGCGCAGTTCTTCGCGCACTATGGCCCTGATGGTCTCACGCAGATCGTCCGTGGCCAGTGATTGAATTCCTGCGTAGTGCGTAGAGCTTGTACGGCGGTTGAATTGCCAGTTCCGCATTTCGAGTGTCTTCTCGATGCTGGTGGCCTCGCGAAGGAACTCTTCTACGGTCTTCGGTGGGCTTCGTATCATTGCGCCGAAAAGTTCTTCCTTCACACCCCGCATGAGAAGGCGGACTTTCTTCTCCTCGGGCATATCCGGGTCGGCATGGCGGAACAGACGGTTCATTTCTTCCGTGAAGATGGCAACGTTCTCATTAGGTAGCTGCACTCGGGCGTCCAGCATGGCTTCGGCCCTTTCCTTGCGCACGACGCTCGTAAAGGTGCGCAGGAAGCCGGTACGGAAGAGGTCCCATGTCGTCAAGGTCGACTCCCGGTTCTCAAACCATGTTCTGGCGGCATCTTCTAAGGCAAAGTATACATGCCGCATCTTGTCGTCGGAGTCCTAGTTGTTAAAATTCGCGATTCGTTCGTAGGTCTCCAGCCAGGATTCTGGGTCTTCAGTCGCTGTTCCATGGAAGGTCGGTGGGTCCCGAGGTTGTTGTAGGATAACGGGGGACGCTGAGGCAGCCATTGGGGTTGCTTTGACCACGATCTTCTTTGTCGACTCAGGTAGAAGTCCTTGCTCTGGGGGCAGACCTTGCAGTCTGCGGCTAGCACGCTGGTCTTCGGCGATGTTAGTTTTGTCCTCGGGCTTCGGGCTTGGATCGCGGCTTTGCGGGGGCGTTCGGTACATGAACGCACTAGCACCTCCACCAGATGTCACGTGGTAGTGACGTTAAAGAACACAGTAGCAGTACTGTGAAAGACAAAACTAGCTTTTATTGGGCGAACCTGCGCCCACAAAACAGGCGCAACGATAGCGGCGAACACAGTCGGCGATCGTCGAAAATCTGATCTGCGGGTCAAGCGCGTCGGCTTCTATACAGCAGTCGTCGAATGTTCCAGTCTAATCGTTCGGACCCGCGTGCCTTCCACAAAGTTCTACACCATTCGCGTCACGCGATGAAATCAGATAATACAAGGTTCGGCAACAACAGACAGCGGATAGAAGCATCGATAACTTTCCAGAAACTTCGGATACATGCAGGCGCGTCCTGCGCTGTGCGATAACATTTGTTCGGCGGCGAAACGTGGTCGCCCGATAGAGATAAGTACGCGTGTCAATATACCTTGTTTCTGCACGTAAAAGTCTTCTTTAAACTGGATGAAGTTAGAGCTGAGGTAAAACTCAAGCAACGCTAAAAACCTACCAACAGTCGACCCGGCATAATTCTGTAAAGACACTTCGCCATTAACTTCAATACATTTCTGAACAGCCTGAAACAATGCAGCGTGAGGGACAGAATAAAACAAATCTTCTATGTCAATGGAAAAAGCATGGCCAATATCGTCATTCGACTCTATAAACCCAGTAACAGCTTCCGAGTTCTTTGTTTCAAGCGAGTCGTCCACTTTCAGGTGCGATAAACATTTCTGCAAAAACTTGCTTGTTCTGCCGAGTTCCTCTTTCACTCACGATGGACCGGAAAGGGATGTCCTCTTTGTGCGTCTTGGCCGTAAAAAACACGATCAAGCCATCACCCTTGCTTTTGTTGACTGAGGTAGCCAGCTTATGCAGTTCCATCTCCTTGCGCATAGAAATGGCCTTCGCCTTTATCTTTGCGTAAATTTAGAATGTCCTGCTCCGCAATAACTATGTGGTCCGTTTGCTAGCGCAGTTAAACAATGTTCGCTAATAAGTACCAACTCGCCCAACTACCAGTTCTGCTAAACAAGAACGGATCCCTGTGGGACGCCAGAATTGACGACAGCTATATCAGAGGTTTTATTTGCAGTAACAAACTGATGGCGGTTTGTAAGGTAGGCTTTAATCCATGCTAGCATTTTTTTTTTCATTTTTAAACACAGCTCCTAGCTTATGAAGCAATTCAACATAACACCTTATCAAACGCCTTGTCTAAATCCATGAATATAGCGTCTGTTTGTTTCCCTTTGTTTATAGTGCTAGCAAAAGCGTGTATGATTTCAACTAGTTGAATATAGTCGTTGAAAGGCCACTTCTAAAACCATGCTGCATGCTTGTTATAATATCATGTTCATCTAGAAAACCAGTTATATCTTTAACAATTATATGTTCAAAGAACTTAAAAGATGTTGATGGTAATGAAATTGGTCTGTAATTTTTTATGGAAGATTTATCCCCAGATTTATGTAAACGTTTTAGTCTAGCAACTTTCCTTTCTTCCGGTAAGGATCCTTCAGTGAGTGACCTCGTAAGTAGAATGTACAGGTAGTTTGAAGACCATTCAGCATAACGCCTTAGAAAACAGTTTGGAATATCATCTGGCCCTGGAGATTTGCTAATGTCAAGATTTAACAGTAAATTTATAATGTCCTGTTTCGCAATAACTATGTCAGGAAAGGAAGGCAGTTCAGCGCAAAAGCACGGTAAACAGCCGACATCACTTGTGAATGAACTCTTAAAATTGTTATTAAAAGCAGAGCACACAATTTTCTCATCCCGCACACTTTCACCATTTATAAGAATGGTGTCGGAAGACGATGAGGCCGGCGTCACAACCCTTCAGAATTTCTCGAAAGATTATCTGGTAAAGTCGGGTAGCAATGTGCTGTGACAGTACTCTTATCTGCGACTATTTCTTCTTTAAGTGTTTCAGTCAAGTTATCAATAGCGGTTTTCATTTCTTCGCCGTCCTTCATTTTGACATGTTTCGTTTTTAATCGCTTAAGTTTCCGCCTCATTTGTAACATCTCTCGCGTAATCCATGGATTACAGCAAACCTTTGGACACTAATGAGTCGTACCCATGGATCATACCTTTCATGGGTATGATCCATGATTTGACACCCGCCGTGGTTGCTCAGTGGCTATGGTGTTGGGCTGCTGAGCACGAGGTCGCGGGATCGAATCCCGGCCATGGCGGCTGCATTTCGATGGGGGCGAAATGCGAAAACACTCGTGTGCTTAGATTTAGGTGCACGTTAAAGAACCCCAGGAGGTCAAAATTTCCGGAGTCCTCCACTACGGCGTGCCTCATAATCAGACAGTGGTTTTGGCACGTAAAACCCCAAATATTATTATTATTATCCATGATTTGAGGCAGCGTCCGAGCGTAAGCAAACTCGACCCCACTCCGCAATGCCGCCATGCCTATAGGGACAAACGCATACGACGCACTCTTAAGAAACCTCCTCCGCAGTGACTAGGCAGAGTCATATATTCAAGGAGCCAAAGCCCCCAGATTTTCTCTCTCGCGCTCGCTCTTTAACGCTGGGCGATCCCTCAAATGAACGTCTCGTGCCTCTAGGTTCATTGGTCACTACAGTACGCGTAAAATATCTTGGGGGCACAAACATGCGACGCGCATCATCAGCCGCGGTGTGTGTTTGTGTTGTCAACTATTTTGCGTATATTGGTTCTAATTCAACGAAGACAACCAGTGTCTCTGTATTACCAGCATGAAATGGTAAATATGCTCACTATCTGATTGCTTGGCTTATAGGGACCAAAACATAAGAGCGCGTGCTCGTATACGGCCAAAGTAAGGCAACCACGAAACATCTAAGCGGCAGGCGCTATCAAATATTTGTGATACATCGGTATCGTTCTCACGCATCTAAAGACTCGCTCACGCTCTGAACCGCCCGTCGACGCGGTGTGCCAGATAGCAGCAGCGACAGCAGCAGCAGTGGGAAAGTCTAAGGAAGAGGCAGAGAAAGATTCGCTTTAATATAGCTTCGGCATAATATTTTCGCCGTCTCTCGCTCTGAACGGAAATATACTCCAAACCGCAGTCCTAAATTAGCAGGGACTCGGCACATTATCTCATATAAGTCCATTTATAGTCCACGTTTTTATAGTCCATGTTCACTCACTCTTTCCTCGAATAGCACACATGCTCACGCTGCATGCTTCCTCCTGATCGTAGCTTCCCACCGCTCTCCACGGCTGCATGGGTCTCCCGGAGTGGCTTCGCCGTCTAACGACCACTTGGCCGCGGGGCACAGTAGCAGAGTGCATCCTGCCGTTTCAGGCATGAAGTCTGGGTCGAGCGACCACACGCCGCTTTCGTTGGAGTCGTCGCTGTCGCCGGCAGGAACACCGATTCACGACAACATGGCTACCAAGGTGGTCGCCACTGCCTCGGCCACCAATCAGGATGCCAACAGACGGTATGTCAACTTGACGTGTCCGCAACAACGCAGGGCCTCGCTCGGTTGCCTCTCCTGAGGATGCGTAGAATATGTTTCTGGGCGAGTTGGTTCAAGTTTAGGGGTACACATTAGCTTTAGCGTAGCGTTTGCAACTAAACGTAAACGCGTTACGTACGTGAAGAAATGGCGTTGTCCTCACTGCGCATGGTGCAAACATTGTTGGGTTTCTATGGCTTGCGTGCGCTACGTCATAACGCACGTTATTTGGCGAGTTTAACGTTCATGATATTTACGCACGCTAAGAAACAGCGTATGTAGTCGAACATGGCGGCATCCGTGGCTCCCGCTTCAACGTGCGTGAATCGTCGTGAAGGCTACGCTCTCACTTTCGTTGATTGCCATCAGTAACTACTGGAATGAACTTTCGCTTCTCCTAACTCACCTGAAACGTCTTTTGATCGCATAGTGCGTCGAATTTCTGAGGTCGTCCGGCGTTCGTATGCCTAACGAGACGCGTCCGCATAGCAACAACAGGAAGATTGCTAATGTCTTGACTTGGATATGTTTGGCACGGGACGACAGATGACGTCCTGTTTATGAACTTCTTTACGTTTACATTTCGTACGGTAGACTAAATGTCTTAAAGGGACGCACACAATAGGCAGTTTTAGTATAGCGTAAAACACTTGCGCTAGCGTGCGACGCAACGCTAAGGCAAAGAAAGGCTGCACTGCGTGGTACAAGGTGGTGTTTTAGAATAGCGGAACGAAGAAAAGCGCTAACGTTAACGCGAACATATACGGCCACATCTAGATGTAAAAACACGAAGTACTGGAAAGTCAAATCCACACAAAATGTCGAGCTGATCCATTGCCGAATCCGCAAGTGTGTTCTTAAGTCAAGCTTCTCCGAAGCCACAGTCGCTACGCTAATTACGCATGTAGGTGTTTCGTTTCAGTGTTGTTTTGTCGAGAGTCCCGAAACACACCGATTATTCTTAGCATGCCGCGATCGAGTGTTCTGTGGAAACCATATTACCTGTCCTTTTTAAGTTGGGATCACATAGACGCCCTCATGCTTCGGGAACGAGAGCGACCACGCAGGTTGTACGTGTCCTCAAGAGGCGGCCTGCTCAACATCGAGGCTATTCCGGAGGGGACGTTTCGCCAGCAATTTCGCTTCCAGAAAGCGGATTTCCCACTTCTTTCCACTTTTTTTTTTTTGCAACGGACGCCCACCTTGACGTCTGTCCGAATGGGTTCAAGGCGAAAACCTTCTTCAGGAGGTTTACATACCTATATAGGGTCTCTAATCCGGCAGCACTGATGCCTTCAGGTAACATGTGTGGGTTTATTGACCGGTTGCCTTCGCCCAAATAGATCACGTTCTCATGACGCCTGCGGCAGAAGGATGCTCCAGATCCGCCGCCATGGTCTGTGAGGGGTGGCGCTGGCTAAAACTCCCAGGGTTCTACTAGGAAACATGAATCCCCAAGAAAGTGGATGGGGAAACGGCGCCTCGGTAGCTCAATTGGTAGAGCATCGCACGCGAAATGCGAAGGTTGTGGGATTGTTCCCCGCCTGCGGGAAGTTGTTTTTTCATCCACTTTCATTTACATTAATTTATCGTTTCTTTATTTCATTTATAAAGCACAAGTAATTTCCCGTATGCTGTCCTTGGTATCACTATTTGTTGGCTTCTTATGATATGTCTAATAAAAATCGGGCCCCTCCGTTAACCCCCTTTCTACTGTCCAAGGAAATTTTCGTGTCCTTGGCGTGGTCAGTAAAAAAAAAAACACCTTCCCATATGTGGGCCGGTCCCGGAGATAGTCCAATGCCGGACCGACCCGCGGCGGAGGTGAACCAGGCGTTACGCACTCCGCATACGTGGGCCTATGGGCCCACGTATGCGGAGTGCAGTTCGCCTCCGCATACGGCGAACTGCACCTCCGCCGTGGGCCCACGGCGGAGGTGCAGTTCGCCATTAAGGGGCCCACATACACAGCTTCGCTGGTCATCCTTCTTCACAGAGTGGAAGGGCACTGAGTTTTTTTCCGCTCCTCAGGAGTGCTTCGAGTTAATCTTGCTACACTGTTAAAAAATAAATAAATTATGAGGTTTTACGTGCCAAAACCACTTTCTGATTATGAGGCACGCCGTAGTGGAGGACTCCGGAAATTTTGACCACCTGGGGCTCCTTAACGTTCACCTAAATCTAAGTACATGGGTGCTTTCGCATTTCGCCCCCATCGAAATGTGGCCGCCGTGGCCGGGATTCTATCCCGCGACCTCGTCCTCAGCAGCCCAACACCACAGCCACTGAGCAACCACGGCGGGTTGCTAAGAGGTAAGGTTCTCTATTACTCATGTAAATTTTGTAAGTAAACCCAATTCTTGGTTCTCCATGAGAACCTGTTCCTCGCTTCAACGACGTTCTCAGCGTGGATGAGGCGGACGACGGCATGGGCCAGCTGCCTGTTTTTACATCATCATCATCGTCGTCGTCGTCATCATCATCATCAGTCTGGTTACGCCCACTGCAGGGCAAAGGCCTCTCCCATACTTTTTCAACTGCGCCGTCCATGTGCTAATTGTGGCCATGTTGCCCTGCAAACTTCTTTTTACATGCCCGACCCCGACTCTTACATCCCGTCGAGTGGCTATTTGTATCTTAACCAATTTGAGTGCGCAGAATCATAAAGAAGAAAGTCTTTCTGCGCATGTGGGATATACTGCCCTTTCCTTGGTTCTCTCCAGCTTTTAGATCTTTGATTGATCGTTTGACGATAACCATGTCCGTCGGCAGTACAAATACAATTCACGTGCGCAAAAAGACATTCTGCCATGCGATTCATCAGTGGTACCAGTGGCAATCCGCCTATGTTATTACCGAGATCCGGCCGGCTGTCAGCGGCTGATAATAAGAAAGAAATACAACTGAGCCAAATGAATCCGTTTATTACGCATGCCAAGCATGCAGGTTGAGAGCAGCGAATTAACATTTTGACATTAAATGACAGCACGGAGAAGCCGAACGAGCAAAAACTTTGAAGGTTCAATGAAGGGCACATTTTGCGTGAGAACGAAACGGAGATAGATGGGGAGAAAGCGCTGGTCGCAAATGTTCGCCTTTTTAAAACACGTAGGTACGAACCAACTAACCCAGCAACAGCGATTCCTTAATGCAGAAAATTCACGAACGGAACCTCCGAAAAGTCTTCGCAGTTGTCTACAGTATGTATTGATGTCGCCTTTTATACAACAGGGCCACGGGTGCGGCTACAAAGGAGGATCAGGGCCCACCTGTCTGCAAGGCTGAAGCGGCGCCATCAGACGCGGCAGCCCGGCCAATCGGCAGCAAATTGGCTCGCCCACCCGGCACGTCAGGCGATGACGACACGTCTACCCGTCGCAGCGAAGTCACGCGAAAGGAACGAGGCAAGACAAAGCACAGTAAACTAAAGCAAGACGAAACGCTGCCAGGCCAACTTCAACTTCTAGGTCCGCGGAGCCCGCAGGAGCAGCCGGCAATTCCGTCTCCTTCCGTTCCAGTCGATGGCGAACGCCCGACGCCAAAAGAAAGCCGTCGCTCCGCTGCGACAACGGGCGAGGACGCTTGCCGAAGTGATCAGCCGGCTTCGGCGTCAAAAACTCTCTTGCCAGAGGAGATCGTTGCCAGAGATGCCGAGAACGACGTCGTCCCCGATTCGAGCGCTGTTCCGATGCGACGGGACCCAGTCGCACCCGAACCTCCGACGTTTACGACGCGGATGTCGTCTCCTGAAGGCGCGGACGGCGACGAATTGAAAGAAAATGACTTGCTCTGCGGGCTCTTCGGCCTCTACCCGGGCTTCCTGCAGAGATACCGCTCGCCCCTCTGGGCCCTCACTGCCCTCAGCTTGGCTTCGTTCACGCGCAGCCTCTCGCTGACAGGCTTGTTTATGGTTGTGCTGCCGACGCTGGAGCGGCGCTACCAGCTCAAGGGCTACGAGAGCGGCATGGTTGTGAGCAGCAACGACGTGGCCAGCTGCCTGGCCATGCTGCCGGTCTCGTTTATGGCCACGCACCACCACAAGCCCAGCATCATCGGGTACGGCGTTGCCACCGTTGGTGTGGGTAACCTGATCGTGGCAATGGTGCACTTCCTGTCGCCACCCTATCGGCTGGCGCATGTCGTCGCCGACACGTGCCCGATGACAGACGTCGAGTCCTTGTGCGGGAGTTCGGGAAGCATAAGGTGAGTTACCAAGTGTGGACGAAGCACCGGACAGTTAGTTTAACTAGCTTTATGGGATGAGGTACCACTTTCATTTCGATATGTGCTTCGGTGATCTATTTTTTTTTCGCGAACATGTTTAGGCTCAACGGATGCATCCAAACAACGTCCACCGATCGACGTCTTATGGATGTCTTGACGCTCAGTGGCCACGAACTCAGAATCATTTACACCTGGCAAAAAGGGGGGGGGGGTCCTATAGATCAACCGTGCACGAAAGAAGTCGACGGCTGAGAGCTGCCCGTTCACACTGCAATACTCTGCAAGTAAATGCCAGCGAAGTATAGCTTGCGGAAATACTAACATCCCAATGCCTTTGCTCTGTAAACGGCGTGCTTGACTCTGTGCGTATGCTGACGATCTGGTGGCACCTTCTTGCTGTCAATTTTTTCGGAAATAAGCCCTATATCTAAGGTTACACCACGTTTACCGCCGTGGTTACGCTGTCCCACGGCGTACGTGCGGGACAGTGCTTTGTCCCGCTTTGGCCTCTCCGGATGCAGAGTTGGCCAGCAATTGCGGCTTTAGCTGTAGTGCCGCGTCAGCTCTTTCTCGGGTGTGGCCTTCAAGAAGACTCGAGGGGAAGGGGATAAAGCCATCCAATGCCGTAAGTCAGGCACCAGCACCGGCAATCTCATAGCGGTTCGG
This sequence comes from Dermacentor variabilis, assembly GCF_050947875.1. Lineage (NCBI taxonomy): Eukaryota > Metazoa > Arthropoda > Arachnida > Ixodida > Ixodidae > Dermacentor > Dermacentor variabilis. The sequence continues at coordinate 138,967,696 of NC_134571.1, forward strand.
AAAGCGAACCACTCGCTTGCCCTCGCGTGAGTGGTCAGGATGGCGCTTTTGCTGCCGAAAACTGGGTTCTGTTCAGTCAAGCGAAGCGCGAGCAAAGGGTTCGCTTTCCGAACCGTTATAAGATCGCACCCTAGAGCGCACGACGAATTATGGCTTGTACGTTTTATCGATCCAGCTATATACAATGAACTTTTCAAGGCGTTGACTAACGAGCTGTAGCCAAGCGAAGACGCGCAGACTAGACCGTCTTCACGCCGCCTTGTTTGCCGTCTTGCTTGCCGTGCATTTGTTGTTCGGAGCACGGGGAATATTGCCTAAACGCAAGTGCAAATTTAGTGCAAAGGTTAGAAAGGAGTTTCTCTTCACTGGAACATAAACAGGAATGAATGTTGAACCTTTTCTTTTACACGCGACCCTCCCCCCTCCCCTTCCTCCTCGTTTCGCTTTGGCGCCCGAGGATTGTGGTCACATTACCCATATCCAATGACACTATATGAACATGTGGTAATTATTTTTTTAAAAAACGCGTGTACGGGCTTTAAAAGGTGATCCGCATGGCGTTCACATAATCATATGCGAACTGCGCTATATTTCATATGGTATTATTGGATATGGGGCTTGAGGTTTGTTTTGAATGGATGGGCCCGTTGTTTTGTGAATACGGTACTATTATGTACCGGAGGATTTCAGTGGTGAACCATAATGTAAAAGTAACAGGCGCGATCTATAATCATCCTTCTTTGCCCCAATAACTAAAGCAGGAAAAAAAGAAACAAATGTTAGTAGTGCTTTAAAAGGAAGAAAAATTAATGCACAATAGGTGACGAAAGTTGGCAGACTCATTAGCGTGCATCCTCAATTTCATTCCTAATAGCCGCCATACCGTTAACTAATTGGAAGTGCAGCATCTGTTAAGGAAAGCCTGTCGTAATTCATGGACAAATGTGACTCTGTAGTTATATCCCGAATATTTAAGTCATGTAGTTGCTTCCATTGAAACTGTACTCTCGTTGAGACTACAACCTTCATATTTGTCTCCGAATCCAAGCATCAATGTAAGCGAAATATGAGCTAAAGCAGCCTAACACCACACTTTTTGTGCATGAGAGTCTCTTCAAGGAGGGAGAAACTAGGTATAGACTAAATATTAGTGTTACGGGAAGTAAGGGTGTTGCAGAAATGTCCGTACAAACTTCAACTTTTCACGTTTCCGCGCACCGTAGCCTTCATCCAATTTCTCCGTAACAGTATATGCTATGCCACTTTGTCCTGCCATATACCCGAGATCATTAGGAAGAAAAGTGTGAAGTAGGGAATTGCTCAAAAGGTGAACCCACGTTCGGCGTACGCTAACTTTGTGTTCGTCACACGAACATGATGGCGCATGAGAGGAGAAGCTGACGATGCGAATTAAAAAAAAAACATTCCGGCACGACCCATCTTTACAACAATTATCGATGTTAATGCGATTAGCAGTCAAGCATTGTAACGACACAGCGTATTGCTGAAGGCACCTTTCTTTACAATCTGTAGTGGTCATTCTGAGACTCCCATTGCTTATCGGGTTCGTTACCAATATGACGGCCAATATGACGACAATATGAAAGCCAGTGTGTCCCCTAACCAACACGTAGTCGATGACCCCTCCTGTTCGTCCTGTTTGTAAAGAAGTATTTCAAGGCACTTTCGACACCAAATGCCTCTCCCATAAACAAGGGAAACCAGACAAATGCGTTGCTCTGCGAAGGCCGGATGTTGTGCCACTCTTTTGCATGTATAGCACCCTGTATCTGTTGCAGGCGATGTTGTGGGCAACGTGCAGCTGATTTATTTTCTGTTGGCTGACTCTGCGCATGCGCTATTGTTTCGCGAGCGAGAACGACAGGGGCTAGACATATTAGACATCAGCAGCACGCTAAGGTGGGGGAATTAGGCTAAGAATGCTAATCATGCAGGATTCCAGTGTAATTTTCACAATTTATGGTCTTTTGAACCCGCACCCGAGGGACGGTCAACGTGCTAGCGTTTCCGAATTTTGTCCCCGTCAGAATGCGCGCGCCGCTGCCGGAATTCGAACCCGCAACCTAGGGCTCGAGCAGCAGAACTCCCTACGTGCATGGAGAGCATTTGACGTCGTAACGTCAGCCGAACTTTGTTTTCCTTGTGCTTTACGTGTACCAACGCTGGTGTCACGATACCGCTAAATGAGAGGCGCGATGCAAAATATAATCGGCCAACCACCTCTACTATTTGGACGCTGAATATCACAATCGTACGTCCTGAATGCTCTACGAACTCTTGTTTCGTGATTACAAGCCTCTTTGCGTACAAGAGAATCAAATGAAAACGGGAAGCAGACCGCGCATAAGAGATAATAAAGATTTATTAGCCTGATCTCAGTTGCGAATGAGCGCTCTGTGACTGTGGCCTTTGAGCCCTGTCTTAAAAAGTAAGTATATCGCAGTCACAATGAATCAGGTGATTTCTTTTTCTTTAATCTTTTTTTTCTCCGTAAAATTATACACAGCTAAACCTCTTTATAACGAAGTTCTTGAAATTCCCAAAATCCTTCAATTTAGAGGTGACTTCGTTGCAAAGGCACACACCGTACCACTCGCCATACAGCACACTAAAACACGTTCAGCAAAAGAAAACTTTCTTTAACTTGAGCTCAGGAGACACTTCGTCAAATATGTCGCTAATTTTTTTTCTGCAATCCTGTTCCGGCGCAATGTACGACTGAAGCCGAAGATACGACATGAAGGTTCACAGCATGCTCAGCGGTGACATACCGGAGTGAAGCAAGATGCAGCCGCAGGGAGTAGAATGCTGCTATACGCTCCTGACACTGCCCAGGCGGCGCGTCCGAGAAGCGATGGTCAGCGCCTCTTGCGGCACCTTCCGTCAAAACTGACACTGACGGACCACGCTATTCACCCTGCCCACGCGGATCTGCCAACGTGATCGCATGTTCATGCTTGTTTTGAAACGAACAAATGGCGCAAGTTTTGCTAGGTGGTTTCAGACCAATCTTAACTTTAGACGGTCGGATATACCCTGCGATTCGTCACAAAGGGGAAAAGTTCTACGCTGCAGGGCACGTTCACAGCGTGAAAGAAGCCGCCGGTGTGACTGTGCTGGCGAAGTAAACGAGAAGAAAGGGGGTTAACCGAGAGGCCCGATTTTTTTATTAGTCATATCATGGGAACTGAATCATGAGAAGTGTCACTTCCACCAAGGCAAACAACTGCAGCGTATCTCTAGCCTGAGTACACGCAACTATCATATTATGCTTTGATCAAGCAGCTCAATTGAGTGTGCAGGCATGGCTGAGCTTATTAAGCTTTAGGCGTAGATAAAGAAGGGAAAATCAGACATCCACCTGTTCGTAGCAATTGCTACAAAGGAAACCCAAACGGGTTCCTCGAAAGAAAAGCCTCAAAGTTGAAGAAAAATTCGTCCTGGTCCGGGACTCGAACCCGGGACCACCGCCTTTCCGAAGCAGCCGCTCTACCATCTGAGCTAACCAGGCGGCTAGCAGATGGCAGGGCGAAGTCGAATTTGTCGACAACACGAAGCAAAGGCAAGAGTTGGACGCAATAGTTCTGCGGAAACCCGAAAGGTGGAGAGAAGTAATTAAAGAAGGGAAAGTCAGACATCCACCCGTTCGTAGCAATTGCCACACTCTTAAAACGGTTGCAGCCTTTAGGGTGCATATTTGTCCCACAACAATAATCGTCATGCTTGCAAAATGCTTGCGTTTCCTTTCTTGAAAACTCGGCGCTCGCTACTTTCCTGTCGAGAATACTGTGTCACACTGATAATGCACATGCCGTTCGTGACTGGGAATTACCGGGCTCGTAGCATTAAAGAAAGGAAATGCGAGCAAGACAGATAACGATTATTGTTGTGGGACAAGATAAGCCTCAAAGGTTTACATTTTTGCAAGAGTGTACAAACGAAACCGTAAGTGTTCTTATCCAACCATTTGAGTTACCGTAGACCCGTGCCGTAGACAAAACCTGTCCTTCCGTGGTGCTGTTTTGACACGCTTGCAAAGCCTCATTGGCGAGGGACGATAGGCGCCATATCTTTTAGAATTACTAAAAGGCTCTTTTAAACAACTTACACAAAAGTTTAATTAGACTGCTATGTTCTGACAAGCAACCGCACTATTTTGTTTACAACTGCCGAGGCACCGGCACGACCAAGCTCGGGCCACTCCGGCCGCCAGGACTCGGGTGACCGTATCCGGAAATCTGAACCCAAGCAGAACCGCACAGCGTGAAGTGCTGAGCGACTCACGCAAGACAGGACACCTGCAGCCACCACGCAGTACGCCTCGTATACAGCGAAATAAACAGCTCTAAAAGATATTGACAATTTGCAAAAAATATGTAAGCCCGGTGTCCGGCAAGACTCTTTCTTGGCCAAAAACTTCCAGTCTACTGACTACAATAATTTCTAGTGCGATCCTCCAGGAAGGAAGCGCGAGCACAAAACCACGGCCGGCCAGGAAATCTGTAGAGTCGGAGAGCTGGCAGACCTGCACGGCCGTTACAGCCTTTGACGCAAACGTACCGCCGTCCCCATGCTATTTTTTCCTTGGCTGTTTTCGATGTCTTACACATTTGCCATCGTAAAAAAAGCGGTATGAGAACGTTTGCTCGCAGGACGGTGGCGCACGTGGTTCAGAAGTTTCGAATCACACGCGGTCGTAACAACAACACGGGCGCCACGTTAGTAGTTAAGAACTACTAATTCTATCTCGCAAACACGCACCATTCGCGTGAGTGCAGGAACTTTCGCTTCATGTTGATGGTGGGCCAGCTGATCAGCGGACTCGGTTCTGCGCCAATCAACACGGTTGCCGTTGCATACATCGACGAGAACCTACCGAAGAGGAAGTCTGTTCTTTACATTGGTGAGTTGTCTTGGTGCAAAAATTTAGAGAAGAGACCTTTTCTTGTATAAATCCGGGTAATACCTTGGAAGCTACGCGGAAACCTTCATACTGCCAGGTCGTGATGTGCGTCTGGTTTGACAGCGTACCTTTATTTTTCTTTGTGGTATTGTTTCCAAATAATCGTGAAATGCGCTTGCTTTTCTTGTTAAGTTGGTCGAGTATGCAAGCGAATGACTAAAATAATAATCAGATAGTCTAGATAACAAAAAATATCTTAAAATAATAATTAGATAGTCTAGATAACAAAAAATATCTTGTGCTGCGAGTGGTCTACGCGCATTAGTAATACGTAAATGGTCAGACACATGTCAAAATTCTTTCGTCGCCTACTTCACACTAGAAAGATGCAGACCCACATATTTTCCCGTAATGTGCTACTTGAGTTGCGGCGTCACACGAGCAACATTTTATTCACAAGGTGCGTTAATTGTCGAGCCACGCTGGGAAATTATGAACTGATGGTTGCAGCAGCAATACGTTGAAAGCTATATAGGTTCGTTTCTTTTTCTCGTCTGAGGTAACATGCGGTGTGTGTCTGTCCTTGTGTACGCAGCAATTTTCAACGGCGTTACTATCATCGGGCCCTGCATCGGGTTTATCGTGGGCGGCTACACTCTCAGTTACTACGTCGATATCACCACTGACATCTCCAGGTATGGGTTCCCTATCGATACCATTATTAGTCCTGCGTACTACCGTCAGTTCGTCAGCTTTACTGTCCAGCTCAACACTGTAAAGTTGTTTTAGCCGCCATCATAGCATATCCAACCCACTTCACTGAAGACGCACGATCTACACTAGGTGCTCATATTTCACTCAGACCACTTCGCCGGTTGCGCAAGCAGATTACTTCTGTGTTTTAGGTGTGTTAGAATTATAGTACGCGACAATTTGAGCGCTTGCTCGCACCTACGCATTACATGTGGTTTGGTTATCAGACGCTTCATCGTGGACACAGCAGATGGTTTTGTAGGTGAGGAATGTAGTCGTCTACGCTGCGATTCCATCTCTGGTCGTGGAGGTATTGCGAAGTTGTGACGAGTAAAATTTTATAAGGCGGCGTTCGTGCTTTGCAGCCTGGGCCTGAGCCCGGACAGCCCTACCTGGATCGGCGCTTGGTGGCTGGGCATCTTAGGCGTTGCCGCCTCGGGTATTGCTCTGGGGCTCGTTATCTGCTCTTTCCCGAAGCACCTGCCCGGTAAGCGCCATCAAGCTGTCTCGCCAAGACTCACTTGTAAGGCCGTAGGAGAAATCAGAGGCACAGGCAAGATACTGTGTAGAATGGCAGCACATGGTCCGCTTCTTGATCATGTCAAGAATTACGTTTTTACGGGCGCGCGAGCCCCTAAATTTATGACGGTGCTATAGCGCATTAAACGCACATTGTCGCCACGGCACCACGCGGACAGCGCGCGATAAGGACACCTTGTAGCGCCACTCTTGCTAGGACGGCCATCAGCAGTACTTTGGCCCATACACGAAAACTACAGCCAATAATGATGTCTGGCTAGCAAGTCCTCCGAACGACTTTGCCCAACGCGAGTTGTCGGCGCACCGGTCCTCGAGCGATGATAGTCTCACGGCTCGCTCCTCCTGTCATGTGCCGATCTCCACCGTAGCCGACCGGCTCGTTCTCAAACCAACGCCCTGCCAGCGTAAAGCGTTCTGATTTGCAGTGAAACAGCCGAAGTACATCCGAGGGCGAAGTTGTAGGCTACAGGGGGAGTCGTGGTTCAGCTTGGAGAGGCGCCCGTTCCACTAACGCGTGCGCGGAGGGCGGAAGTTAAGAACACTGAATGTGGCGACTTGACTTCCCGCCCCGGTTTTCGCCATCTTACTGTACAGATTGCCACTGCTAAAAGCTGAAATAGCAAAACGCTAAGGCTGACGGGCCCTGCACTGATTTCGAACAGCAAATCAGCGCGCGCGCACGGGGCAGCGCAGCTCGACAATATAGAGTTTTAGCTCAGGGGACGCAAGCACTATGGGCCATGGCACTGCGCATGCGCAGACACCTACGCCTGGGTGTGCGCATGCGCAGTTTGGTCGCTCCTAGTTCTTGCGCGTATGCAAGCCCGCTTGCATGCCCTGACCTAAAATTATCTAATAACGGCCTCTGCTTTGAACCGCGACACGCATGCCTTGGTGTTCCAGGTTACGATGCGGCATACGCCGAGAGGAAGGCCGACCATTCGGCTCTCTCGATGACCACCGTGGTGCCCACGGGGCAGTTCGGTCGCCACATGCGAGACCTGCCCAGGGCCACCCGTCGGCTGTTGACGGACGCACCCTTCCTGCTGTTGTGCCTCGCATCGTCTTTCGGCTGTAAGTGATCGAAGCATTTTTTTTTACGCAACGTCAGGTTTATCGTAGAGACCTTTAATATTTGAATGCGTCGTAGGCCAAGTAAACTGAACCACGTATGGCTTGAATCTTAAAATAAAAACATGCTGAATTCGTTGCTTCAACATCTTTTAATTAGATCCATCATTTTCTGTTCGTTTAGTACATTCATTACGTCACGAAAGCACATCTGGTGATATATATATATATATATATATATATATATATATATATATATATATATATATATATATTATTATTACGAAAATAATACATGCACTCGCCAAATAACGATACTAAAATACAGGGGTCTCGCATAAACTCTGAAACGGCAGACAGATTTATTTTCTTTTTTTTTTTTAGAAATGGTGTATTTTTGAACATAATACCTTTCTTTTGACATCTCTTGGGGCAGATAGCACAATTATAGTCCTTGAGCTGGATTTCTCTCAGGGGCGGACATTACGCATGGGAAATCGAATTGAGTAATTAAACAACAGACTAAATTCCACTAATGAAGTTTCGAAACTTAACGGCAAGTATTGCAATTTATGAGTTCTATAGCCGGTGAGTTCGCAAGGCACGTCAACTTGGAACGAACTCTGAGAATGGCACAGTTTCGAAAACACGAGCTTTAAAACGTATAGTAAAATTGTACTGTTTTTTTTTTGTTCTCACTTCCTCTTTATAACAAAGGGCCGTTTTATGCAATAAAGCACGAGAACAACTGGAACGAGAATGTACTTAGTCGTACATTTTTGGAATGAATTTTTCAAAACTGTTTTGATCCGGAGACTCTTTCCGAGGGGATACGCCTTGAGAACTCATCGGCTACAACTGCAACATGCACAGTAAATTGACCTATATTAATGCCCCATTACGTCACCTAAAAGTGACAGGCAACATCGAATACTGGATGAAAACTGCGATGCTGGCGCAGAACAAAGCTGGTGCTTTGTTTTCGAGCCGCGGGCTTCGTAGTGCCTTCTTGTTTCCCAGAATCATTCAACCAATGCAAAACTATGAAGCCCTCGCAAATGTTCTACAACACCTAAGATAAAACAACGTAGGAGTCCTCAGTACGAACGACTAAAACATGTTACATAGTAGACTTGGTGCTAGTCATGACGGAAGGACGTCTAGAACTAAGTGTGCAACGGTGCCTGTGGAACACAGGCGTACTGAGCGTGTTACGACAGATGTATAAATTAAGAAACCCGAAACCTCGTGTCCTGCACAGGGGACGCCACAACCACTTCTGTCGTCAGGGCGGGTTTATGAGACACAGTTTGGGGCATATTTCTATCGTTCGGGTCAACTGCCGAAGCCATTATTGCAGCCAAAAAACAAAACTCTTTCTAGAGTTCTGCTTGCATTACCGTATCGAGGTTGAAATTTGAAACTAACGGAGCAAATATCTCGCTATTCACGTAATACTTCATGCAGCCCATGGACACAAGAGGTGAAACTAAATGAACGTTTACCAGTAGCAGAGCGATGACCAGTTCATTAACCAAGAGCTCGCTTCACAACGTGAGTGGCTCGGAAGCATTCTGTGCAAAATCATTACTCGAACTAAGCTGCTCATCTGTCACGTGGAGCTCTAGTTTTCGCCTCCAAATGACCGGCTCCGTGTCGCTTCCGAGACTCCACTAAATAGCACACGCGTCCTCGTGATAAGCCCGAATGTTTGGCCATGGAGCCCGTACAAGCCATAGTTGCGAATTAAATAGCGCTAACCGACCCGGCAGAGAAGTAAAAGAAATTGATAGCTTCTCTCTGTTGGCTCTGTTTTACACTTGATATAGCGACATCTATTGGCATTCACGTAAACATTTCGGTATTACAGTGATATGCTTGCTGTGGTTGACGGACTGATGCAAAAGAAAGGTAACCATCTTCTATCGCATGAGGGCGCGCACCTACTGGTAAATAACTGGCGTGCAATGCTCATCCATGATGGTTTTAAATTTTCATACATATAAAACTTCAATGCTTTGCCGTCTGCTTCCGGCCAGCTCTGGTATTTCTTATTCGCCGCTCTTTCTTCTTTTTTTGTATTTCCCGTGCATGGCCAGTAATGTTCAATACCGGAATGACGTCCATCCTCACAAAGTTCTTTGAATCGCAACTAGGGCTGCCTTCCTCCAGAATTGCCTACCTGCTGGGTAAGTGAAGTACTCTGCTCTGTCCCTTTCGAAGCAGTACTCACCAGGTCATGACGCGCCTTTTCTGCACCGAAGGAGAAACTTCTGTGCTCCTCACGACATTTGTCGTATTACAAAAAAAAAAGCGAAATCAAAGCAAGAGGAGAAGTCCAAGTTTGCGTTTAACGGAAGCCATGGGTCCAACAGGTACTACGACGACCGCCATGGTATAGTGCACAAAATCAAAGTTGTCCACTCAAAAGAAGTAGCTCCCTATTGCTTAAGTAGCCGTCAATCTAAGTCGAAAACTAGTTAAACACTGTCCTTGCGAATATCCCACACTTAGGTTCGTTGATTGAATGCATGTGATATCAAGGAAGTTATCGCCCACATAACATTGCTCCGAAAATTTGCCATCAGCTTTCCCCCTCTCTCAGTGGTTTCTTTTTCTTTCTTTTTTTTTCGCGAAGCGAATACATTTAGCAGAGAATATATGGCAGGCAATGGCTTAGTTAGTTCTGCTAAAGCTATGAAGAGTGCCTTGAGCGCTCGGGTACTCTGGCTGTATTTCATTCTTTAGATTTTGGACGTCATACGTTTACAAAAATTGCGGGAAGATCGGCAAGTGTATATATATATATATATATATATATCATATGCATATCATATACATATCACAAACCTAACCACGAAGTTTACATATGTGACATGCTACACCAAAAGTAGATATCGTAGTTCTGTAAACTGCATCTGCTAGCCTATCTAAAACGGATTGACTTCATCAATGAATTACGTGAAGCAACTCACACGAAGTCGTTACAATGTTTATGATTGTTTTGACAAAGTCATATTCATAAACTAGTGGCATATTTCAGGGTTGTGTATAGTACATCAAGTTTGTCCGCTTTACATGTACTATTGCGTAGAGTTTGTATAATTGTGATATCCTTTCTATAGCTATATTAGAGTCTTCAACCCGATACTTAAGTTGCTTTTGAATTTTACGATTTTAATACTTTGGAAAATAAATATAATTGACAGGCCTACGTCGAAAATCGGCTCACTCCAGTCTCTATATTTCAAAATTTTCTATGCGACTAGTCTTATTAAATTCTATGCAGAGCTTGCGGATTTCTTTGTTGCCATGTAGCTAGATAGGAACACCGGAGCTAAAGCTTCGTCTTAGTGATAGCACCCGTCCTTTTATGGTGCCATAGTACGCTCTTGTGGTCGTCTACTCGTAGTGCTTGTTCAGCATAAGGCCTATTCCGGTCAAAGCTATGCGGTGTCCGAATATACAGGCAATTTTTTCGTCGAATACCAGTATTTAAGAAACACTACATCTTAATCGAACACACATATTGTATAACGTTATTTGGAACTTCCTCAACACGAGTAGCTTGCAAATCAGCGAAATGTGAAAGACCACCGCAGTATTAGTAGCAGTGGGTAGGTAGCGATGAGGGGGGGAGGGGGTTGAGGGGAAGTAAATTGAACACATGTCCCCCCTCTCCCCGATAATTTCTGTGTTAGCATGCCTCTTGCCCAGCTCCCTCTTCCCCGTCCCCTGCACCCTTCCGGTCCCTGGTCAAGTGCGCGCCCACCCCGAAAAAAAAAATCTGGTTACACCACTGCTTGGTAGGCCTACAAAGGCCATTGAAATCGGATGCTGCACTACAAGCGTTGGCACTTCTACATGCCGAGATGCCACCAGTAATCTTATTAACACCAGATACTCGGCACTAGGGCAATATTTCAAGTAATCTTGTGGCGAATTCTTGAATATACGAGTCAATGCGGCTAAACTTCAAAGGCTTCAATGTTCCATCATATTGAAGGCTGAATGCTGAAAAAGAAAACATGCCGGTCGTTTTCAATTCTGTAAGCGCAGTGCCAAGCCGTGAGCTAATCGACGTGCGCGATCTTCGCAGGTCTCAGCCGTCTCGGCGGTAGTTTCGGCGCCGTCATTGGCGGCGGCCTGGTGAGCCGCTGGAACCTGGACTTCGAGGGCATCATGCGTCTCTGCCTGTACAATTCGTGCATCTCCTGGGTAGGCGTGTTCGTGTTCATGTTCAGCTGTCCGCAGAACACCTACGCCACGCCGGACGGATACGTCGGCGCACGGTGAGTCCGCGCCCGCACGCCCAGCCATCGCCAGCGCGCACGCAGTTCTGCTACACTTTTTTTTTGACGTGGCAGCGGTTAGCTTCTGCGCATTTAAGGACTAGCGCAGCTGCGTGGTGTAGCGTTGGCGTTGCGTGGTACGCTACGCTCGGTGTCTCATCGCACTCTCCGACTCTTTCGGGCTAGCGGTGCTGGTTGTGGCTTTGTCCTTCTCTCGTACTTACAGTATAACGATCGCTCTGTGCCACAGCGTTTGCCTCGGCGACGCACACACATCACAGACATCTGTCAGATATAGCGTATTCCGTTACCGTACGATACCGTCCTTTTACAGCACAGCTCTCACAGGCGCCCACTCCCGCGTTGAGCGTGGAAGTGCCTCGTACTCCCTCGGCGCAACCGAGCGAACGTGGAGCGCAGCGGGTAATGAAAGAAGGCGATAGCGAAGAGAGCGCGAGGAGGAAAGCGGAGGAGGAGAGTAGGGGGTAAGGGTGAGGAGAAAAGAAGCACACTGCGATTGCGAAGAGAGCGCAAGGACGAAAGCGGAGGAAGACATCTTGAAGCATCACCAGAAAAACAATCAGAAAGATAGCGTTCGCGCACAGCGTTCGCCGCAAGCATTTTCCTTTAAATATTACGGTTGGATAAGTTGCAGTTGCTGGGAAGCGACAACTGTGTGGCTGATCTATATATAGGGCCGCGTCTCGCAGCTCTGCATGCCAGTCCGTGCGTTAATCGGGGCGATACCTCAATACATCGCGAAATGAAAACACGTTTAGCGTTGCCCTCAAATTTCGCTAGAATAGCGAAATTTGAGGGCACGCCGTCCTTGTTACTGACACGCCGTTGAGCACGCCGTCCTTGTTACTGACAAAAAAAGAACTTGAGCTTTTGCATGTGCAACCTCTATCTTGAGTGCAAAAAAGAAAAAGTGCATGTTTCGTATGATGTGCGATCACGTGACTGCGACACGTGTGGGCAATGCATGGTTATTAGAAGCCGTGCTTCTTTCAAAATAAACGTTGTTGAAAGTCAGCGCTTGTGGTGTCTTCTTGTCTCGTCCTTGTATACATTCTGCGCTGTTAACAGCAGGCCTCAAATTTCGCATTAGGGAGTATCGTAATCGTCCATGAATTAATTATACTAGCACTCCTGCTAATAAACAGTTTGACGTACTAATAATTTATAACTGTGTGCGTAGCGCTGTCAATATTGCCTGCTCCCTCTCCCTATATCTGTCCGCACTGCGCATCGCAAATATCAGCGCCTGCGGTGACGGGAAACACAGGCAGCAATGCATTGATAGGCAACTTATTAGGAACACGGGAAGTACTATGTACAATTGTCGAATTTTCTTCCATGCCAGGTTCATCTGTATGAGTGCCCATCATAAGAGCGGTGTCATAGCTAAAGCTGAAGTGGGCTGCACAGCATGAAAATGACACAGCCGAAACTCCCTCACGAGGAATTATCGCGGTGCAAAGTGCGAATTGGCGCGTTTACTCGCAGGGGCGTCTGGGTAAGCAGGTGTTTGGTGTGTTGCGACACCACGTATACGAGCACACGAGGGTTGGACCCTCCCGCGTGTAGCCGTGCGTGGGTTAGCCGCGTCTGGAGAAAGGGGGCTCCTGGGGGTTGAGCCAATGTCGGGTGTTCGGACCTTTAAGGCCTCCCAGCGGAGGCAACACATCTCTTTGGCCTCTGCTTCACATAGACGGCACGTCCAGAATGACCCACCTGGAGGAAACCGGCAGTCACCTTTTCCTGTCTCTTTCACTTTCCGGCCTTTCCTGTCTTATTCTCTCTGGCGGCAAGGGTTAAGCCTGTGTGGCTATCCTACCTTGGGTACACCATATTTTGTTATAGTAGCGGCGTACGACTGGCGTCGTATGGACTCAAGTTCTGCCTCATCCCCTCGATGGGCTCCGTGGTGGGTGGTCGGCGCTGTTGCCGTACATACACATTTTCTTATGGCAGAGCAAACTTCTGTTGTCTATGATGGAGTCTGAAAAAATGCCGCACCGAAGCATCGTTCCAGTTCTCTTTTCGGAGCAACGCCCCATCATTTTCCAAGTATTACATAGACCATGCGAAAACGACATACCAGTAAGAATGCTCTCTACGTTCCTTGTGGCCAAAAAAAAAAAACAAAATTGAACCCACATACAAAGCCTCAAAAATGTCTAGTGGGCCCTCCTTCTTGAATTAAATGACAAAGATCGAGCAAAAATACTTTCGGAACTTACCAGTATTGGCGACGCGACAGTGACGATTTCAGCCCACATAACACTAAATACAAGCAGGTGTGGGATAGCTGAGGGGGACTTTCTTGGCTTGAGGGACAAGGAACTGCTGGAAGGCTTCCGAGAACAAGACGTGACCAAAGTACAAAGAATTGTCATCCGCTGAAATCACCAAGAAATCCCCACAAAACGACTTATACTCACCTTTGGAACAAGCGCAATGCCTCGCTGGATGCATGGTACGTAAAAGTAGACGTCACACCATGTTTCCCAAACACCAGGCGAAGTTTCAGATGTCAAAGCTTTGAACATGCTTCACATACATGCCGAGGACAAACGACCTGTTCTAAATGCATCTCCAATGATCACCACTCTGACAATTGCACTCCTTCCCCACATTGCATTAACTGCAAAGGAGGCCACCCAGCTTAGTCGCGGTCTTGCCTTAGCTGGAAAAAATGAAAAGGAAGTGATTACACTAATCGTGAAAGAAAAAAATCTAGTTTTTTTGAAGCAAGAAAGCCATTGTCATACCTTTCGAGAAGATGTTATGCCGATGTGACGCGAGGTGGGGGACACCGTCACAGAGGCCTCAGGGGTCCTCCGAGCCCACGCACAGTGGTCGCGCAGTGACCCCTCCCACTCCGTGGTGGAAACAGCCAGTGCTGCTCCAAACTCTTCGAAGGCCCTGCAGACACCAGTCCCGTAGGGCCCTAAAATCAAATGAACCCCAAGGCCCAAGACACGTGTCTCGGCGCCCAACTTCCAGTCCTCCAGCGCTTCAGAGAGAGCGATGGAGCGCGGCGCAAGAACCCCGGTGCCGTCGACGCCGAAGGACAAGCGCTGTCGCGAGCAAGGAAAGAGGGACAAAGTCCCAGTAACCACTTTAAATAAGAAAGAGATAACCTAAAGGTTATCGCACCTTTGTAGCGGCCTTCTTTAGATCTATGTCACCTATTTCTTATCTCTTGTTCACTCGTTAATGCTATTTTTTACCTTTCCGTTTCAAAATGGTTTTTATGATCTACTGGAATCGTAGAGGACTCTTACGCAGCTTAGGTGACATCAATGGCATGTTATGTAACCTCTCCTGTGGCGTTGTACTTGCGGGAAACAAACAGGCAAAAACATTTTAAAAAGTTAAACGGCTTCACTGTGGTACGGTGCGATCGTACTCAGGCGAGCCGGCTTTTGGAAGGTGAAGCTATTGTTCTGCGGGGCGGTATAGACAGCTAGACAAGCTGCCATTAACAGCCACATAGAAGCCATTGCTGCCACCATTTTAGCACACGAGACCATGAACATTTGTTTACTATAGACAACACTGCATTCGCATTTTACTGTAAGAGACCTAGAGTTAAATTTAAATCAGCTACCTGAACCTTTTTTTATAGCGGGTAATTTTAACGCAAGTAACACGCTATGGGGTAGCAAAACAACTGACACCAGGGGACAAACACTTGAAGATTTTATTCAGACTAATCACATATGCCTTTTACATACTGGTTCTGTAATCTACTGCTCACCAAGCACAGGAGATATGAGCTGTCTAGATCGGGAGCTGTTCTCTCCATCTCTCTTTAGCGATTTTCAATTGAGTGTTATCGATAATCCCTATGGTAGTGACCATATGCCTTCTATCATTAAAAAAAAAACATCTCCTTTCCCTACAGTACCATAGAGATCACCCCGTTGGACACTCCATCTAGCAGACTGGCCTTTCTTCAGCGAAAATGGCAGTCTGGATGACATATAAGCTTAGTCAACGATAGATAAAATGACTGAAAGGATTGCTGCTTCTGTATTTGTTGCATCAGAACAGACAATCCCACAATAATCTGGCTTCTTAGAAAAAAATTAGAACCCAGGCGGACAATTTAATGTACAGAAACTCAAAAACTACAAAACAAAGCGTGAGGTATCTTTCAGTGATACCCCCCCCCCCCCCAACACAAGATAACCTCCTCTCTTCCAAAAAGCAAAGGCAAAAGCCAAGTACACACGCAGACAAGCCGAAAGATAGTCTTCGAAAAATGATATCTCGCCCATTAATGGTTCGATAACACCCAAAAGAATGTAGAATCAGCTTCGTAAGTTTGGGGGTGACTACGCTTCTTACACAATCCTCATACTCTCACCCCCTCTTACGCAAACAAACTTAGAAGAACAAGCAGACATATTTAGGGCAGCATTGCCATAACATAACAAGCTCAGTAAACTATACTGCTACATTTCAAAAATACAAGCAATATGCGGGAAAACAAAGCTTCCGACAACAGAAAGTACCGAGAAATTATATAATATGCCCCATTAACACTCCCAGAAATCAACCGAGTACTCACAACTGGCAAAAAAAAAAAAACAGCACCCGGTCCGGACAGAGTACATTACACACTGCTAGCTCACGTATACCCTAAAGCAGTTGAGACCTTGCTTCGTTTCTTCAACATAATCTGGGGAACGGGAAAAATGCCGAATCGTAGAATAAAGCCATTATAATCCCTTTCTTGAAACCTGAAAAGCATCCTACGGCAGCAACCAGCTACGGACCTGTAGCACTCACAAGCCGTCTTGCGAAGGCATGTCAAACCATTACATACATAAGATTGACGTACGTCCTCGAAACCACAATGTTGCTGGATAACCATCAGTGTGGGTACAACAAAGAGATTGCTCTAAAACAGATCACCTAGTGCGGCTAGAACTGGAGATACGTGCTGCATTTCTAAACGAGCAATACTATCTCACGATTTTCTTCGATCTAGAAAAGGCGTACCACACAACATGGAGGTTTGGTATTTCAAGGGACCTAGCAGATTTAGTGATCCGCGGTAGAATTCTCAAATGTCTAGCCAATTTCATGTCCGACCGAACATTGTAAGTGCGTTGAGGAACGGTGCTGCCATGCGTACTCATTCAGGAAAATGGTGTGCCACAGGGATGTGTATTAAGCAACAGTGTTTGTAGTAAAAACGACCTAGGTAAATAATGTAATTCCACCCTCTGTAATGCACTCGTTATATGTATTGATCTACAAATTGCGTGTCGTGAATCAAACCTGGCAACCTGCGAGCGGCAAATTCAATTCACTCACGCAGTGTGCATCTGAAAACGGTTTTTGTTTGTCAACTAAAAAAAAACTATTAGTGTTATCTCTTCAAAAAAAAAAAAAAAAACAGGCCTGCAACCAGATACCATCCTTAAGCTACAGAAAGCCGCACTACCGGTAAAACAAGAACACAGGTTTCTAGGTGTTCTGTTTGTTAAAATATTGAACTTTCTCGCGCACATAAATAGTCATGAAATTAAAGCGAACAATGCACTCAACATACTCAAAATCCTATCCCGGTATCGCTGGGACTCTGGCCGTAACTGCCTGATACACATCTACCGCACTTTGGTACGTAGCATATTAGGCTACGGTAACGTCATATCTGGTTCAGCCAGACAGTCTTACATCCGACGACTTGATCCAGTTCATAACTTTGGACTACGACTGGCAAGTGGTACTTACAGAATATCACCTGTCCAAAGTTTACACGTTTACTTTAATGAGCCCCCTTTGCAGCAGTGCAGAGGGCTACTAACTTTTTCCTACGTACTCAGAATCCAGTCCTCACCACAGCACATATGCTACAACATCGCCACACAGTGCAACTCACGCTTACACTACACAAATAAACCGAGCATAATTAGACCTCTTCTTCTGCGATATGAGAAATACCGTCGGGATTAAAACATTCCTCATGAGGTTCTTCAGGTTGCTAGAAGGAAACAACAATTACCCCCGTGGGGCGAGTTCATGCATTTCTGTGATTGGGCATTGGTACCTCTAAAGGAAAAGGACACCCCACTCGAACACATCATACAAGCATTCCGCGCTCTTCAGGACAAGTCCCAAAATTACATGGAATTTTACACTGATCGCTGTAAGACAAAAGAACATGTGGGTGTGGGGTGTGACAAAAGATTGGGAAGTATTCGATTACTACAGCATGCATCTGTTTACACGGCAGTAGTCTGCGCAATATGGACTGTAGTTCAAAAGATCATCGCTGACAAACACGAAAACACAGTCATATACACTGATTCTTTAAGCACACTGAAGGCTGTCCACATGAAATCAGAATTCGAGCCCCTGTTATTGGATATTTTAAACATGGTAACATCAAAGAAATGCAGCAGATGAGTTAGATTTTGCTCGGTACCAAGCCATGTTGAGATGCCGAGTAATGAAGCAGTGGATAGATGCACGTCAATGGCAGCGTACGAAGACGTAACAAACAAAACATTTTCATAGAAAGATAGTATCCGCGCGATTCGGAAGGCCTTGAGGTCAAAATGGCAACATGAACGGGACCATTGTACAAGCAACAAGCTACATCTTACTAGACCCGTAATTGGCTAGTAGAAGTCTTGCAGTCATTATGGAGCAACGGTTCTATGAGGTGATCTTTTTCAACTTTGGATTGGACACACATATCTTACGTACAATTTTTTCCTTCGAAAAGAAAACCCGCCAGCTTGCGAGAAGTTCCATGAACCTCTTGCAGTGATACACATTGTTGTGACACGTCCACGCATCGAAACACAGAGACGGAAGCTTTTACCCAACCTGTATAATTTACATATGCATTTACACCCCGCCCAATTACTGGCAGACGACCCGCTAGTGGCATTTACTAAGTTCGACTCTTTAGATACCCCAGCTGGTTATTTACACCAACTATAATGTAGCGCCGCAGGTTTATCTGCTTTAAGGTTTCGTTTTCTACTGTCTTGTGACTGGCGCAGCATGGCCTTAGTCGCCTTTGCGCCATTAAACCCGAATTAGCCAACCAACCTTACTGGCGCGTTTGCGAGCTAAATATTACGGTAGCGCTGCCTGTACCGCTGGCGATCCTGGCGCACGACGTAGAAGCAACTAGTCACCTTCTTTGATCGAGGCACGTTTGGAGCTCGAGCGCAGGAGCAGCGGTGGAGAGTTTCGTCCCGTGTCGAATCATTGCACCAATGAGCGCGTGCCTTGGCGCCAGGTGCGCGCCAGTTGGGCGATAGCTGTGCCTCTAGCACGAGAAGGGGGCGGAGCTTTTCTGACTTGCGGGTGATGTGACCTTTGTGCGCAGAGGACCCGGGACACCCGGTTTATCGTATGGTCGCATGACTTTTACCTTCGATGAACCCTTACTACATGGATAATACGGACTCGCTATGTTGAAATTTCTCAGCTACCTTATCAATTTGCGGTCCTCACAAAAACTATGCATAAACCCTCAATTTTTTTTATATTGTACACGTTATTAGGTCTAGTTTAATATTGTAGCATTATTTTGCCCGATTTGTAAGCGGCAAATAGAATACTTAACTTGAGCAAAAGAAATAGAAATGACCTTGCGTGACCTTGCTGAGAGTTCTTTCATAATGCTTTGCATTAAAAAGGCAAAACCGCACGTCCGATGTGTGGATGCTGCCAAGATATGCCCAAAAGGTCGTAATAGGCGGATTGTGTCCACATTAGAGAATGCCGATATCACGTGTTTTTCTTTTTGTTCCTTCTTTTTTTCTTTCTTTTTTTTTTTTGCTAATACATCGCTCACTAATCTCACTGTCTGCATCCCACTCCTGTTATTAGAAACAATAGTGCGCCATCATGAGCCTCCGTGGACATGCAAGTCAATGCCGGCTCCTTTGGCTTGGCTTGGCTTGGCTTGGGTTGGCTTTCTGCAGCGTAAGCCGTTTCTGCTCACCGTCAGTTGAGTCGTTTACACGGACCTCACCGGCGCCGGCCGTGCTCCGTTGACGTCGCACTGCGGTCTTCGCCGGAGTTTTTGTAAAAAGTGTTTAAAACGAATCCTCACGTACAGGAGAATTGAAATATTATATGATGAACTTCCAAACGCAAGAGTAAACTTGAAGAGACACAGTGGTAGTTTAGCACAGTGAGTGTACGCTGAGGAAGTTGACAAACGGCCCTTTCGTGTTGCTACCGATCTTCAGTCCGGGCTCGGTACGCTAAAGTTACCCTTTTCAAGGCACGAGTATGACTACCAGATTACATTCGAAGTGAATGCAGGCATTTGGGTGTTCGCACCATGCTGTCGCCGTTTTTTGGTTGTACGCATACTAAGAATTTGCACATTAAGAAACGCTTACGTAACATTCATTGAACGTACGTTACGCTCCATCTTGGTGCTCCCCATAACTTCCCACAACGACGTTTAATCGAGTACGCCTTCAACATTGGTGTGTCGCAGGAGGCCCACGGATTTCAACTTGATCTGCAGCAGCAACTGCAACTGCACGCGCGGTGTCGTGAACCCAATTTGCGGCGCCGACCGCGTGGTCTACCTGTCGCCCTGCGTGGCGGGCTGTCGCAATGAGTTCCATGTAAAGAATCTGAAGGTTCGTAAACGTAAACGTGAACTATCGGACCAATTGCGAGTGCAGTCACGGGCCATGTTAATCAAGAGTGCCATAAACAAGGTGTGAAAGCAGGAGGCACGCGGACTGATGCTTTAAAACCATCAACTCTACTTTTTCGCATCTCGGCGCCGGCTCCATCTGTTTCTTATCTCTGTCGAAACCCCCCGCGAAACGTGCGCGTTTTACTTTTTTTTCTGAGTGGCTGTGAGTTCGTTACTCCCGGATGTGTACATGCAACGTCGCTGATGTCAAACACGACACCCTAGGTCAGCAAACTCACTCACGAGACCACTCACTCGGGCTCACTCAGAGTCAGACTGATCCCTCTGTGCGAGTCCGGGCGAGCCCGGCTGAATATAACTTTGATGAGTCTGGGTCCAAGTGAACCTTAAGCAAAAATATATTTTATGATTGCGTCAGAGCGAGTTATTATATTGCCGACCTATGGTCAATTTCGAAAAATTCATCGCAACGTGAAAAAACTTATCTAAGCTTCGCGCACCATGCTTCGTTAGACTTCATGAAAACAACAGGGAACCGCGCGGTCCTCGCGCTATCGGCAGCACAACGCCCGGATCTCCGTTGCATCATCAATGTCACTACAACCCCTCCCCGCATACATATGCCAGCTTTACGACAGCCGTCGCAGCTCCGGCAACACAGGGAGGTGCCTCTCATGCTGTAGACTTCCGGCGCCGTGCCGGGACACGCTTCCTCCCCTCTCCCTGCTTCTCATTTGTCTTCTGAAACAGTGTCGCGCCTCTATAACACGATGGAGGGGGTTTGGAAAGGAGTAGGTAGGAAGCGGCACAGTGGAGCGCGAAGAATTGGGAGCTATGCGAGCATTGCTTTCGCTTTCGCCGTTCTCACGAGAGCCCGGTAACGCGCCGTGGTGGCGTATAGCGGCTGTGGCGTTGCGCTGCTGTAAGCCCGAGGGCGCGGGATCGAATCCCGGCCGCCGCGGCCGCATTTCGCTGGGGGAGAAATGCAAAAACACCCGTGTACCGTGCATTGGGTACACGTTAAAGATCACCAGGTGGTCGATATTAAACCGGGGTCCCTTACTACGGCGCGCCTCATAATCCAATCGCGTTTTTTTTTTTTGCACATTTCCTGCAGTACGCTTCTGCCATCCAGTTTGGAAATAAAACAGCTGGTAGCAGGGGTATGTTGAACTGGGCTGCTTGGTGCTTGTATAGAAGGGAATCCAGCGGCACAAATTGGAGACATAGTTAAGGGTACGGACACAGCGCTCTGGCTGTTGCTATGTCGCGTCTTCAGCGCTTTTCGATTGCTAGCTGGCAGCGATTGCCAGCGTCAGCGCCTTTAACGCATCCTCATTATTCTTGCGCTGCTTTGCAGTTTTTAACAATACACCACCTCACCTGTCTGCGATGCCCGCTCCTTCTAGACTAATGAATTTGTATCTGGAGTGTCTTTAGGTGCCGCACAAAGGTATATTAGAGGCCTTGTTCACCGCGTCTTTTCTTTCGCACAGGAATACCAACGCAGCGCTATTTTCTTTTCTGTGCGCTTACCTATTCGCAGATGTACAGCGATTGCTCTTGCGTGAACGCTACGCTCACCGAAGTTCCTGGAGTGAGTAGCGACGAAGTTCTCTTGGACGCCGTGCAGGCTACGCGGTTGCGTTGCCCCGTCGCCTGTGGCCTCTTCCTGCCGTACCTGATCGGCGTCCCTGTAGCGCTCAGCTCGGTATTTCTCAACCTAGCGCCGTCCACGGCGGCGTCCATCAGGTGAGCGTGTCGGTCCTCTTTGACTGCGACAGCATTATTGTGCCATCCAGCACCGAAGGCGTGTCTCTCTGGCTGCCTGGAAATTGGCATTTTTCCTCCTTCCTCTCTGCCCTCGCTCCTAGGGCAAGAGCGAACACACAAACAAACAAAACGGGGGGGGGGGGGGTGAGCAGCAGTGTGGTGACGCCTCCACTCTTATTCTACCCGCCTTCTCTGCAGCTCGCTTTCGACTATAATATATCCTACACGGCCAGTGGCTGGCAGCTTCACTTAGTAATTGTTCTATAATGCCAGAACTTTATTGTACATGCGCCCCCAGTAACCTTACCCCTAAAACTTCCAGGACACAGTTCTTGATAGGGTTGAAGTACTTTGATTTTCAAGCACTGTAGTGTGTGTGTGTGTGTGTGTGTGTGTGTGTGTGTGTGTGTGTGTTTGTGTGTGTGTGTGTGTGTGTGTGTGTGTGTGTGTGTGTGTGTGTGTGTGTGTGTGTGTGTGTGTGTGTGTGTGTGTGTGTGTGTGTGTGTGTGTGTGTGCGTGCGTGCGTGCGTGCGTGTGTGCGTGCGTGCGTGCGTGCGCCCGTGTGCGTGCGTGCATGTGTGTGTGTCTGTCTGTCTACGAAAACCAGCTATTTTTGAGCAAATATTGCCGTCTCGCTGCATATTTCTGCATCTTCAGCCGACCGTATCATATAATGACGTTCTGTTGTTTTTATTAACTACGACATTATGAGATGTCTGGCTACTAAATGGTTCGCTATCTCCAAATTGTAGGTAAAATTTTAAAAGGAATGCGGCGGAACCCATCTCACGATCAATGTCTTCATCAATGCTATCAGCATCGACGCAATGTAGCGACGCATCGTACTGACGCCACCCAAAGTCCGTCATGTGACAGGCACGTCTCCCGCCAGGCTCCTCTGTCACGCTTCCCTACGAACAAGCTGTGCCATCTGGCGGCGCCGCCAAGAAGTCCTCGTGTCGCGCTTGTGTGAACATATATATTCAGGCAGGATTCTCGACTGTATAAGACTTGCATGGGTTCGATTATGCCTAGCACTGGAGACATTTCAAACGATCATTTTATCCAGCGAGGAGCGGTACATACCCAGTTTCACATACCCATTTACACATGTTGGTCCGACGAGTGTTTCCGAATCGGGTCCCGCTCTGTATAATTCGTAGAGCCCGATGCTCTACGAATTAGACGATGGACTAGCAGTGAGCCAAGTTGACGTGAAAAAGGTTAGCCGAGGACAAACGGAAGATGAACAAACATACAGACAGTCATATACCGCAATCTTGGTGAAGTTCCCAAAGAATGCTGATCGCATTACAATAAACCCATTCACAAGAAATGGACGTCGATGTAAAGGCATGCTGGTAGGAACGAAGGAAGACTGCGACGGCGTAGTGAAATAAATATTGGCGATTATTTATTTCGAGAGCATGGCAGCTTTTCAGTTAACAGTACAACTCAGCAGCCGTGACAGCAGCTTCCTTTCACTTGTCGGCGGCCTTCGTCCCGCCCGTATTTAGGGGCTATCATCTTGCTTTCTCAATCAAAGGCTGTTGAATTGGTTTACGAACACGCTGCGGCTGTTTTTATTGCTCTATGTGGTAGAGCAGTTATTCTACACAATTATTTTTTCCTTCGTTACCTTCCAGCGCCAATTAGATCCCAGCACTGGTGAATTGCGCACCGTAATTCAAGTACGAAGACAGATACGACGACAACATGAGTCCTGTCGACCTCTCGTTATTATGTGTTTGTCCTTTTACCATGCTAGTTTTTTTCTTCTTGCTCGAGAACAATGTCCATTACTCTGTGTGTTGGTAATGGTTCGAGAACAATCAGATGGTAGAAATTGAAGAGGAAACGTTGCTGATCGTTGTCTTACAAAAATATTGCGATGAAAAATTGACTTTGTAAAAGTCAATGCTCTAAGAATGCACATGGTCGTTCAAACCCAGACTAGTAAATTTCGGGCAAATCCGTGCATGGCCTGTACCATACCCACGCTCGACGAATAACTATGCTCACGTCGCCCGCAGACACTAGCGCTGGATTTCTGTCTAGCATGATTATAGTTGCCGGCTCTTAGAATGGTTTTGCCAGGCGTCACCTGCGCTCCGGGCCCCAAGTGACCAAACTTTTAGCATATGTTACTTTAATAAGACGGCACCTAGCATATGCCGCTATGACTTTGCATCCGCATCAAAAATACCTTGCCAACAGACTCGAATCGTTACAGAATAAGGCCTGCTATATTTGTCACGAAGCCTTGTTACACTGCTATCTCATTTTCCACGACTTTATCCCATTTTTTCGGCATTCACAGAAGCCCATATTAAACCGGCCCTTCGCGCCTTTCCCTGATTATATCACCCCTTTGATGTGCAACCAAAGTTTGCCTGTACTAGACTTATGCATCAGTCACCTCTATTCCTTAACATCTACCATTGGAATAAACTACCCGCTGAAATCGTTGCCAAGTACAATCGCGAAGTTTTTTTTTTTTTTTTTAAATAAACTAATGTGCTGGATGTATACTGATGCCTGACAGGGTTCTGACCACCTGTATTTTTTATCGTCTTCTTTGGCGTTACAAATCTGTGTATTCAATTTCTCTTATCCGGCTGTTGTTTTTTATCAGCACAACCGTATTGCCTGAATGCTTGCTTGCTTTTTTACTTGCGGTGCTGTGTATAATGTTCATTAATTGCTCTCTTTTTCAACCCCCTACGTAATACCTGTGAGGAACCATTAGGGTACGTCAATAAAGAAACCAAGAATAATACTCGTAATGCAAAAGATAGAAAGTTGGGCGAGTTGGTACAGTAACATGATCTTCAATTGTAGCGCGAAGTGACAGAGACAGAGATTAGAAGCAGACAGGACGAGTGCTCGTCCTGTCTGCTTCTAATCTCTGTCTCTGTCACTTCGCGCTACAATTGAAGAATAAGACTCTATGTATACAATCACATGGGCCCCGATACCACGTCGCTTGTTGGGTCGCAGTGGGCTGCGACCTACCACGTCGAAGTGGGCTTGTTGGGTCCAAATCTATTCGTCGGGTTCATCAAACGCTAGCGGGTCGAGGGAGCGTCAGGGTCGGGCCGGACCAACTGTGGGCGGGGCTTCGTTGAATCTCTCGAAACTTGCCATAATGCGTGTAAACGCGGTGGGGTCGGTCAGCTGGACCTCCGAGTCGACCCGCTCAGGTCGAGCTCGTGGAAGCTCGTGGAGTTTACGTCGACGCCTATATGTCCCTGAAAGACGTGGACGGGCCTAGACGTCAGAAGGCTATTCAGAGGCTTTCCTACAGCTACCAGCCGGTCTCTGTGAATCCACGAGTCAGTTGCTACGGAAGTCAGTACGGTTAGCACACTATAACCTATATTGACGTCCACGCCCACGCGTCGCCCATGGCACAGCCTGTCGCGATCTCCCGATTAGCGAGGCACTCACACCACACGTTTGCAACGTGCCGTTTGCAATGTGTCGCGCGAGACAGATTGTCCGCGCCAGCCACGCTACTCCACAGCATTCTCTTCCTAATACCTCTTCCGTGTATACCTATGTAATCATAACACAATATATTGACACGCATACTTCTTTCACGTGTGGAGCTGCGCTCAAATTTCTCATTACGGGGTACCGTAATTGTCGGTGCATTTTTATGATAACTGCAGGACGAAGTCCTCTCCTAACGACCCGTATTCTGTGCTATAGCTGATTCCAAGTTGTGCGAGCGAATTTCCCATTTTCATCGCGCCACATAATTCTTGGGCGTCTTCGACGGCGCCCGCGTACGTTCCCGTGGCACCCATTGTGTAATTCTCTAGAACAGACCACCGGCGGCCCTAACGCATACGTCTCACGCATACATTCAAAACTCGCACGAACGTGTGCAGATGCGTCAAGCCCGCCGAGCGGTCCCTGGCTCTTGGCATAAGGCAAGTTATTGGACGCCTCGTGGGTGAGTATACACGAAAGCTTCACGACACATTCTGTCCACAGATTGTAATCTATCCTCTTGGCGTGGCAGTTGGCGCAACATTGCAGATCGGCCTAGCACTGTGTTACGATAGATTATAGATTAGATAGAAGTCTTGGCTTAGTAAGTAGGACGCCCCGCTGCGCTGCGGGAGGGGCGTGATTCAGTCGCTACCGCCGGACACTCACGGATTTATAAAAGGGGTACAAGCAACCGCCCACTCGGGCGTATAGCTTTGAAGGGATGCGTTGCTTGGAAGAGTTTCGTACAGTCCGGTACGCTTGCTGTCCAAGACAATAACCAAAGCAAACAAAGCAACACACAAATCTCAAAGGTATAGTCTAGCAGCCCCGTGTCACCGAGTTCTCGTCACGTGGGTGTCCTCGCAAGCGTCTGTAATTCCTGTAGTTACCGAACACCGAGCTTGGAGCGCGCTTGTACCTAGTTAACTGTTCGGTATCCTGGCGAGATAGCGTGACTTGCCATCCAATAAGAGTGCCTGCAACTTCTGAAAGGTCAAAAAAGAGAGGAATCTTCCTATTTCTATTTGGTGCAAGTTCACAAGTGGGTGTAGCTCACGTATGACAGTATCCAAAACAAATATGACAACCCTATGATTATAGCCTGTTATTCTTATACAAGATAGATATAAAGGGAACTGGCGCAAATGTATGTAAAATTTGTGAAGCTGCTGGTATACTTTGCATTTCCCTCCAAATGTCACATACAAATTCTTTCCCGAGACTGTACACACTTCTTTCTTCGCTCTGTTAGCTCCCTTATACCGTGGCTGCCTTATACGTAGATCGGTCATACTCTTTGAGTTATACCGTGCAAGTTCGATAATTGCAAGAATTAAAAGCACACCTGAGGACGCGTGTCCACATGATTTTAATATTTAGATTCTACAACTTACCGTGGATATTGAACACGGCAAATAACTCCGATTGCGTTTCTCGCCGCCTTCGCGGCTGTTGAGACTATACATTGAGTCCATTCGGAAATAATCAAGAAAGGTCGCGACAACAATAGGTCTCGTTAAACGAGCACGTTTCGTCTCTTTTCCGGTCTCCAAGTTCTAGCTTTAGTGCCGTCAGTCTATTTATGTCCACTCAACGAGCGCTCACCTTGGGCTAACCAGCTAACCTAGGCTTACCAACTAGCCCTGGCTAACCCCGACAAGAGGGCTTGGGTAAATGGCGAAACAACGGCGCCTCCTTGCTCTCTCTCTCTCTTTTTTTCGCGCCATACTTATTCGCGCCCGTTCACGGCAGGCTCCATCCCGGCCCCCGTGATCTTCGGCGGCATCCTGGACCGCACCTGCCTGACGTGGCATCGCAACTGCGGCTCCAGCGGCAACTGCATCGTGTACGAGAACGAGGGCATGGCTCAGGGCACGTTCTACGCCATGGCCGCCACGCTGTCCATAAGCATGCTGCTGTACTACGCGTCCCTCGCCGCGCACCGCCGGCAGGCCCGCAAGCGCGAAGCCGCCAAAGAGCTCCGCGCGGTGCGCAAGAAGTCGGAGGGGCGCAGTCGCCGCAATCACGAGTAGGCGCGGCTCCAGCCTCACTGGTCGCCGCAACGTTTCGTCATCGCGACCTCGTGCGCCGCCTGACGGCTGGCCACGTGACGCTGCCCTGCGTTCGAGTTGGTACCGACTGTTTGCATAAGAGGAGTGCCGCGTGCAGATACTCTGGCATGCCGGGTTTATATGTATTAGGAGTAAAGCGACGTCTGCTGGGGGGACTACGGATACATTTGTATGTTGTGATGCGCGGTAACGGAATTTTGTAGTGGCCTTTAAAGGGTCCTAGTTACTTTCATAAAATATGTTCGTTGCGGAAGTGTGCGTTCGTGCAAGCACTTCGCGTAAAAATGCAGCACGACGTAAGAGCGGCAGTTCTTAAGCTGTGTACTGCCAGAGCGCCCAAATTGTATTGGTCTTGAGTGTCTGGTGTAATCGGCAGCAGTGTCATACTCGGGAATACTCGCCATATCTATCGATTGTTTCGACTGCCCACCGCTGATTCCAAGCTATGCACACAAATCCACATAGAAGATCGCGATCGCGTCATAGCGTCGCTCAGTCCATAGAAAACAATAAAAAATAGCGGCCATTAAACCAAAGGAAGAAAACATTAAAAGACATCGTTACGCTGGCTCTTTGTACAAGGACTTGACCATAAAGAGCTTCTTGGTAAACACTACGGAGCGCACAGAGTCGGTGGGGATTTCAACAGCGAAGAGCACTGTTCACATGTCAAAGCAGCATATATAGATCCTTTTCATCGGGCGAGGAGGAAGTGGCGCGCAGCGAGCCTTTCCTGGGCTTGTGCGATCCGGCGCGGCCGCTGTTTGAAAGTATTCTTGTCTCGTGCTGCGTAACGATTTCGAAATGTTTTAGATCATACTTTCTAAAATTTACGCAATTTCCGTTCATACAAGGTCGTCAGGGAAGCTATTCGGTGCATCGGTAACTACAGTACGCTGAAATATCTCTTGGGGACGCAAACATGTGACGCGCATTATCAGCCGCAGTGTTGCGAATTATTTTGCGTATATAGGTTCTAATTCAACAAAGAGAACCGCCGTCTTTGTATTACCAGCATGAAATGGTAAATCTGCTCACTATCTGATCGGGTGGCGTAGCGACTAAACATAAGAGCGAATGCAAGTGTACGGTCTACCTACGGGCAGCCACGAAACATCTAAGCGGCAGGTGCTATCAAATACTTGTGATACACCGGTATTATTCTCACGGATTTCAAGTCTAGTAGGCTTGAAATCACTATATGTCTACACTAGCCTTCCTGCATCAGGCCAATAGCGCTACTGAACACAGTGATCACTGCAGTTGGTGAACCAGCATGATACATTATATAAGCTATATGTGCTTCGGCATTGCCTTTTACCCCTGTAAAGCCATAATGTATGAGAGGGATCGCATAAAAAGAATGCGATGGCTATTGTTGAGGACAAAATTTCCGTAATATGTCTGAGTGCGCCGTAGAGAACGAAACGAAGACAACCGAAATAAAAAATTCGGTTATCATCCTCTTCTCGAAAAAGAAAGAAAACGGGCTAACGCCACAGTACGATTTCGTATAGTCATGCCACGCAACGTTTATAGATCTGTAAACGTTGATGCCGCATGCTTGCATCATGCGCTATACAGAACAAATATATCTAATTCAGCACCTACCACTGCTTTGGATGCTCGAGCGCACAGTTCGTAAACGGTCGCTTTGCTGTACAAGTATAGTTCACATTGTAAGGTATACTGTTATTACGAACCACAACTATTTTATTCATGGGTGGATACCTCATCCACAGAACGAAGTAGTCACGCAATGTAATTTGCTGCTAGCAGTTTGAACGCTTGTCAAAGCATAACAGCACAGTTCAGGAGTATCGTAGCAGAACGGTGCCCACGCAGTTACGATCATCGCGTACGTTTCATTGCTCCTAAACCACAGCTTTGAACTAGAGGATGGTACTGCAATAAGGTCACATTAGTGAATGGAACATACAAAAATGCAGAATTGATCTCCGAGGCTGATTGTAGGCTCAAACATGCGCGCGCACATCGCGCTGCGTGCTCCGTCTGCCTCAACGACAGCAGATAGTCCAGCCATACCGGCTTAAACCACTTCAGTACGTTTTACATAACCGTTTTCCATGTAGAAGACGCCACGTCGTACTAAATAGACCGCACGAGCGCGAAAGTAAACCCCAGAAACTACCGCCAAGCGTATACCTGCCATGCATAATGGAGCGCTCGCCCAAGCCAGCATGCCCACTGCCCATAGATGGGGCCACTGCGTACCAATATGGTGGCGCCCATGAAAAAACGGTCTATACAGAGCGACGTTGTTTCGTTTTCGTGCAGGATATCATGCTGCCACGCGAGCCGCTCCTAATCGCTGCAGACATTTTCCGTACCAATGCGCTGTCTCACCGCACTTGGTGAGAGGAGTCTATTGTCTCATTCTTTTCTTTTACTTTTCTTCGTTGAACCTGACAGCAAATCCACGAATACTATAACGCGTTGCAGGTTCAAATCCTGTTGCGTAATGTTCCGCGTAAATTCTGTACAAAATTGTTTTTTTTAATTAGTGTAAGAATTACACGGGATCTTATATATCCACTGTTGCGCAACGCTGACGCGCGTACATGGATTTTTTTTTTTCCTGTGACCACTTTTCACCGGCTAAGAGCGGTAAAAGAACAATGACGCGACGCGAGACGCACCTTTGTGCATCGAAACTTTCTCGCATATTGTCGCCAATTCAATAGCGGAGAAATTTCGTATAATCAGATTGCGCGCACGTCGGGAATACTGGTGCACATTCTGGAACATACGCGGGCGCCGGCAATTGCGCTGTAATTCATGGCGAGTCATAAATTAATACATCACACATAGATCAGGTTTCTACGACCGACGAGCATGCTCGTCGCCGTCGTTGTGCTTTGCCTGTTAGGCTTTTTTGGGGGGGCGGGGGGAGGGGGGAGGGGGGAGGCACAAGTTCGCTGAATAAAAACTTCCTAACTCATGCCTTTGTCAATGTCTTGTTCCTCACCGTCACGACAACGTGACATGTGAAAAAAGAAAGACAACGTATGCGTGTCAAGATGACTTTCGTTGACTCCGCACCCCGAATAACTGTTGGAATGACAGAGCCACGCACCTCTCTGCCTAAAAATACCCGCCTTGAAGCGACGACACTACACTCTCGTGGTCGTCAAGTTGACTGTTAGCAGAACGTACGTGGCTCTTCTCGTCTGGAGGAAAGGATGTTTACACCTGAGAGGTGCGAACTGTCCTCGACACTTTTCTCACTCGTACTTGCAGTTACCAGATGTGACTTTATCGCGTTACAACCCGGGGGTCCGAGACACCGTGAGAAAAGCCCCGGATAGAGTCTACTCGCATCTGACTAGATGAGCTGCTTGGGGGAAGCTGCGGGTAGCTTCAAAGTACTCGAGGCTCTTGTTAGCTCGCGTAGTGAAATACAAACCCATGCGTGCCCATACCCCGTGACCGCATACCCTACATGAACAACTGGTGCCAGAAGGTGCAAGTAGCAGTACAATATTGCATTATGGGGCCTAAATCTGTACTTCAAAGGATCGACATGTGCCGCAAGAGCTAGAGAGAGAGAGAGAGAGAGAGGAAACATTTATTCGGACCATCGAGGTGGTTGCTCTTGAGGTCGAGTGGGTGGGGTCCTCATTCCAGGACTCCACTGGCCATGGCTGCTCGACGTACTTTCTGGACGAGAGCTTCTTGTCCCGCCAGGGTATCACCGGTCAGCTGTACCTCCCACCGCTCAAATGACGTGCTAGGAGTCTTTAAGTGTTGAGGTTTGCCCTCGCACCCCCACGATATGTGAAAGAGTGTAGGGCGTGTGTCGCCGCACCAGGGGCAGATGCCGCGATATGTATGTGGGAACATTTTACTGTATCTGTGTAGGTTTGGAAACGTGTTGATCTGTATAAGTCGGAGAGCTACGGCATCTTCAGTGCTGAGCTTTTTGTGAGGCGGGGGATAAATCCTGCGGTTGAGTCGCTGGATCTCGAGTCGGTCGCAGTAATTGGATGGCAGGGGCATGAAGGTAAAGGGTGGGGATTGATAAGACGATTGGTCTTGCCCCGCTCGGTTGATTAGCGCTCGAGCTAGGGCGTTCGCCCTTTCGTTCCCCTCCAGACCCGCGTGACCCGGCGTCCACGTGATTTGATGGTATTCTTGCAGCCTCGGGCCTAGAATCTGAGCCGCCAGCAGCGGTGTTCGTCCGTTCGTAAAGTTACGGCAGGCCTGTTGCGAGTCGGTAACGACATGGACTTCTCTGCCTACCCTGTCTTCTTGCTTTATTACCAGCGCCGCGGCTATGGTCTCAGCCGCAGCTGGGGTCTCTGCCCTTACGGAGGCCGCGAGGGTCAAGGAGTTGTCTCTCCCGTTCACGGCGGCTACCACGAAGAGGCCCCCTACAGGGTACGCCGCCACGTCCACGTACGTTACGTACGGGATCACCCTTGAATTGTCGGCGCTGTCTGTCGACGCGAGCCTTGCGTCGTTCTTTATGGAGTTCATGACTCATGTGCTTCGGTATCGTGTTCGCCTTGATCTTGCCTCTGACCTCAGGCGGAAGTGATCGTTGCCCATCGAGGGCACGGAGCTCCGTTGCCGTTCCGGTCCGGTGGAGGATGGCTCTGCCCGCCGCCGTGTTCTGTAGTCTGGCCTTTTGCGAAGCCATAACCGCGTCCGACAGCTCAGCGAAGGTGTTGTGGATCCCGAGGGCCGCTAACTTCTCGTTTGAGGTGGTGACAGGGAGACCCAGGGCCGTTTTGTACGCGCCTCTGATGATGGCATCGACTTGTTCTTGGTCGCGTTTGTTTAGCGAGGGATAGTGATACGGCATTCTATACGTTATTTTGCTGATCACCAGAGCCTGGACGAGGAGAATCGTGTCCTCTTCTCGCATGCCCTTGCGGCTTCTTGTAATTCGTTTTATAATCCGCGAGATCTGGTTGGTGGCAGACCTTAGGGTTTGGATGGTGTGGGAGGCTTTCAGGTTGCTCTGGATCCAAATACCCAGAATCCTAGTCTTATTGCCTTCCGTTATCTTCTGGCCCTCAAGATAGAGGTCGATAGGGCCGGGGGACTTGTAGATTCCTCCTCCGTGCACCCGGATCACCTCGGACTTTTCGGGCGCACAACGCATCTCGCTCGCTGCCGCAAATCTCTCCACGGCCGTCGCGGCCTCTTGAAGGGTCGCCTCTTTTTGCGTTAGGGAGCCCTTGGTGGCCCAGAGCGTGATGTCGTCTGCGTACAGGACGTAACCTAGGTCGGGGATCTTCCGCAGCTCTTTGGTCAGCGCTAGCATCGCGACATTGAAGAGAAGCGGGGAGATTATCGCCCCCTGCGGTGTTCCTTTGTTCGGCACGTCGATCGCATCCGATCGCGTCTCGCCTATTCCGATGGTTGCCGTCCGGCCCGTCAGGAACGATTTAACGTAATTAAAGATGCGCTCCCCGCAGCTAATGTCGTTCAGTCCCTTGAGAATGGCCTCGTGGGAGATGTTATCGAAGGCCCCTTTTAGGTCGAGTGCGAGCAGGAGGTGTTCTCCTCCCTTCGGGATGCCCTTGAGAACTTCTTAGGATTAGGAACGCATCTTGAGCAGAAAGTCCCGGCCTGAAGCCAAGCATGGTGTGCGGGAAGAGGTCACCGTCCTCTATGTAATGTTGGAGGCGGGTTTCGATGACCCTCTCGTACAGCTTGCCGAGGCACGAAGTCAGCGAGATGGGACGCAGAGCGTCGATCGCGGGCTTCTTGCCGGGTTTGGGAATGGTCACGATTTCCGCGTGTTTCCACTCGTTCGGTACGTGGCCCTTGCTCCAGAGTTCCTCGTTTAGGTATTCGGTCAAGTCCTGGATGTGTATCGGGCTCAGGTTTCTAATCATGGCATTGGTGATTTTGTCAACTCCGGGAGCTGTGTTGCGCTGTGAGGCTCGTGCCGCGGCATACACCTCTTCCTCCGTGATGGGAGCGTCCAGTTCTGGTCTTGGTTCTCCTTCATATTTTAGGAGGCAGGGTTGTATGGGGTCGCTACCCAGGTATCTGGTTTTTAGGGTGTCAATCAAATCCTGGTCGTTTCCCGGGAACTTGTGAGCAATTTCTAGAAGCGTCCGACTGGTTGTCGATTTCGCCTTGTCGGGCTCGATCAGGCAACGTAGGATGGCCCACGTCTGCGCCGTACTCAGGGTACCCTTGAGCGAGGTGCAAAACTGTACCCAATTTTGCTGCGTCAACTCGTTTGCGTAATTTCTGGCTTCGTCTGTTATTTTCTCGATTCGTAGACGCAGCTTCCGGTTTAACCGCTGTCGCTTCCACCGTTTGAGGAGGCCCTTACGGGCTTCCCACAGGTGTAAGAGCCGGCGGTCGACTTCGGGCGTCTCGACCGTGCGCTGGATGGTTTTAGTGGTTTGGATGTGGGCGTCCCGGAGGTGCTGCATCCATTCCGCTATGTCCGTTATACCATTTTCGGGCGAGGGGTACTGCCTGAATGCGTCCCAGTCCGTAAGCCTAATTTCGCCAATTGTTCTCTTGAGTTTCGGCGTGGATACCGAGATGCTGAGGATATAGTGATCGCTGCCCAATGTTTCGCCCAGGTGCGCCCATGAGTATTCCCTTACGTTTTTGACAAATGACAGGTCCGGAAACGTGTCTCGACTTACACTGTTGCCTACTCGGGTTGGTTGGAGGAGGTTGGTTATCAATTGGAGGCCCATTTGGTCAACCGCATCGAGGAGCGACCTTCCCTTTTGCGTGTCTTGCTGGTAGCCCCAAGTCGTGTGCCTAGCGTTCATGTCTCCCACAACTACCAGCTGGTTGCAGCCAGCGGCTCTCACGCTGTCGTAAATGATGTTGCGGAAGTCGTCTTTCTGAGCCCACGGCGGACTGTACAAATTCAGGATGAAAGTGCTACGTCTACCCCTCTTCTGCGGGAGGACTTCCACTAGCACGTGGAAACGTGTCTCGACTTACACTGTTGCCTACTCGGGTTGGTTGGAGGAGGTTGGTTATCAATTGGAGGCCCATTTGGTCAACCGCATCGAGGAAGCGACCTTCCCTTTTGCGTGTCTTGCTGGTAGCCCCAAGTCGTGTGCCTAGCGTTCATGTCTCCCACAACTACCAGCTGGTTGCAGCCAGCGGCTCTCACGCTGTCGTAAATGATGTTGCGGAAGTCGTCTTTCTGAGCCCACGGCGGACTGTACAAATTCAGGATGAAAGTGCTACGTCTACCCCTCTTCTGCGGGAGGACTTCCACTAGCACGTGATTAATGTCATGATGTTGATAATGTTGTCCCACGGCCGTCACCGTTTTGTGAACTAAAACCGCGACTTTCGGTGATCCCGCGTGTTTAATTACGTAGTAACCCCGTAGCCTGATCGGCTGATTCCCGACCTCCTGAAGGCAGATGACGTCGGGGGGGTATAGGTGATTTTCTTCTTCTTTCTTCTTCTCTTCTTCTTCTTTTTTCTTCTTCTTCTTCCTCCCGCAAGAGCTAACTGCCCTGGGATGGCAAGGCCGCTTTTTTTTTTTCGGCTTCTTCTTCTTCTTCTTGTGTGAGTTCGTATGCGTGTGTGTGTGTGTGTGTGGAAGGGGTATGGGGAGAACGTCGAAGACAGAACTGCCATACAGTGGCTCAAAAGTCCTGCTTTCCGCAAATGAGCCCGAGATTGCGAATCAAATTTCCGAATCAGGTCGCATACTACTACTAAGTCCGTGTACTGGTGCTGCTTCCTCCAGTGGTGGGAATACTGCTACAATCGTTCCAGCCTGCTAAATTCCGTTAAAACTGTTGCATCCGTACTACAAACGAGAAAAATAAACTGCTCCAAAACTGCTCCAAGACGAGCCGTGCCAAGCAAAGAGGAAGAGGTGTTGTGGTCAACGCCAGGTGGCGGTAACCACCACGCTACACAAAGTTCCCTGTTGTCTCTTGCCATTCATAAAGCTAAATGAGCTGAAGGGTTACTGACCTAATGTAATCAAGTGCACGTTCCATCCGCACACGCGACAGACGCGTGATCGAGCAATGGCTTGTTTTCTCTATACGCAACGACACCAAAGTAAGGCGCGTGGGAAGCATGGTTGCAGAGATGTAAGCGATGTTAGTGTGGCGCGTTTTCGTTAGATGCGGTTTTAGCCAGCGAATAATTTATGAATTTTGGTCCTTAAGCGGTATTCCTGAAATCTGCTTTTGTGGCCAGTATAATGGGCTCCAAGCGCGGGACGCTAGCGCAAGCTGAAAAACCATATATACTAAAAGGCACCCCCCGCCGCCTCGCAGATCCTGGTACGCAAAGCGGAGGCTGGGTGTGGCACCCTACGCTCGGGACCCATATTTTAAATCTAAACAAACAACTTCGTGAACGGCAGTGCCATTTAGGAGAGTAACTATATACTATATCTTTATTCGGCACACTTACTGTGGCAATTGGCGATTCTATGACACCACTTTAGATACTCGCTACTTCAGTAGACCTGCCTTGTAAGCGCATCCGTACGCTGTTGTTCGTGAAGCTCTGCATATTTCTAGAAATTATAGTTGTTTCAAAGCAATTTTCTAGTTATATTTCTGCCACTTCGTTATTCTTCGTCCCTCGGATTCTTCTTCAAATATTTCGTTTGTTTTCTGGTCAATATTAACGCCTTTTTCTAACCGCATTCGAATCTCAACCAGTCTACCACCGTGAGTGTGAGACGTCGACATAGGCATCAAAAAAAACCTTGCGGACCATTGAAATGCTGAGTTAGGAAAAAAAAAAGAAGTCAGTATTGTCTACATTGTGGCTTGAGAAAACAGACACGTACATGCGTATTACAACAGGGACATTTCAGGCTGGTCGCCTGCGTATGGAGTTATTTGCGGAAACCGATGCTTTCTGTAGCAGTTGCGCAAGTTACCAGCTCGCGGTCCGCTAGGGGTGACGGTGCTTATGATCCCCGGCTAGTTTATTGGTTTATTTGCCTGTTTTCCATATTCCCATCGATATTCAAGAACAGGAAAAAAAAACATTGTATGAGCCACTAGTTGAAGCCCTGATCCCCGTACACTGTGACATGGGCGCCACTTCACGGAGAAACAAAATCTACACCGGAAAATTTAAACACTACGAAAAGCCAGTGCTAATAAGCACTATAAACTGAGTACTAGATAATCAAGTATCCCTAAAATATTTTATTAAAGCAATAAAATATCTCGAAACACGTTTAATTATTCGAAGGATTTATCGAAGAGCAAACAATAAACACGTATATTGCATACGTACAGCGAGCGAATGAAAAATTTGCACGGTCGTATGCCACGCGCACGTTCCTGACTAAGGCCCGATTTGCAAGCAGCCGGACACCTGCGTCGGAATGGCGAATCCTTCGAAATAGTCCACGATCTTGCGGATGACTTGAAGCCGGCTAAAACCTCCGGTAAGCAGGTTCTGTTGGGTGCAGGCGTTACTCGAGTCAGAGTAGTCCAAGTCGTACACGCTGACGCCATACTGCATTTTGGTGTCATTGCTCTTGATCGAGCAGAGCTGCACGGTTTAAAAGATAAGAGAATGAAATAGATCACCAAAGGTATAGCGCGTGAAAATCACCACAGCACGAAAATGTAGGCCCCGTCACCCCACTTGGTAGCCATAAACACCTTGATGAAGCTTTTCTCTTACCGCATCCTTCTCTCATATCAACAAGCTTTAGGGTCAGTTCCAATGACAAGATTTATGCCTCAGTGTTGGTCGATCTGGCAGAGCGACGCTACACGACAGCTTTCCATTGGGAAACTACCGCAATCACTGCTTGCGAAAAATTTAGCTCAACAAATACCGAGTCAAGTGCTGAGAATACTTCCTGTCACAAGCACGAAATGTAAGTTGAGCATAGAAGGACATTATGCTAAATTTTCGCTTACAAAGGCGTTAAAGGTGGGTAGGTTTGTGTCGTAAATTTATAACTCATCGTCTGCGCGAAATTACTGCACAAAGGTGATAGAGACGTCACAGTGTAATTCATCCCTGGGGATTTTGTAATCATACTTTTTTATTCTTTTCTTGACCCCTTTCCGCTGGCTCGCGCGAACCCGCACCCTTTACAATCACAGGGATCGGGGACTTGTTAGGTGATGACGATAAAAAAATATATAATTGGAGAAAAAAAAAGATTCCTCACAAAATACGGTGCTTAAAGTTTCAGGCGATGGTGTCTAAGCCCCACACCATGGATCCATTCAAGCGAATACGGCGAACTGAGTAAATTCGCATGATGTCGAGGGCATTAAGCAAGAAGTGGAAATGTTATTCCTACCTTCGTCACCACGAATGAGAGTAGCGCTGACTTCCACTCACTTGCGGACATATGTAGGCAAGCTCACTCATTATATGCTCGACTGACTCAGACTCAGATCAACCTGTGAGTCTGAGTCATCCCTGCTGAACATAATCTTGATGAACATAAGTGCGTGTCACAGAACCAATGAAGAGTAAACAAAATGGTGTCGCCAACCACTCACGTCTTCTCTGAACTTTTTCTCTTATTGCCATGTTACGCATACGTCACTCAGACACTTATGACGATACGAGGGTCGCTCATGAAGGCTGCATTACCGGTGCCGTAAGTTTCGAAAAGGCGTACATGATAGGCATCAAAATGAGCGTAAGTTTTTCGAGCTGATGCGGAATATCAATAACCTGTTCTGTGTAGTATACCGTGGAACACCGCTGCACTTGAGCACAGCAAGTTGCCGAGTTAAATTGAAGTCTACACCAGTGGAAAGAAAAAAGTTAAGAAATAAAATAAATAAAATAGGTGATGGTCAGAGAAGAGAGTCAGCCGCCGCACCGTTCTTTGACGCCTTACGTATGGGAACGCCAATGGGGCTGTAAGCTTAAGTCATATGCGTTGCGCACAATCTCCATGGCGCAGATATTCAGCGTTGATATTCTGGCAGTAGTTGGTATACTACGAGTGGTTGCCATATTACCGGTTTTGGCAGCACACTTCCGCGAAAGAAGAAAATTATGCAGATTCGGCGTCACGTGGGAGATTTATCTTCGTACAAAGTATTCGATCGCCCAACGCGGTGGAGTAAACGTTTTAACGTTTTCTTTTATGTATAATTCATTTGCGTAGTGCCGATATGGTTGATGGCGTCGACATTTGCTTTTTTTTTTTGCCACAACGTTTAGCATCCCCCCGACGACGTCTACACGATTTAGTATCTTGCGCCTTTGCGATTCGCTTAGGGGCCACCAACAGCAGTCTAATGAACACGACCTCTGAAAGCGGGCTTCATAATGTCACAAATGCAACGTGCAGCTCCCCAACGCCATATGTAGGAAGACGGCAAACGCCTAAACGCTAGCGGGTGTACACAGCACGATCAGCTTGGCCGTCCCCGCTCGAGCTGACTTGGAGACCCAGAAGGGTCTCTTAGACCAGGCTGAGCGTACAGCAACGACCACTGGGGTCCAGGACTAGGGACCGACCCTCCCAGCTCCCTTGTCTTTCCTATCTAGAAAATAAAGTTTCTCAACAGCACAATACATCAGCTCATGCACGACACGACGATGAACTAGACGCAACGCCTGTCACACGAGAGGGTGAAGGAGAGAACGCTACAGAGGTCACTCTCGAACATCTTCTCCCAAGAGACTTTGCGGCTGCGGCGCCGAGCGTGTAACTGAGCCTACACGAACGGGGCCGGAAGACGAAGGAAACAATTCGGGGAGCGAGCGTATGAATCTTTCTTTATAAAACGTCCCTGTGACGAAACTGCAAACTTCTTCTCCAGCTTAAGTAGCCAAAACGAGGCACGCCAGAGCTCACCTTCCTGCAAAGAGGCTTCTCGTTGTCGTAGATAAAAGACCATGGGCCATAATACGTCCACATTGCCTCGTTGGCGTCGTCGTATTTGAGGTTCTTCTTGTAGTTAACGTCATTGCATACCTGCAACGAAATTTTAACAGCACCGATCGTTACAACTATACCCTTTACAGAAGATAAATGATTCATTGATGTGGTTTTACGATACGGGGGAGGAGGAGGAGGATGCAACTATGCTGTAGGTGACGAGTCAAGTGGCTGACAATCATGAATTTCCAGACAGACCCTGGCGATCCTCCACGGCAAAGAAGTTAGCCTGCACACGATCATAAGCCCGCACACGTGGGAAAAATTGACGGATCCTCGACTATTCTTAACGAGTCGGGCCACGACGCTGCATGGGGGCTTACAGACCGCGTGGAGCGAGGGCAGCCAGGCCTGGACGTTACGTACTGCAGGGACCATCTTCTGGTACAACGAACTCACGAAAAGTCCGCCTCCGCACAGAAGGCTGAACAGACCCCAGACTCTCACCCTGAGGCTCTTGCTTCTACGACGCGCCGCATGGCGCCGCCACTGTATACGGCCCCGTCGGCGCATACAACAATTGTGACCTTATCTGGTCGCCCGCGCTCGCTCGCGCTGACGGTAGTTTCACCTCCTAAATGTCGGTCTGCAGTTATCAGGTGGTGGGGAAAGGAAGAATGAAAGGAGGAAGATATCGAATATAAAGACCAGAAGAATGTTCTCGAAGTTCCGTATCAGGCACTATTGACACGTGTATTTTTTTATCCTTTTTTTGGGACTGCATTTCACCCACTAACAACTAAAAGTTATCGCTCAGCGCAAGACGCGCCTGCGTGATTGGAACCTACTGGAATGTTATCGATGGTTCTATGCGTTGTATGTTGTCACCGAAACCTGTGTAATCTGATTGTATACGCGACGCGAATTGCGTAGCGCTTTCTGGAAAACACGCGAGCACCAGCGATTTCTGTGGAACCTTCGATGACTCATGTACAAAAGCCGACGCGCTTGACCGGCAGATCAGATTTTCCACGATCGCCGACTGTGTTCACCGCTATCATGGTTCTTCGAGTGTAGCCCGTTTTTAGGGCACCGGTTCGCTCAATAAAATGCTAGTTTCGCCACTATCAGCTTCGATACTTTTTTCACCGTCACTATACTACTTGACACTATTCTGTGTTCTTTTGCTATTCATTTTGCTGTCATGCTTTGTCAAGATTTGTTTTAATATACTCTGGGTACGTGCCCCTCATAAAAGTTTATAGCGGTTTTAATTGGGGGGAGGGAATTATCTTGCAGGGCACTCCCCTCCCCCCCCCTACCCCCTGAATTAGCTAGCCTCTTGTGCGATTATATTGTTTCCTTTGTGATGAAGTCGAGGCTATGGCCCGCCATGCTCCAGGGACAGCACAAGGAAAAGTAGCGTTTGTGTGACTGGGCGCCCTATAACGTAAAACTATTCCAATATATTTTTATTCCATTCTCCAACGTCAAATTTGCGTAACCGCTGACACAAGCTTCAGGTGGTCACCTGCAGGGTTGTCTGAACAGACCAATCAAACGCTCTCCTCGTTCATTGGAGGTCCCTTTTGTTTGCTTGAAAAACGAATTACATTCCCTTGACTGAGATGCTTGTCTTATCTAATTGGCTGACAAGAGGCGAGGCGCACGCTCAAGTGGAGAGAGATTCAAAGGGGCCGAGCCACGGCACTAAAATCCGGTAACGGGATGAAAGAGGTGGTGCCGGCGTTTGCGATCGGTCCGCTTTCCCTTACTTATCTTGCGGTGGCTGGTCGAAAATCGCGGCGGCATGCAACGGAAGTTTACGAATGACGCTAAAACGGATTTTTTTTTTATTGCGATAAAGACTTGCCCTTAAGGCATAATTCTTGATGCGTATATGTGTATTATATGTGTGCTGTGAGGCCTGTGTTGTGTATGAATTGAAGCAGTGTTTTGTGGAATCTGTTGTCATGTATCCAGCGGTCATAGCTGGTTGTCACACTGTAGCAGAGGCTGGCTTGCAGTAGGAGAGGCGAGCGTTCCGATTTTAAACCAGTACATGTCCACATTAGGTGGTATGCATCTGCTTCCATCACAGGAACGGAGCAGTATGGACACTTAGCTCCCAGTGGTAAATGCGACCAGTTCCACCTTGAGATAACAGCCGGTGTAAGGGCCACCCCGGCTCCTCAGCATAGAAGAGTTGGCAGAACGAGGTCGTAAACATGCCGAAAGTGCTTTAAAACGTTACACGGCCGCGCAAGAAGTTTCATTATACGAAAAGAAACCCATGCTCTCCGGCAGGTGCGAGTAGCCAGTGCATGAGTGATCGGCGGCAGCCATCTTTTATTCCTTTCGGAATGAGGCAGCCTGCGGCTATTTAGGAGAAAATTCAGTTTTGTTCGGCATATTAATGCATCTTTAACGCATACACGTCACTTTGACGCGGTGAGTTTTCGCGGTTTTGTGACGTCGCGTGACAGGCAGGTGAAGAGGGTGCAGCCCTAAAGCTTTTGACCAATAGCCGAAGTCTAACGGAGAAAAGGCGTCGAATCTGAAATAACTGTTTTTCTTTTGTTCGGCTAAATCATGCATAATCAGTGTGTACGCGTCATATCAGATGGCGAGCTATCGTGGTTTTCGTGGCGTCGCGTGACAGACAGGTAAATTGGGGGTACTTCAAAAAAAGGTTTTTCACCAACTGTGGAGCCCTGATTGCAGAAATGGAATAGAAAAGTTTGGAATGGTATTACGTTATAGCACCCTGGGTCAAAGAAATTTAGCGGCCATTCATTCATTCATTCATTCATTCATTCATTCTCTATTCCATTCCTTCGGTTTTACGATACTGAATCAAGACAGTCGCTGTGGGAGACACGGTAACAGATGCGACCTAATGTAGACACACGAGGAACGCAACTGGCGATTCAGTATGCAAAATGGAAGTGAGGCGTGCAGACAGGACACAAGAGTAAAGAAGTGGACAACACGAACGCCCGATTCAGCCCGCGGACCAACCGCGGCGAATCTAAGCGCGACCGAATCGCGTTGTGCAGAAGGCAGCCGCCGATAACATGCGCGCTGCGTTATTCAGTGAGCTAACGACGCACTTTCTTTTTTTCCTCGTGGACTGAACTAGCACCTCGAACGCAAAAGCACAAGCGCTTCAACGGCACCCGTTTGATCGGAAAGGAGGCACGAGGGCCGAGGCACCGCCGACAACTCTACTAGGCTCACCTGGAACTTTTGGCTTGTGAGTCGTCGTTATCGCAAGTGCCTTTTTGGAGCCCGGAACCACTTTTTGGAGCCGGAATTTGCGGCCGCACTAGTGGGAGCGACGGCACACTTGGCTGCCTGGAACCCCCCTGGAACCCGATTAGCGGAGTGTCCCCTCCGTCTGTGGCAGTCGTTCCTTCATGTGCTGCGAGACGGTGGCCCGGTTTTCTGTACGAGTGATCCCATATATTTACAAATGGATTATTGTATATAGGACTCATAAGCGTGCATTTTGGTTTACCTCATAGGTTTGCGATTGCCGTCAACGTTTCGGTCTTCGGGTGAAACTAATAATTTTAACCTGCAGCTCCGTAGCTTTTGAGGGGGTGCAAGCACGGCCTGCCGGGTTAAACAATCCAGCAGATCACGGTCAAGCGCGCACAAACAAAGACAGAGTGAGGTGTACACAACAAAAGCGCTTGCGTTGTCTACACCTCACGTTGTCCTTGTTCGTGCGCACTTGATCGTGATCTGCTGTGCGTAACCAACTAGCCCAAAAGTCGCTGCTCTTAAAAACTCCAGCGGTCATTGTGCAAGCCAGCTGATTCGAGTCATTGCATGGGCGCTGCGCTGCAGCTAAGACGCCGGAAGCACAGAAAGCCTAGATACTAGATGTTTCGAGAAGCTTTCCAAGTGCTGTCTCGAGCGGGCAACACGCGACTACCGGCCCTATCAATCCGGAACGGCTGCTCTTCACAGCAGCCGATTGGCTGCGGCACACGTTCATGCTCGACGCCTTGGCAGCAGCTAGCTTTCCCGTCGAGGAAGGAAACTTTATATTTTTATTGCGATAGCAATTACATGGACACTTTACGCGAATTTCCACCGTCGCCATCACCGTGATGTCCAGTATAACGTCCAGGTGGGATAACTTCGCGG
This sequence comes from Dermacentor variabilis, assembly GCF_050947875.1. Classification (NCBI taxonomy): domain Eukaryota; kingdom Metazoa; phylum Arthropoda; class Arachnida; order Ixodida; family Ixodidae; genus Dermacentor; species Dermacentor variabilis. The sequence continues at coordinate 139,011,269 of NC_134571.1, forward strand.
CTGCGCGCCGCATGCTTTAGGTGCTAGCGAAAGCTTACGAGGGTGAGCCGAGAAGTATGGCGGTTTGATGCGGCGGGTGTCTAGGGGGGGGGGGGGTGAAGGTTGTGCGCATCTCCTCTTCTACTCAAGCTCAGCTTCCTACAGCGCGCTTCCTACCGTGGAGCCGATCTGCGCAGGGGCCGAAGGCTGCCGGCCGGATATAGCTTACGCCTTTGTGTGCGCTGTGTACTGGCGCGCTTAGTTCGCGATGAAGTGAGAGGCGGCCTGAAGGAGAATTCGCTCGCCGCTGCTGCCTTTCTTTTCCCCCACACTGCCGCACACGTCGTTACCTATAGCGCAAGTGCCTGCAATCGCTGTCATTTGTTTCTTGCTCTATATAGTAAGGAGTGCATCATTTTTTTAATGTGTTGATAAGATAGAATCAAGATATGATAGGTCGCAGGAGCCTTCGTCAACGAGAGGTGCCTTTGCCAATGGACCTATGGTAGACGTTATTCCGGAGATCCTTGTGTATTTGATGACGTTCATAATTTCCGTGTGAAAGAATGTCTTATGCTAATCCGACGCTGCGCCGAAATGTGTTCCAATTTGGTGCGAAGTCGCCGCTCATACTTAAACTCGCGATAAAAAGATCTGCAGCGATCGCTTAGCCCGAAAAAAGGCAAGGCCTGCTGCAGGCGACAATCAAAACGAGCAACGCTTACCGGACGAGATGAACTCAGCTGCGGCTACGGCTGTCAGTGCTACCCCACCGAGGCCTAGACACAGGACGATCAAGGGAAACAAGGAGCGTTGCGATTTCCTGAAAGGTGAGCGATGAGCATGATGAAGTGGGCAGACCTTAGCCGCGTCTGGGTTGACCTTCTGAGCAGCAGTTTTATATGTGTTTAAGCTTTCATGGGCGCGCGAATGATAGGATGCAGCTTATAAACGCGTTTACAAAGTACTAGGCACGGAATATAAACAGTTGCGCCCATGTTGTATGAGAAAATAAAGGACAGCTTTTCAAATAGCGAAGAAATAAGGGAGATCCGTTCACTTTCAACGAGCTACATAGAAAACGGGGTGACGCCTTACCCAGGACTCGTGAGTGGCCAAGCTTGGATGTGTTTTGGCGCACTAAGTGTGATGTGAGAAACTATGGTAGTTTCGGTAATTGCTTCTTCGGCCCACTTTGAGACTGTATAGAAATGGCGCTCCAAAGAAATGGTTCGAGAGCAAAGGGTGTTAACCATAAAAATCAAAAATCCAGAAGCATTGTAGTACTGCTTAAAAGCCATGAAGAGAAAGCGAGCTATCAAACAGCAAGAAAATAAAATACGATTAGTAAAGCTTCATGATAAGTCAAAGGACAGTGCTCCCCTGTTTGATGCCGGAACATGGCGAGTGAGAGCGCGGGTTTATCAGAGCAACTTTTCAAATGAAGTGGATTTGTGCAGGGCACGTGGAAAGGGCCCATAAACCTTTAAGCATGTTCTGGCACTGTGTTACGATATTTGTTCAGTAATAAAATTGGAAGTACAGTCGAACTATTCTACAACAAACGCCACTAGAATGAAATTGCCTTTATAACGAAGGATTTCGCGCGTGCCTGCCGAATTCCTAACTTTCGTGCTTATTGTGAACACCTCTACAGCGAAGGATACAGCAACGAATTTGCCTTTTGCCTGTGCAACGAAAGAATTTTGGTGTTCCCGATGGCTAATTTGTTGCTTTACAACAAATGCACCTAGCGTTACCCCCCCTCCCCTACTGCATCTACACAAATACTAATATGTTGTTATATGTGCGGTGCGGTTAGAATGTAAACATGGCACGCTCAGGTTTTATTAAAAATATTTTGTTCCTATTACAAGTAAAAGTATTCTTCAGCTCCTATTTCAGCTATGTCAACCAGTGCCTGTGAACACAATCTAACGCCAAAATTTTCCATACTTACTCTTCCTCTTTTTCTCCCGCTGAAAATAAATAACGCAAGCGCTATAAGAAACGTCATATATGTGAGATACAGGTCTGTAGATATAACGGAGCACACAATTATCCATAGGGATCAGGGCGTAAAGGTTGAAATATCTGTTTTGTTGCTACCATAATAGTTCTGTTAGGAATATAACGATGAATTTAAAGCAACAGGGCAAAACACTGCCGCACTTCTTCTGAGGTTGGACGGTAGAGATCTTCCTGGCGAAAAATAAGATAATTTACTATCACAATTATTCCTCCGAGAGGGACAACAAATTCAGGCCTTCTTAAGCTGAAGAAAACAGATATGAAAGCTTACCCATGATGCTCATCGACGATGACTCCACACCAGACATCTCCATTACAGATTGTTCCATGGCAATCTCAACTTGGCCCTTCCAAGTCAGGAATGACTTCCTTGAACTTATAAGAGAAACAACCCCAAGCTGAAGAGAGAACTGATAGGAAGGACACAGCACCGGTACTACGTTAGCGTCCTGATCAAACAAAAATGCTTAGAGAGAACGAATTGTTCGAATCTGTACAGGAAATATGGCACTGAAGATGCCCTTATATGGTTCGATGGTTTGTGCCTAGTGTTATGGCTCAACCCACAATGAGGGACTGGCCATGAATTCGAAGGTAATAGGGCGAGAAAGAAGAAAACTAAATAATAATTTATTCGGTACAGGATGACATGAAGAGCGGGATTTTTAGAGTTGGCAACCATGCAAATGTACCAAGATTGCTTCACTGGTATATACTACTAATTTATAACCAATTTAGTCAAAACTAAATTTTGTTGCATTTGGACTTTAATACACCGTTGAAGGTCGTACGAAGTGTGGTCCACCGTGCACCTTAATGAGGCTGGAGCGTTACAAGGCTCGAAAGGTGATCTGCGACACTTCTTCTTGACATGCCGCCGTTTCATTTTTCAACGGAAAATCTTTTTAGAAGAACCCTTCCAAAAGCTTAGCTTGAATTTGATTCTTCCTGTAATTCTTTCCTTTGGGACTACCGTACTAGGGTACAACCATAGGAACGTTTGGGAAGCCCTCTGCACCTTTCTGCGTGAGACGAAAAGATTTGCATGCTAGAATTCTTTTCAATGCTTATTGTGCTCTCAGAATTTTTTATAAAATGCTTAGATGATTGATTAGTCATATCTGTAGCAGTAGACACTTCACATCCCATCTGCACGATACCTAATTTCACCCTAACTTATCTTTAAAAAACAGTTCCTTCACCGCCCGATTCATGGCCGAACCCGAGGTGGGTTGCTCCATTACACTAGGGAACAAGAACAGGATGACCTGAGGAACTCGTAAATATTATCACGGGTCACCAAGCCGCCCCTCTCGGCGGTCGCCCGGCTGCCCGTGGTGGTGGTGATAAACATTTTTTTTTTTCAATTTACAGGAGAGGTGTGGTGCCAGCACGAACGGGCCGATATGGTCCATGTGCTTTGGGAATGCCAACGCCAACTTATCTTTAAAAAACAGTTCCTTCACCGCCCGATTCATGGCCGAACCCGAGGTGGGTTGCTCCATTACACTAGGGAACAAGAACAGGATGACCTGAGGAACTCGTAAATATTATCACGGGTCACCAAGCCGCCCCTCTCGGCGGTCGCCCGGCTACCCGTGGTGGTGGTGATAAACATTTTTTTTTTTCAATTTACAGGAGAGGTGTGGTGCCAGCACGAACGGGCCGATATGGTCCATGTGCTTTGGGAATGCCAACGCCATGAGGAAGAAGGACCAGGAGGAAGACAACAGCAGGACCCTCTGAAGCGGGGCGCCTCGCTGAGAGATGGCAAGCCGCACTCCTCAAAGAGGCACCCCAAGACCAGGAGTGGGCTGCCCAGCGGGCCAGGGCCGTTGCCGAGGATCTCGGAAGATTTTCCTCGGGCGATGAACCCCTGGCAGCCTAGCCCCGGGCACCTACAGCCATAACCGTTAGACAAATAAAGTTTATTCTTATCTTATCCTATGATGTCCTTGATTTCATTGTTGGTTGGCTTCTTACAATATGTGATATGATTAACAAACATCGGTTAACCCCCTATCTTCTCATTCATATATATATATATATATATATATATATATATATATATATATATATATATATATATATATATATATATATATATATATATATATATATATATTCTTGCTCATAATTGCAACCCAAGTCCGCAATGATATGTCCTCATGCGAGCGCGGAGCAATATGTTTGCCAAGAACAGAGCTTCTTATTTGAATAATTAGGCCGTCACTTCCACAATGGTGTGAACACCTTGAGAAAGAGTACAGCCAGCTACACCACATGTCCGTTTTCTTGTAAGGCTCGTTAGAGGAAAGTTTATATGCACACATCATTATGCCACAGTCAGCACTGCTATGAAACTGGGGAGGTTGGCATTCGTATATATGACTTTACCCACTCATCTGACGTAGCTGAATAACCGCATGCTCCGTCTTGCATTTCGAATGTGCCAAAATTGACAAAAAAAACGGCACTTCAATTTCTCCAAACGTATTCAATGTGCGGTAATGACAATTAAGTTCGGTGTGTCTTATAGAGCCTGTACGTGCAGGCGCGGTGGTTCTGCAGTATGACCGATCCGGCGCTGCCGCCTTACCACATCACGAGCTAAGCGAAGGAGTGGCAACGCTCAGCTTGCTTTGGCCAAGCTTCCACAAATCGTCATAGGACCCAGACGTGTGTGCGCACGCGAGGCGGAACCAGCATTTACGCGCACTGGCTGCGACCGGTCGCCTACCGAGCGTCGCTTGAGCGGCTTGAGGGCGCAACCGAATTCACGGAGGAGAGAGAGAGGCGTGCAAGAAGGTAGCCTGCGTGTCAAAGGATGCGTACTGCTAAACCTAAACGTTCCGGGGGTGTAGCTCAGATGTTAGAGCGCTCGCTTAGCATGCGAGAGGTACTGGGATCGATGCCCAGCACCTCCAAGGCTGTTTTTTTTTTTTTCGAGCGAGGCTTTTTTTTTTCACTTTTGTTGTGGTTGTTCTCTTGCTGGACTCGGAGGGATTGTTTCCCCGTCCCAATGAAGATGGGGCGGTGAAGGCTGGGCAGCTAGTTACACCAGGACCCACCTGCCGACGGCACCGGATTCCAAGGTCTCTTAGCTCCATCAACACCGTCAACTGGATACGGACCTGTTCTTCCGGGACTAGATTACCACTCTTATGAAGTACTTTGCCATTGCAGCAGGAGACAGCTGGAAGAATCGTCGAAGTGGCTGATGTCGGCCGATCTTTATTATGGGTCAATGCATATCCAGTCAACGGTCTCGCTCTTTCACGCAAACTTGCGTGTTGGTGTCGCAGACGTGCTCTTTGTCGCAAACGATCGCTGTATGCTCACGATAAACGGAGCACTCCCTTCCGTGACCTGCAAGCAAAAGAAGAATAAAAGCGCGGTTATGACGATCCCATGCAGCTTAAGGTTTACATGTTCCTTTTAAAGCGAAGTTTCCTTTGCGCACCCTCTCGGCCTTTCCTTACCGTGTTTGCTGGCTGGGTGGGTGCAGCTGCTGTCTTGACGAATAGCTCACACACAGAGAGAGAGAGAGAGAAAAAAAGGAATTACGCGCCATATGCTGGAACCGAAGCTTGGACCCTCCAGCACAGCAGCCCGATGCTCTAACCATTAGGGCATAATCAATATTTTTTTTATTGCCGGTCACGGTCAAACACACGTTCACCATGAAGACAAAACGAAACGAACAACATCAAATCATATTAAAGTTGGAATTCTCAGTCCAACTGCGCTGTTGTCGTTTAAGATTACCTGAGCGTTGTGCAGGTACTCTGCCCTCGACAGCCACTCAGGAACACATTCTTGCAGACCTTGCCTTTGTACAAAAAGTGTCATACACTCGCGGAACAGCAGCCGGGCGGGTAGAGCGCCCGGGTCACAGCGAAATCCCGCCGTGCGGGCGTTAATTCCTATATAGACAGCGCGGATCATTCAGCGTTATCGAGCCGTACGATACTCTCTGGTCGCTGCTAATGTTCAGAAATCTTACGCCATAATTATCTAGTGGAAAGTCATTTTTAAAGGGGTGGAGGCATGAAAATTTTCGTTCATGCGTTCTTCAATTCAAGCGTTGCGTACTGCTTCAGGAAGCACGATATACACCATATATACCCGATAAATAATTTAATAATATCATTATTATACCAAGCGATTTCGGTTTCGGTTTCTGGGCTCCGGGTCATGCTATGACGTCATAGGAGAGGAAACGCAACACGGCTTGGTCACGTGGATCACAAAACTAGTGACGTAAAACTATGCTGCGTCGTCTCGCGCATAAGCGTGCTCTGCCAGCAGAGGTGATTCGAACTGGCGATTCGAAGTGCATGTCGCGATTATTATAATTATTGCGAAGAGCGACAACAACGGTAAGAAAATATTGGGGCTTGTCAGAGTCGGTAATTCATTCCGAAGCGCCGTGAGCTTTAGCTTTGAAGATAATCAGAAAAGGCCTAGCGACGATATCGGCGGCGCCGAACGATCAGCGGCGGTAAGGCTGCCGTCGGTGCCAGAGTGACCACTCCTCGGTCGCTGATTGGCCGCTTCGCCGCACGGCTGCCGCACAAATGGGTCCCGGACCCGTCCTCTCTACGGCAAGGAAATCTCGCCGTTCGCGAGCAAAACCGCCGTCGCACGGGGGCCCGCGAACGACAAACGGCGTGCGGCGAGTTTCCGTGCCGGTAACGTGGACGGGCCTTTTCATTGATAAACGCCAAGCGAACGAGAGACCGCTCCGAGCTACCGAAGTATGCGACTGGCACATGCTACGTCAACTGCTCTCCGCGACAGCGCTGTGCAGGTCTCGATTAGGCAGGGGCCAGGGTCAGCTTGGTTACAGGGTTCTAGAAGCCTGCAGCATAGAGAAAGGATTTTTAGAATGACAGGAAGCTGAGCCAGTTGGTTAGGATTCATAATGCAAATTAAGGGGCAATTGCGTTCAGACACGGACACAAGAGGAGAGAAGGAGACAACACGATCGCCGCATATCCTGGTCCCTTTTGGAGTCGGCCGCCTAGTGTTACACTCAACGTGAAAGGCCCGTCCACATTACCGGCACGGCAACTCGCTGCTCGCAGTTTGCCGTTCGCGGGCTGCCGTGCGGCGTTGTCCACTTCTCTCCTCCTGTGTCCGTGTCTGCACGCCTTACCCCCTCTTTGCATTAACAAAGGATTTCTATATGCCTGTAGCTCGGTCATGGTGGAGGCTATGCTCGGTCGCTCAGCTCAGCAGGCTCCGTAATCGGCATTTCATCGCTACTCATCATACGTCACGTTTTTGTGCTAGTGTGCTATGACGTCAATATTTTCGTTCCTCCGCTGTGACGTCATAGCTGCCGCGCTAGCGATGGGTCTCGACTACAAGAAGGAGCTTTTAATGACTTTTTGAAGCTGAATTAAAATTATTTTGAAATGTTTGCAGCGTCCAATACCTTGTTGTGGGTGTCCTCGCATACGAAAGCAGCCTGCAACATACTTATTATAGTCTCAAAATTTGGTGTCCCAATCCCTTTAAGCGTTGGATTTAGCACGTCCTACATATATAGCTTCTCCCAATCGTAAAGAAAAGCATGATCAGTAGCCTCCAGTTTCTTACAGATCTCAGTTCTAAATATGTTCATACTGACAATGTGTTAGTATGCAAATTGAAGAAAAAGTGAGGACCCATTCCGCTCTGTGAAGGCGGATGACCAGCCAAGCTATAGCACGTCACCACACAGTGTTAGACAATTAAGGGTAAATGAATTTATTTGCATCATTTGTTAATGGCTTTATTATTGTGATATACAATGATTGGTTCGGTTACAACCTTATACAGTATCTTGGTCAAGGTTAAATCTATACACGACCGTTCTTTAGTTGAGTGACTTGGATTATTGGTGTGGCACTTCAAACCAAACTTTTCTAGCACAAAGTGAGGGAACGATTTCTTGTCTGGTTTTGAAATGCCTACATTGAAGCCTTCAACGATGATCACAGGGGTAGCGTGATCGCAACTAAGCCAAGCAAAGTGAGTAGCCATGAACCTTATGGGGCTATGAGCCATTGCTTCTGGGGGTATGAGTAATTGCTTCCGGGGTATGAGCCATTGATGATGACAGTTTTCGACATGCTGTTCTATATGCTGTATACGTCATTAGAAAGAATGTAAGCAATGTTCGCTTCACTTTACTGAGTGCTAGTAGCCTTTGCCTTACGGGCCTATGATCCATTGCATTTTTTGCTTGCTTGCAGGGGTATGAGCCATGAGATAATGACAGTTTTGGATATGCTGTTCTTTATGTTGTATGCGTGATCAGTAAGAATGTAATCAATGTTCGCTTCACTTTGCTGAGTGGTTGTAGCCCCTGCCTTACGGGGCTATGAGCCATTGCATTTTTTGCTCGCTTGCGGGAGTAACAGCCATTGATGATTGTAGTTTTTGTTGACGCACACGAAAACTGCACAGAATCCTAGCCCATGCACGGCTTCGCTATAAAAAAAATTTTGCTCCTGGGCTAATTTGCATTCTTTTCCTTCTTTTTAACGCATCCGTGCCTTGGCCTGCACTGCCAGTGACCCTGCAAATAGGGACAGGCAATACTAGACCACATCCATCCTGATACTTCTTTTTAGTGTACTAAATAAATATTAAAGCGAAGCTTTCTTTGCCTCTTGTCCCGACTTTCCTGGCGCTGCTGCTGTGGTCTTGCTCGCGCGCGCCGCTGGGTTTCTTGCAACACCACTAGATGGCGCTCGCCTAGCTCCGCGCATCCTCTGGCCTTCTGGAAGCCCTTCGGCTCAGCGGTAGCAGAGGGGAAGTCAACATGCCCGCTATAGAGGTTAGTAAAAGGTGATTGGAAGTTTTGTGGCAGAAGAGTAGGGAGGCCACAGACAACGGACACTTACAAAAACAGAGTTCCCCATAGTGGTTAAGAAAGCTTGACGCTGGGAATTCTGCATTTCCTGTCTTTTTTGTTTGTTGGTTGGTTGGTTTTTCTATATTTTTAAAATACGAGTAGGACATTAAGCAATATAACAAGAGCCTGCATGGTGACGCTACCCAGCGCCCCGTCTCAGAGGGGACGCTCATAGGATCTAGCATTCATCCATCCATCCCGACCGGCGCCGCCGCCGCGGCGTTTCACAGTTTGTGCGTATGGCTCGTGTTCGGCTTGCTTTCGTACTCGACAAAAATGCAGGTGCCGGGCTGTGGAGGTCGCGTGCTAAGCTTTGATGGTGTAAACATCACAATCGTCCATAGCTTGAAGAGTCCTTGGAGCTGGCGCCTGAACAGCGTGCTGGCCACGTATTCAGGATCAGCACGTGAATACGCGCCAGCAAAATGGCTGCAAAGCGTGCACTCAGTGGCGAGGACACTCAGGCCCGAAGGAAGCGTAGCGTGGAACTGGAGCGCCTTCGCTACGCAGCGAAATGTGGTGCAGACCGCAGTTGCCACAATGCAATGTGTCATGCGATGCAATGATAATGCTCAACCCTCTCAGAGATTACGAACAATGACGCACGACAAGGCCACAAGCAAACACTTCTGCCCATGGTGCCAGGAAACACCCATGCCCTACCATATAACGTGGGCCTGCCAGAAAACAAATGCGGCACCAATAATACCAAACCCGAGTGCCGAGCAATGGGAAGGAATGCTTTCCAGCGACCGTCAGGACGTCCAACTAAGGCTGATCCGACGGGCCCAGCTGGCAGCGACATCCAGCGGAGCCCTGGACTAGGGGCAGACGGCCATTGCTAAGAAGATGGAAGACACCATCTGTCTCCGCGAAATTCATAAAATTTTCTAGAGCTCAATAAACGTTTTTCCTCCTCCTCCTCCTCGCTGTGTGTTCTGTGGACTACGCAGACAGACAGCAGTGGTGCACGCAAGGTACCGTTTAACATCAACTCACCACTATCGTATTGGACTAAACGCTGAAGAAATTAGACATTCGCCGCCAATATCACCGCTTAATTATCGTCAAGCAAAGCAAACAACATACAAAGCTTCGATTACATCGACTCCCACAGTGCGTCGGATCCGCAGATTTTTCGTTCGAAAACCTTGCATCCGAAAGCTATACCCTCGTTACTACTCTCACACAAGCACGAATCGGACAACACATGTGATCGGTGCCCGCACAAACTCGGGTACGGCACGTTACTCTCATCTGAATCACAGTTCACAGAAAAGCCTTTGGGAGATAATGTTGTTGTTGTTGTTGTTGTTGTTGTTGTTGTTGTTGTTGTTGTTGTTGTTGTTGTCGTCGTCGTCGTCGTCGTCGTCGTCGTCGTCGTCGTCATCGTCTCAAAACATGGCTCGTAACCACGAGCAGAATTGGGCCTGATTGGCGCGTCTTCATCACGGGAGGATGTGGGTTTCAAATGAAGTATACGTCGCTTCATTTGTTGTTTAATCTTTTCCGATAATGGCCGCACTGAAAGGTAACATTTTCGGGTACGTCTTTTCATTTATATAATCCCTTAAGTCTGTGAGAGTTCATATCAATTCTGCAACAACACGGGGACTAAGAAAGAACAGGCGACAAGAGCGCATTTTGTCGTATGTTCTTTCTTAGTCTTCGTGTTATTGCGCAGTTAATATGAATCAGTGCCAACCCGCCCATCTTCAGTAATTCTCTGTGACAATTGCTTGAGTTCGTCGAATAGTGACACGTATGCACGCACTGCCACATAATCAGCGACCCAAGTTGGTCCGATTATGGGTTTCGAACCCTCTTACCTCAGCACAGCAGCCCGATGTGCTACGCATTTGACCACGGACTACCCAGTGACCTAAATAGGCGGGAAAAAGTAAAGTGCGTGAAGTACCCAAAGAATGCTAACGCGTAAAAACTCGGCGCGAAACTCATCTACGATGACTATCAAAGCATGCGAACAGAGTAAACGCGTCATGTATAGGGCGTGTAGAGCTACAGCTTGGTTCTCTGGACATGATTAAACTTCTGGCGGCGCTGTCGTGAAGTCCGTCCATACCCACTGGCACATACACAGTGTTCCAAGTTGACATCAAAGAGGGTCGTTGTAGAGCGGCACATACCCAATGACACATACCCAAGTTGATGGCAAACAGGTTCATTGAAGAGCGGTACATACCTAGTACACATACACACCAAACGGCCTACATTTTAGACTGCACTACTTTTGGAATTAGCCCACATCTTCATTTGTGGCCTCTTTATTCAACTTTTCAACTGCTGCTGCTGCTTCTGGCAGCTACTGGCGGCTGCTGTCCTGCCGAATAGCCCTTGCCGAATGCGTGGGTCATACTTAAAGTTCTGTCATCACTACTTTATCCTCGTACCACTGTCACTCCTGCAGCCTGCTGGCTACAGTCTTGCACGAATGACCAGCACCGGAAACAGTGCAATTCGCCGGATATATTATCGCCAATCAAGGCGGCCGCGGTGGAAGCTGATGCACGTGAGCGTGGACGAGAGCTCCTAGACCTACACGCCGTCGTCGTCATGCGATGTCGTCAGTTCATCGCCTTCATGCCATGGTCATCGTTCCTCCCCTGTCATGTCATGGTCGTCCTTCCGTCGTCTTCGCTCTGTCACTGTCACTGTGTCACGTCATCTTAATCATGCCACCATTTTCGATGTGTCGTCGTCACACTGTCATCGTCATCAGTCCGTCATCGTCATTCCATCGTCATCGTGATATTGTCATCATTGATTCGTGTCACATAGCCGCCGCCACGTCGTCGTAGTCGTTCTAGTGTTCTCAATTTTTCGTTGTGGTTCCACTGCCATCTTAATGTCATCATTTCGATGTCAACATTCTACCTTCGTCATCCCATTGTCGTCATGTCCTCGTCGTTACACTAATGTAATAATTTTAGCATTGTCATGGTGTTGTCGTCATTCCATCTCCATCATTCCCTTCCTTAAACCGTCGTCTGCATACCATCAGCATCACGGCACGAAGACATTGCACAGATGACAATGGCATGACGTCGCCATGACGATGGATTTAGTAGTAGTGATTCAAACTGTCCACATTCCGTCGTCATACCATTCCAATCATTTTAGCATCGTCATCCAGTTGTTCTCATGACGGCATCGTCATTCCAGCTCCGGAGTTCTCTTAGGCAGACCGTCTACATGCTGTCGTCGTCATACTATCGGCATCAATCCAGAATCAGCGACACAGTGTCATCACGTCGTCATCCCCTTACCATCGTCCTCACTTTAGCACCGACATCCCATGAGGCGTCATGGCGACGTCATGTCATTGTCATCACTGCAACGTCTTCATGCCGTCGTGGTCGTTCCATTGCCGTTATATTATCCTGGTGATTCCAATGTCGCCGTGCAATTGTCGTCATGCAGTCGTCTTCATTTCATCATCGTTGTTACGTCGTCGTGGTGATATTATCGTGGTGATTCCGATGTCGTCGTGCGATTATCATGCAGTCATCTTCATTCCATCATCGTTGTTGCGTAGTCGCCATACGGCCATTTTCATACCGTCGTGGTGGTTCCATCGTCGTCATGCTTGACATGTGCATGATCAAGCGCAACCACTTTATGTTGATCGAGGCGGTTCCTAAAGAAATGTATCGAACTGGGTTGTGTGATCCCGACCTGCAAAGGATCGCTAAGCAGGAACTGCGTTTTTCCCAAACCAAAATCGAACCTTCGTTTAAACCGATTACCACAGCGCGTGGGATCCGCAAATTTTTTTACTGCATTATCTCCGGGATTAGCCCATAGATTTGTCGACGTAGCTAAATATCTGGAAAGAAAAGTGGTCTTTTTATGCTAAGAACGCTATTCGCCTTAAAGTGAAGTGAACCGTACCCTAAGTTAGTACCCACCAACAACGGTGCAAGCACGGCAGCACTGCAATGGTCCTTCTAGCGGCCGTGCCCGTATCTCCCGTTGTACACAGGGCAGCTTGAAGCACTGCAGGCAGCCGTAGACACGGTCGGTCTCCAGCAGGCGAATGTGGTAGTACACAGAGTAGAACTGGTTGCTGACGACAGCCTCCCCCATCAGCACCACGGTGAGCAAGGCCATCGGGAACGATGACAGTGCCATCATTACACAGAACCTGCAGTAAGAGATACGGCAATGCACAAAGCAGGCGGCGGCCTCTCTTAGCGCTTGATAACTGCAGAACACCTTGTAGTTATAAGTAACTTAATCTTGCGAATGTACGGGCCTTTTCTATAAGGTTGGCTTTCTCGCATAGCTCGTTATTTAATCGCTGCCGACTAACGAGAACATACGAAAATTTGGGGCCCCTTATACAAGGCATAGCCATGAATTAACTCTAGGTCATCATCCTCATAAAATGTATTGACATGCAGAAACGCACGAAACTACTAACTACACGAAATCGAGAAATCAAGACAAACTGAACGTAACCAAACAGGCTTTTCATGCGCGAAGCTGTAATGCGAGGGATATTCATAACACCAAGAAGAAAAAAAGAATCAGTAGTGCACACACTTGTGCCCGTGGAGAAGCCGGAACGAGTGTGTGACTGTTGATATTGAGGATTTCACAGCGCACATCGACTTAAGAAGATGGGAGAGAGCAAAGACTAGAAAAGCTCATCCGCTCTTTGCATCTCGCTTATTTATTTACGACCTTTAAGAACTGTACGCTATGCGAGCACTATTGAATGTTATGTTATTTCAAACCGAAACCAATTGTACATTTTCTACCATACCGGTACTTCCTACGTTTTTGCCGTTTTTAAACAAACTTCTGAAGTGAAGGAAAAGAGCGAGAAAGAAAAAACTACAATGTACCAAAATTTGTGACTCCGGTCGTCCGGGGCGTTAGGTTATCGTCATGTTAATTGCGCTCGCGCATGGCGAGGCATCTATGCTGAAACTTAAAACATTACCTAGCATTTTCGGACAACTTCTTAGTCATCCAGAGAAGGGATTTTTTTTACTGCAAACCGCTGAACGTGATCATACTTTGCTCTAGGTCAAATGAACATGGCAAGTTATGCTTAAAACGACGTCCCTCTTTCGGAATGACGTTGAAGAGTTTTCATTGCCCTTCTCCTGTCTGCTTCAATTACAGTATGGGTCGGATGCAGCAGGGATGTTTCGAACAAGGGCGATTCTCTGCATGACGATTGAAGAAAGTACCCTTTCACTGTTAGTAATGGAAAGTCTGTAAAATTGGCCCGTCACCTAAGAAGGAAGTTTCATCATAGGAATAACTCTCATTTCCTTGTTCAAGTAGATGTTATGTGTAGAAATTTCCCCACTACAAAACCGCTGTGGTGAATGAAATTTATTGCGTTCAAGAGGGACAGCTTAATTTCATCGGCTGCAGGAAGCAGAATTTTTTTTATTTAGGGCATCATAGCTTCTACAAAACTTGGCGGAAACTCATAGTTGAAAAAGGCTCAAAGTTTGCAAAACAGTACCTCCACAGCTAAAACAGATACCGCACTCGTGTAAACTGCACGTATTAGAGCGTTTGAAGCGGTAAACGTGATATGCGAATGTACAGGTTACATATTTCTGTTACAACAGTATAATCGTTATTCTTGTCGAAATTATTTGATAATATACATCCAGCTGTTGTCCGTAGCTCATGCGTGTTAAAAGAATTGGCTTCCCCTTCTCATCAAAGAATATCAAAACGTACATCTCTTACTTTAAGAGCCAAAAGCTCTTTTGCATATATAACAGAACTTCATAATAAATCAGAAGTCCATTGCGGGCTATAACTTCAGACAGGCAGGCAGGCAGGAAGGCAGGCAATGAACTTTATTCAGGTCCTGAGGACAGACTTTCAAAAAATACGTTTACGCCTCCTAGGAAGAAATCGAGCTGACACAATACCTGCGACCAGGTTTCGGTAGTTTCCAACGGAGTCTTCTGTCCTGGGGACACAAGGTTGGTGTCGGCGCGGTTTTATCGCGAAAGTCGATGTCGCAGCGTCACGCACATTCTACGAGCCGGTACAGCGGACAGTGAGCTCACGGACACGCAATCCCTTCGTGGTCGCCCGCACGCACCCTCCCACCCACGCCGATGTCTCACAGTCGTCCGGACTTGGGTTACGCAGAACATCCGGCCGCCTCCATACTCTTTGTTGTATTTGGCTCTTCAGTCTTGTTCTCTGGGAGCCGGACCAACCGACGCTCAGCTTGGAGGGTTCGTTGATGAGACTTGTCTGTATTAGGGAATCTGAATGAAGGAGAAGAAACAGTCACTTTCTTTCTTTTTGCTTTTGCTTCTTTGTTTTGAATTCACTCTTCACGTTTCACTTGAATTTCGTTGTTTGCCGAATTTTAATGCGGCGTTCCTTTTGCTTCTCCTTTTTTATCGCTTCTCGAACAATTTTGTTTAAATTAGTCTGACCTCTGGATTACGCATTGCACTACGCGTTCTCTCACTTCCTGTAGCGTTATTCCGCTTAACAACAGCCTGCGCATGCGATGCTGGGTCGCGCTACGATAAAGCAGGATGCCAAAAAAAAAAATATGGTGCAGAAATTCTGCGCATTGTCTACGAATGCGTTAGCATTCTTTGGCTCGGCTGCTACTTTACTTTCGCCTACTTATTTAGCTAGCTTATGTATGCCTACCCATGACCACCAATCATCTACTACTACACTATTATAAGGATTACATGTGTTAACTTGATCAATTATGTCTTTATTTTGGAGATACGTCGTATCAACTGAGGGGAAACGTCGTAACAACAATTTTTTTTTCTTTTTTTGCCGCACCACAGGTATTTTTTTTCCCTTTTTCGTTACAACATTGACGTGGCGATGGCGCCGTCACCAGTTTTCGTTAATGCTGCCGGTCATATAATACTACACTATTGAAAATATTACATATGTTAACAATTTATTTTCCTTTTGTTGTTGTTGCTGTTGTTGTTGTTGTTGTTGTTATGACATTGACGTGTCGACGACGAAGTAATCAGTTTCAAATTTGTTTTTGCCTTTTTTTTACAACACGACCAATAATCTGCTATTGTACTATTACAACGATTAGACGTGTTAACTTGACCAATTATGCATTTATGTTGTAGACATAGGGCGTCGCGGGACGGACAGACATTGTTGGGGTGCTCGCTAAAGAATGCTTAACGCATTACTGCTGTAGGAAACTAAGGTGATGGAGAGAAACCACCCAAAGGGCCAGTCCAGTGTTTTTTAAATCATATTAGGATATTGGCATTTTCAAATGGCACTGACAGTCCTCTCGCCGGTAGGGTGGGTCAGCTTGTTTAGAAAGTCGTCAGTAATTTTAAATAACCAATAAACAAGGTACCGAAACTGAAAGCGAAGCTGATTCTTGTGACGTCTACGATTAGTCGTTGACGTCAGATCCAACACTACCGTAATGTAAACACGCAGAACGCGTGCTAAGCGCGCAGTGCACGTTGTGCTAACGCCAAAAAAGCGAAGCTGACGATGCCTTCTGACGACGCGTGGAGCTATTTCGGCTCCTTCGAACTAGACGGCGGTGATTTCAGCGACGATTTCAGCGACGACATGAGCGCTCAAGGATCGCCGTTAGCTTTTGACCTGCCGCCACGAGAGGCAGCTGACGCGCCCCAAGCTCAGCGTATTGTTCTGCGGCAAGACGAAAAGAAGCACCGGTTTATTGTACGTCTGTCAGAACGATGATTGTCGGTCGTAGTTTTGTAAAAAAAAAGGAGCCAACTTCGTCGTTTCTGGGCATGGTGGCGGTGAAGGCTCTGACGTCACGAACTCCAGGGTAGCCAGGAAAAAGTCATACATTCGTGGGCACGAGTCGGGAACACGCAACCAATCTTTAAAATGCATTCTCAGGAAAACTAAATGACTTGCAGAGGTATCGTTTGGCGCAGAAAATCGGAGTGCAGAAGAGAACACATATTGAAAATTTTATTAAGGCCAGTGGACGTTGAAAAATAGCCGGCGTTGCCCTTTATTGTCCTCTTGACTTGAACCAGGTGTGACTTAAATTGAGGCTAAAGCAAATTTTACTCTTATGAATGTAATGTGGCTCACACAGACATTTGTCTGCCACAGTGTGGTCCATAGTTCGAATCCCGGTCAGAAGAATTCTCTTGTTGTTTTTTTTTCTAACGCTACGAATAATCTACTATTACACTATTATAACGATTTCATGTGCTAACTTGACCATTTGTGTATTTATTTTGCAGATATAATAAGGCTGACGGGACGGACAGATTTTGCTCGGGTACTCGCCAAGGAATGCTGACGCATTAAAATTTAGAGCAGAAACCGTCACTCATGATTATCTATGCCACGAGAAGCATTTCTGACATGTTAGACCATGCAAATTTATGCAGTGCGTGGCGAGATGGTATGATAACGATAGTGTGACGATGATTGTGTAACGGCGGCAGCGCGATGACCGTGGTAAGACGACGATGTTGTGAAGACTACGGCACGACGACCAAGAGGTGACGACTATGGTATGGCAACTATGGTGGGACGGTAACGGCATGACGACAGCGTAATGTCGATGCCAGAGTGATGCCGGTGGGACGACCAATAAGAGACCGCCGATGATTTTTTGTTTTACATTCAGCGTAAGCATAGCGTGACCGTTGAGTTCATATACCAGCGAGTGAAAGAGCCGAACTGAGGAACTCCACTGTAGGCAGTGAGTTTTTTTCAATTCCGTTTGCGCTGCAATGATTTGAAATACGGCACTCCCGGTTTCGTGGGGCGCGTGATGTGGTGAACCGAGTGTAACTTCGCGTGGCGAACCACGTCGTGTTTTCGTATGTGATTAACATGGTGTCACGTGATTCAAGTTTAACGCGGGACCTATGCGCTGTGTTTAGCTGCGAAAATAACTTTAGATAGCGAAAGACACTAGTAGCCGAACAATGGGAAGTACAACTTTAGCCATGCCGTCCGTTTCAGCTGGAAGCGCGCCCTTCGATTTGACATGTGAAATCCAGCTTAGTACAAGTTCGCAGTACTCCTTCACTCCTTGCAGGCGTCGTATGGGCTAGTTGGGGATAACTGGTTCGTGCAACACTCAAGAACACTGACGCACTGAATGAAACATGACGCAAAGCTGTCACGTCTGACTTTGTGCGTCCTTGTGCTTGAGCACTGAAAAAAGAAATGAAGGATCTGTTTGCAATATGTGTACCGTATTCAACGCGTATAGGAGGACCTGCCTCACAAAATACCTACGCGTGCAGCCACGTATACCTGAATTGGTTCGATGCCTGCGTGACCAGTGTCACGTACGGAGTCATTGAAACTGTAATTGGCTTTTGATCTCTTTTTCCGTTTATTGAATGAGCGGACGGTGTCAGTTCACGTGCGGTGAGGTGGAAAAGTGTCGTCAGTGGTTTGAATGTTCAGTCGGAGTCCAGGGAGCTCTCCGTCACATCAAGTTAACATTCGGTAAAAAAATGGAGGGCACAAGTGTAACGTGCGGCAGAACTTGGCTGAAGGCGCACCGTTACTGAACCCATGCTATCCCCCTGTTTTCAAACGTTACGCGAAGCGTCCACGACTTCCTCCGTGAGCTAAACAAGTCACTTTGTTTATATCTCGCGAACATAAGGGACACATTATGAGTCACGTGTAGGGAAAGTTGGAAGTGTGTGGGTAAATTACGGCATTTTGCGTAGTGCATTTAGGCAAGCGCTTCAGAGTATTGTAAGCATGCTTTAAGTATGGTGTATATAATTGAGTTAGCTGTACTGGAAGAAGTATAACACTTACTGACATCAAATTCTACAAACTTCCGTGAAAATTTAACGTTAATGTACATGCGAAGTAGAAAGTGTGCGGTTGAAGTGCGGCCTTTGTTAAAATCCTTAAAATGACACTAAAGCAAAGCGCAAAATTAGCTTATGCTGATAAAGTGCTTGTTCAAAACTATATTTTCGTTAATTTGCGGTTGCATGTAGCTAATAGCGGGGAAAATGAAGTTCAATGTCACATCTTATTTCGTGCCTAAACGCCGCAGCGGTAAGTCAATGCGATATATAAATATCAAGCATTTCTTTTTTTTGTGTGTGTGTATGTGTGTTTGTATTTGGGCCGTTGTAATGCATGCCTTAAACATTCTTGAAGCTTGCTAAGTTGTTTTGGCTCCTTTAGAGTGCCATCTAGTTCATCCTTAAGTTAACTTGGCTTGACCAGACACTGACCAAATTTATGATGGTAAGACCTCTGCACAGCTCTCAATCAACTAGATGGAAGGCCGTTCACCTTGAACAAGATCTTGGGACCATGGCCTCGCATATTGCAGCTACGAAAGGCCACAAAAGCGCTGCTGCGATATTTGAAAGCGACCGGATTGAGTCAGTGTCTGTGATGCGAACTGAGTGACCGCCTGATATCTCCAGTGGACTTTCTCTTCTTTTAATGTTTCCGTCCCCCTTTCCCTTTCCCCAGTACAGGGTAGCCAACTGGGCTCAGTCCTGGTTAACCTCCCTACCTTTCTTTTATCATTTTCTCTCTCTCTCTATGACGGTACAGCGCGTTGGAACAGGAATTTTAAGATGACGGCGCCACACCACTTTTGCGTTTTGCGACTTTTCTGGCTTATCCCGCTTATCACGGCACCCCGCTTATCCCGACCACCCTGTTGTCGTGATAAGCGGGGCTTTTTCTGTATCGTAGCTGAAAAACTTATGTGACTATGCTGAGGGGCAATAGACGGGACCAAAAAAATGTGATACAGAAGATGTGAATATAGGTTTGCACAAGCGACGGTCACGAAAGGGCATGACGCTCCTCCACTTCGCAACGCACAAAGGCGGTACGGCAAGGTTCTTCGACTTTCCGACACGGCGCAGAGGAAGGCTCCGGAGTCAGATCGCCCACAAACACGGGTCAACCCGTGTTTGCTGCACAATGAGACCGTCCCGGCGCTTATGGGCAAAGACTCACCGCGAGCCTAATCGAGCACGGGCGCCCCCTGGGCTAGGGCTTACCGAGTAGCCGTCCACCAAGCGCGAGAACGAGGAATCGCGGGAGCAAATGTCCCCCGTAACCAACTCGTTGCGGGTCTGTGAGCAGCACCTGCCATGGGCAGGGTTGCCAGATCTTCACAAGAAAAAGTAGCCGGAAATGCCGAAAAGTAGCCAAAAGAAAATTCCCGGACGATTACGATACCGTCTAATGCGAAATTTGAGCGCAGCTCTACACGTGTTTTCATTTCGCAATAGATTGAGCTAAGAATTTGACAGAGACATGTACCAGAGCAGGCAATCATCGAAAATCTGGTCTGCGGGTCAAGCTCGTCTGCTTTTTATACATGACTCGTCGAAGGTTCCAGTGTAATCGCTGGTGCCGCGTGGCTCCCAGAAAGCACTGCACATTTCGCGTCGCGTATACAACCAGGGGCGCTATAACGTAAAACTATTCCAAACATTTCTATTCCAATTTTGTAATCAGTCCTCCGCGATTGGCCAAAAACTTTTTTAGACCATCCCCACTTCACCTGTCTGTCACGCGACGTCACGAAAACCACGATAGCTTCCCAACTCATATGACGTGTATACACTGATACTGCAGGATTTGACCGAAAAAAGAAAAATATTTATTTCTGATTTGACGCCTTCTTCGCCATTAGCGCCCGGCTATATATAGGTCAAAAGTTTTCGGGCTGCACCCACTTCACCTGCCTCTTAGGCGACGTCACAAAACCGCAACAACTCACCGCGTCAAAGTGACGTGTACGCATTACACATGCATTAATATGCCGAACAAAACTTAATTTTCTTCTGAATAACCGCAGGCTGCACCATTCCGAAAGGAATAAAAGATGGCTGCCGCCGTTTCCTCAGGCGCTGACTGCTCGCAGCTGCCGGAGAGCATGGGTTTATTTGCGTATAATAAACCTTCTTGCGTGGCAGTGTAACGTTTCCGAGCACTTTCGGCACGTTTACGACCTCATTCTGGCAACTCTTCCTTGCTGAGGATCCCTTTTAGTGTCATTCGTAAGCTTCCGTTGCATGTCGCCGCGATTTTCGACCAGCTACCGCAAGCTAAGTAAGGGAAAGCGGACCAATCGCAGACGCTGGCACCACCCTCTTCATCCGGTTATCCATTTTCAGTGCAGTGGCTCGGCCCCATCAAATCTCTCTCCACTTGAGCGTACTCCTCGCCTCTTGTCAGCCAATTAGATAAGACAAGCCGCTCAGTGAAGGCAATGTTATTCGTTTTTGAAGGAAACAAAAGTGACCTCCTATGAACGAGGAGAGTGTTTGATTGGTCTGTTCAGACAACCCTGCGAGTGATCGCCCGATGCTTGCGTCGGCGGTTACGCAAATTTGACGTCAGGAGATTGGAATAAAAACATATTGGAATAGTTTTACGTTATAGGGCCTCAGATTACGAAAGAATCGCTAACCATGACAATCGAAACAAGCGCGAACAAGACCACGCCAAGCAAACCAAACAAGCGTGAGTGAGGGCTTATGCGAGCAGACGAAATTACGAAACGAGCATTTCGGCTGAGACCAGATACAAGCACGCATCGAGCTGTCATCACACCAGTTTCCCGCGCGCACATCACTGAAGGGGACGCTCTCATTATTAGCCCCGAGAACGAACTACAGGGTCTACAGGGGCGCTGCGAGACGAGCGCCACTAGCGTGACGTCAGGACAAGGACAAACGATGAGTGCAAACACTGTGGGGCGAGTGGGACCCTCGATAACATAATCTGGGAATGCGCTAGCTCACCAGGGGTTAAAGCAAACATAAATTGTAGAGAGGCCTGGGAAACCCTGCTGCGGAGAGAGGACCCTACTCCTCAGCAACGCGCCATCCTCCTGGCGGAAAAAGCAGCGAAGAGTCCTCTTTACTTGCTTCTAATCGCGGAGGTTCCGGCCCCCGTCCCCAAGGCCTGTGTGCCGGGGACGGAGAGTAGGGGCCTCCTTATCCGGCGGTACAATAAAGTTGCTATCATCATCATCATCATCATCACCATCATCATCGCCCCTGTCGTCTGCTACAGTTCGGGAGGTGTCCGGGCGCTTTCTGCGCTGTTTTCGTTTGCTCGCCCTCGTTCGCTCTGCTTGTATACTTATGGCGGTCGTCTCAAATATATTTTTACGACGTCTTCATTTGCGAAAACTTATTCAAAGATCTTATTTCGTAGACGACAATGCAGCTCTCGAAGGCAACGCTACCGTGCCAGCCGAAGGAGCGCAGACCAGCCCATTGCGGGTTTTTCGATCGACAACCGCAAAAATAGAGAAAATAAGAATCCAGTTATGATACCATGCCTACCGCGGTGCAACAAGTATTTCACAGACGCTGGCTATATATGGCTTCTACAACAGTTACAATCCGCTAAAACTGGTTTGCTCACGACGAGTAGTTCATGATGTAATATCGAATTTTCGCGTTTCTTCACAGAAACGCTCGGCAGTAACACGAGGACTTAACTAATACTGCAGTTAGGTTCTACAAGCATAACTTGCTTCTTTGACTGCTTCTTAAAATTAGGCGGTTCTTCACGTGTTTATTTTAAGCGGCGGTAATTTGAAGTAAAGCTAATGAAGGCTTACGTCTATTTATAGAATACAAAATGGAATGTACCAATATATATTCCCTTTTCTGTGCTACACGTTCAACTCACTTGAGAAATTTACTGGTGCTTGTTACTTGAGGAATATACATGACGAATTTGTATGGCGAACTGACACAGGCTATCTCGGCCTAAATTTTTTAGTGAAATATGCCTGTTGGACGCATGCTGCAGCCAGAAAGAAGTCGAAGCGTCAATCATTAGTTGTATGGGACATATTGAAGGTATAATTCCCCTGTGGAGAGTCAAAAATCAAGTGAATATATATGTAAGTCTTGTGGTGTTTTCTTTATGAATGTTTTCGATTGGATTGGAGCAAACTTTATTTTGCCTGCAGTTGGGCGAGGTTCTCTTTTATGTACGGATGAAGCGAATAGTTCTCCGTTTGCATAATTAAACAACGCTGGATCGAGACATGGTGAGACGGAAAGTGCTTGAATTTTTCTTTTCTAGGCAATCTAAGCTGCACTGCAGTAGCTCGAGAATATTTTAGCCATTCCAATTGGAGCTGTAAAGAAATGCTTTATGGTTTCAATTCGAAATTGTAGTGAACTGATGGGTTTCACGAACAAAGCGTGCCTCGCCATACCGACAGTAATTTGCTACCGTTGCGTGCCACCGTTGCGTGATGGGTGTTTGCTGCTATGGTATTTGTGAATTAACTATGTAAACACTCTACATGACGCGCCGTCGTGTTAGCAGCCATGAGCGATTCGTTTTTTGGAGGCTTGTTTCACAGAGGGGTGAAACTAGCAGCAAACTTTTTCATAAAAAATGGGCGCCTGACTCTTTCTTTTACACATTAATAAATGGCCATATTTGACTGGAACAACTCACCAGAGTAATAAGAATCATGTTGACAGCTTCGCTGGGCGATGTCTTTCTAACACGGATAACATGCTGACGCCAATTGTACCAAGATTTTTCTTTCATGTAAAATGCAATGTCTCTCACAGCTAAATTCTAACCGAATGTTAAGTGTTTAGCCAAGCATCGTACACAACAACGCGTATTGAATTTGCAGACAGTCTTTTTACGCAAAAATTATGGACAGACACGGCGCATATATGCATTGTAAAACCAGTAGCCCCGTTCAACGCTACATAGCTTGCGATATCCAAGCCCCAAATTTTATTGACTCACGTGCTTTAGGAGAAGGAACTGTGGTTCAGGCATGGCAGCAGAAAAAAACCGACATACCCTTCAATAAGTGCGGTTCGAGCCACCCATACCCCAAGCATACACGAAGGGAACGAGCGAGTGCAGACGCCGAGCGAGACGGAGCGAGCGGCATCCTGGCCGTGACGTCACACGCGAGAGGGCGCCAATCCTAATTCTCGCCGCTAATAGTCTCCGCCGTTCGCGGCTCGCATCTTTCGCCTCTCGCTCCGCGTTCGCTCTTTCATCTTTCGCTATGCTCGTTCGCTCGCGGTTACACCGCCGACGCCAATGTTCGCCGCATGAACGGGCGCCTAAGAGCTGCGCTCTAAAATGTCCGCAACAGCGGCAAAACATTTAATTTATAGCTACCCCTCCAAATAGAGCCGCAGTTTTTCCCGAAAAGCGAAGCATCAATTGCGATAGCAAATAATAGACAGCTGTACGAAGTAAGGATAGTAGTTTTATCGGCTGTATAAACTTGGAAACATTCGCTTACTAAGTTAGTTAACAAGCACGGTGTCAGCGAGCACAAGCAAACGGGAACACACCACACTCGATGACCGCGGAAACTCACTCGCAAAACGCCGGTTCGTGCAAGCGCGCCAGTAGCAGTGAGCAAAGTAACCTTCGTGCACTGTATCGCTTCAACGCAAAAGCTGCGAGAACACAACGCGCATAAAGTTATGAGCCGCCTGTAGACCTCTTTCTAGATACGGCGCGTGCGACCGCGCGCGATCATGCAAAGTACGCATTTGTTGGCGGAGTCGAAGCCACCCCCCCCCCCGCCCCCACTCGATCCCTAGCTATTCAGCCGCGATGGTCGGCGTCCCTCGGGTGCTTCACTCGCACATGCAGCACACGATGCGCGATGAGTGTTATCGCCCTTGGACTTTATACGGAACCTCACGGCGACGGCGACGGCGAAGGCAAAATGCTCCTGGAGTGTCCATACGATTCCTATCCTATCCACCTATCCACCGTGCGACAAACCAACAGTCTTCAATTGTTGACGCCAAAGTAAAGAAGAAAAAGGCGAGAAAGACCTGTTTCCTGCTGCACTGATGGCAAGCGAGAATAACATAACAAAACAGATGTCATAGCATATTATTGTATCATAATTTACCATAAAGACCAGCTGAAGTTCTTTGGTAATTCCTGCCGAACACTTGCGCGCTTTCTCATAAACGAAACGGTGTCACCAGTTTCAGTACGATAAGCTGTCTGCAGGCCATCCTTCCACCACTATGACTTCAAATGTTCCCGTGCTAACTGCGTGGCCTCAAACGCGTTCTACTCTCCCTGGTACGCAGTGGCATAGTCACATTGACACAGGCACCTGTAAAGTCACGGATGCCATGACGCGTTTTCAGTTGTTGCAGTCGCTTCTGGCGCCAAGAAACGTAGTTGTTAAAATTCTCTAAGATGTAACCGTCACTGGGGGTGATATTAGGACCATTGCTTCCGTTCTTCGAATGACACTAAAGCATTGCCTTTAAGATTGCTTTCTTCCTGTTCCTCAAATAGAGCTGCTTGGGCCTGTTCAATTATCCGTCCCGGACTGCTCGAGGCGTTGATTTCAGCCAATGAATGGTGCATATGAAGCATCTCGGGCAGTCCTGGACAGGCCAGGACGACAAGTCGAAGAGGCCCACAGGCTATGTGACGGCTATGATATGTTTTCAGCTCCTGAATTTGCTTTCGGAGCTAGCAAGACACAAAGCATGGTCTTCAAGGTCTGGCGTTTGGGGCTACTGCCTCGAGAGGGCAGTCGGCGAGCGTGTGATTTGGATACTACCAATACGAATAACCACCACGAAAAGTAGCCAAAAGGGAGCCAAGTCGTTAACAACGATATTAGGTCGCCAAGAGCCTCTAATGGTAGAAGTGGAAACCTGGCAACCCTGGTCCCGGGGGGAGGAAAGCTCACCGGAAGAGAGCTCGGCTGGAGAGGGCGCCCGGGCACCGCCACTCGGGAGGCCAATCGGGGCGCGCCTCGATGGCGCATACTCGCGCGGCGAGTCGACACCGGGAAAGAGAAGCACGGCTTGCGTCAGAAATTAGCTCCGGCGCGCTAGCCGCGTGCGCCATGTTGCCATTGCTGCCGCGGCTCCCGGAGATCGACCGAAGCCCAGCGCGCGAGCTGGAGGACGAGGCGTGGGAAGGGGCCTCGACCCCGACGATGGGACAAGCGCTTCATATGCATAACCGATCATATCATAATATGCATCACCAAGTGGACAAAAAATGTTACTTTTCCTAAAATTTATTAATGCACACGTAAAAGGTAAAAAAAGTCTTTTTTAGCAACTGCTCAATAACTCTACATGCGGGGAACGTTTCACATATTTTACAGTCTGGTTTTCTGACAGGCAAATGAATTTCGCAATGCAACTGCTCCAAATAAACAGATGGGCCCTAAATTGGCCATAAATTACAATTTTACTCTCCAAGGTCGCAAAAGTCTGCTGCCCTTCTTGTCAACGTAATTAGCGAAAAGAAATGCGAGCTTAACGCATAAGCGCGTGTGTTTAGGTCTCGAGTACTGCTGCTGACATCGTGAGATGATTTCTCATGCCCGTGTTTCGCTGAGCGCTCCGTTCCATCACCGGTGGTTTCGATGGTGTTGTTCGCAGTCTAATAACTTAACCATTTATTTGCAATGGCAACGAAAAGAACAGAAGGTGAAGCCACCCGCTCAGTTTCTCAGCATTTACTGGCACCAAACCCTATTGTTTTAGAACATCTCCCGAGCCCCTTTGAAGCTTTTTGAAACTGGCCTGATCCCTATATCCCTGCACAGTTTTGGGAACCGTTGCTGTGGTCAGGAGATAACGTTCGTCTCGCTGTACTACTCTGCCGTTTACCATTGCCAGCCCGGCACCGTGCCCAGTCTAGCGTGTCCACCGCCGTCGCCGCCTATGAACAACATTTTTGTTTCCAACATGGGCAGCTGCCCGGAAGGGCAAGGGCGCTTTAGGTACCGGAACCAGCAGCTGCTGCCGGCCACCCGCCAGCTCTGCGCGTTACGACCACGGAGTAAGACATTTAGGAGGTGAAACTCCCGTCAGCGCGAGCGAGTGCGGGCGACCAGATAAGGTCACAATTGTTGTATGCGCCGGCCGGGGCCGTATACAGTGGCGGCGTCATGCGGCGCGTCGTAGAAGCCGCAGCGAAAAAAAAATGCAGTGCCCGGGCAGGCTGCTCCGGCGCGCTCTCAACGGCGGTAATTTCTTTCCAGGCCGCCAGGCGCCGCCAGCACGATAACGGCTCCGCGGGCTTGTGACCTTTCCTGGTCGCCGCAAACAGCGCAGTTTCCTCTCCTAAATGTTTCTTGCTCCGTGGTTACGACTAAAGGCACGAACACACAATGGCGGGAACGCCTACCGGCACGCAGGCTTATGACCACGTTGTTTCAGTGGACACCGGCGTCGCTGGGGTCGACAAGCCCGTCTGCAAGATGTCACGCCTCTGCACTGACGTCATGCAGCTTCGCGGTCGTCCATTGGTCCGTCAACCGTGAATACGTGACAGAGCCAATAATTTCGTCCGCTCTCACGAAAATATTGCGCTTCTTTTGGAAAGCCAGCGTTCGTCGTAAGAACGCAAGTAGCAGCATGGTAGTTGCGCTACGGTGTGGCCGTAGTACGATTTGCGTCGCTTACGCACGGTTAGGTGCAGACGCGGACAAGGCAAATTGTGCAATACTAATGGTAATAGCAATTCACTTTGATTCCGAAGCGCACGAATAGAAACGAAGCAAAGAGTCACTCCGAGCACCACGCACGTTTTCCTTCGGATGACAGCTAGCGATAACGAGCACAACATATCGTAGTCGCTGCACTTTCCCTCAGGGTTCCTGCGACAAGAACACTGCTTCATTCCCAGCACAGTTATTCGACGCGAGCGCTCAGCACAGCGGTGAAGCAAAAATACGTGTGCGGGTTGTACATGGTAATGTTTACAATATACGTTAGAATCGATATTATATTCACTGAAACACGCTGCGAGATTAAGACACTGAGAAGGTAAGTAAGTAAACGAAAGTTACAGAACGGGAAGAATTAGCCAAGAAGACACGACTGATCAGAAATGCCACAGAAAGGCCACAAGAAGTCACAATGAAAAACGCACTTACATAGCCGGGTTGGGAAAATCACTTACGAGGAAATAATTCATTAAAAAAGATCGCAAGGATCAACACAGTCACACGTAATCGCACATAAAAGTTTCACAACAGAAACTATGAGTTCATGAATTGTCTCGCCAACATCACCGTCAGACTCCATGACACAACTTGGAAAACAGAGCACCGATGCCTCACTTTGGATTATCGTAGCTGTCTGAAGAGAAGCCAGTGACAAGCTCACACAACAAATTGATGCGTGGCGCTTCGCTTCATCTCCGGGTTCATCGGCGTGCCAGGGGCACAGTTAAACGTAGACGCAAACTGGTCCACGTGCCGCAAGTGGGCGTTGCAGGCCTCGCCATTGTCGTATTCTTCAGCCCTGCCCGAACACAGCGCGTAGCATGACGCCATGAAGAACACCTGCGCGCCCGAGTGGCCCTCGAGGCCCTTCACCATGGCGTCTCGGGAACTCCACTCACGCTCGTACGCGTAGAAGGACGTACTCGTCGCAAGCGCGCGCAGCATCAGCAGCTGATCCTCGTCGCTGGCCGTGGCGTTCGCCGACTCTCTCTCTGTGCCGTGGTGGCTGGACAGGAGGGCCGCGACGCCCTCCACCGACGGCGGCCCGTACGCCGCGACGAAGAGCTTACCCAGCGCGAGCGCGGTGATGCTGCCGACGCCCGCGTAGTTGAGCGCCGCAGTGGCATCTCCGCTAAAGTGCGGGAAAGTTAAAGCGTACGGCATGAGTGCGAAGTCCCTGTCCAGCACCACAAACCGCTGCGCGTCTTCGATGGCCGAGTAGACGTCCGAGCGCAAGGACTCTCTGAACGCGTGTGGGACGGGCGCGTTGCGCCAGTTGTCAACCAGTGAGTCGGTCATGTCACTCGCTGTGTCTTCGCCTTCCACGAAGGAGGCATGGACGACGTGCCATGGCAGCTCCGCAGTCTCCCGATTTTGCAGCACCGTCACGTCGGCGTCAAAATGCTCCCACTGGTGCAGACGAAGCAGGAAGGCCTTGCACACCGACCGAATTAGCATGTGGACAAGGACCTTTGTCTTACCTGGCAGAACTAGATCGTTGTATCCCGAAAAGACCTCAGTGCCGGCGATCAGACAGGCCCTAGCGAGGCACGTGGTGTCTTGTACCAGCTGCGTCCTCTTTTCGCTTCCGTAGAAGTTGAGCTGGAGTTGCTGGTTGGCGTACAGGGATGCGATCTGAACCACGCACCACGACAGGAAGATGTGCATTCCCTCTACACCGGTGGCGCTCCACAGCTCTCCGACCTTTCGGACGAATGTCTCCGAGTGGGTCAAGACGACAATGCGATCGGTCTCGTTCGAGGCCACGAAAGGTTCCAGCACTTCCTGCCATTCTTCCTCCGCAAAGAGCGCAGTGCCGCCGGCAGAGAGGTTCGCGTCGAGGCCCACCACGTGCCGAGATCGCTCGACTCTCTGCGGTAGCGTGCTGAAGGCGGCCGTGTCCAGGTCGTCCACTGTGCCGAAGTTCACGAGGTTTTCGTCGCTGTTCTTAAATTTGTCCCTCAGGGTGTCAAAGTAGGCTTCGCGTTTCGGAGCCACATCGTGTAGCCCTACGAATTTGTCACGAAGGAAGGCGAACATTCTGGAAGGCTCCAGCTGAACCACCAAAGCTCGGTTCTTTACTTCCAGTACGACGTCAAAGATGGCGCCCCAACGAAGCGCAAGGGACGAGCGCAGCAAGGTGCGGAGAACGTTAGGCTTCGGTGACCTGTGAGGCCAGAAGATGCCTTCGCTGCGCAGCGCTTCCCGAACCTTGTCCAGCTCGTCGCGAGTTCCTTGCCTCACCGAATTGCAGCTGCGGTACAGGATGGCCGCCTTCCTTAGCGCGTCTTGTTCCCGCTTCGCCGGTGCCAGCACGTCGAGTAACGTCTGGCCGATTCTCTCCAACTGCGCCAAGAAAGCGAGATCGGCCACCGACATGTCATACCTGCGGCGCCAGCCGTCGCACACGAAGTTCCCGAAGTTGTCGCACGGCCTAACGGAAGCGTTCATGGACTCGCGTAGGCTCCTGGAGAACTCGACGCAAGCGGACGTCGCGCATGTCTTGTATACTTGTTTCTCGTGCGCTATGTAAACGGTGAAGAACAGGAGCAGGGCAGCACACGCGCAGATAGCCGTGAATATTGCGACGCTGGTCTTTCCCGACCACTGCCCCATCTCAGATTTCTGCGATAAAAAAACAAAGCGGAAATAAGTACATTTTCTCTGTGAATGTGGAACTCTTGGGGCAAGTCAAACAGGGCGATCTTAACGAAGCAGAGCGACAACGCTACCCATGAGATCCGGAATCTCCTACGAAATCACATGCTTGCTATTAGTAACCATATACCAGCAACAGAAAATACATGTTGGCTGTTAAGCAATGTTCTCCCGAACCTAAGGCAATGTATTACGACGTCCTTGAAACTACTGACTTCAGGTAAGTCGTAAAGGCAAAGGCGCCTCCTCCGGAGTTTTACAGGAGTGTGTTTTACGGGGGGGGGGGGGGTGGGGGGGAGGCTGAGTCCCTCTCCTGGGAGATGACGAGCCCCCTCTCCTCCCCCTCCCCCCCCCCCCAACACTACGTGAAGTGCCGTTATCAGGGCTTTGTCACCCACATCATTTGCGGTTTCTTTTGACTTTTGACGATCTTTTCACTTGAAGTTTTACTGGGGCTAATTACTTACTGCATCATTGTTGGCGCGGACGTGCACGGCTTTTAATTCATACTTTCGCTTTATTTTTGTACATCCTGACAATAGGAGGACACGAGCATTAGAAGCACTAGCGGTGGCTGCTTCATCCGTATTTTTTTGCTTCAACGTTGTTTTCAATTTCCACTGTAAACACCCTGCACAATATATTGATATATATACAAAGGACAAAGTTCATTATATTTTTGAAAGAGGAGGAGGCAGCCAATTAAAAATTACTTCTAAAGGTATGGACAAGTAACGCCGGTAGAAGTAAAGAAAGCCTTGGGAGCTACGAAAAGGGGGAAGGCAGCTAGGGAGGATCAGGTAACAGCAGATTTGTTGAAGGATGGTGGCCAGATTGTTCTATAAAAACTGGTCACCCTCTATACGCAATGCCTCATGACTTCGAGCGTACGAGAATCTTGGAAGAACGCTAGCATAATCCTAATTCATAAGAAAGGGGACGCCAAATACTTGAAAAAATATAGACCGATCAGTTTACTGTCCGTTGCCTACAAAGTATTTACAAAGGTAATCGCAAATAGAATCAGGAACACCTTAGACTTCTGTCAACAAAAGGACCAGGCAGGATTCCGTAAAGGCTACTCAACAATAGACCATATTCACACTATCAATCAGGTGATAGGGAAATGTGCGGAATATAACCAACCCTTATATATAGCTTTCATTGATTACGAGAAAGCGTTTGATTCAGTCGAAACCTCAGCAGTCATGGAGGCATTACGGAATCAGGGTGTAGACGAGCCGTATGTAAAAATACTGGAAGATATCTATAGCGGCTCCACAGCCACCGTAGTCCTCCATAAAGAAAGCAACAAAATCCCAATATAGAAAGGCGTCAGGCAGGGAGATATGATCTCTCCTATGCTATTCACAGCGTGTTTGCAGGAGGTATTCAGAGACCTGGATTGGGAAGAATTGAGGATAAAAGTTAATGGAGAATACCTTAGTAACTTGCGATTCGCTGATGATATTGCCTTGCTTAGTAGCTCAGGGGACCAATTGCAATGCATGCTCACTGACCTGGAGAGGCAAAGCAGAAGGGTGGGTCTAAAAATTAATCTGCATAAAACTAAAGTAATGTTTAACAGTCTCGGAAGAGAACAGCAGTTTACGATAGGTAGTGAGGCACTGGAAGTGGTAAGGGAATACATCTACTTAGGGCAGGTAGTGACCGCAGATCCGGATAATGAGACTGAAATAATCAGAAGAATAAGAATGGGCTGGGGTGCGTTTGGCAGGCATTCTCAAATTATGAACAGCAGGTTGTCATTATCCCTCAAGAGGAAAGTGTATAATAGCTGCGTCTTACCAGTACTCACCTACGGGGCAGAAACCTGGAGGCTTACGAAAAGGGTTCTACTTAAATTGAAGACGACGCAACGAGCTATGGAAAGAAGAATGATGGGTGTAACGTTAAGGGATAAGAAAAGAGCAGATTGGGTGAGGGAACAAACGCGAGTTAATGATATCTTAGTTGAAATCAAGAAAAACAAGTGGGCATGGGCAGGACATGTAATGAGGAGGGAAGATAACCGATGGTCATTAAGGGTTACGGAATGAATTCCAAGGGAAGGGAAGCGTAGCAGGGCACGGCAGAAACTTAGGTGGGCGGATGAGATTAAGAAGTTTGCAGGGACAACATGGCCACAATTAGTACATGACCGGGGTAGTTGGTGAAATATGAGAGAGGCATTTGCCCTGCAGTGGGCGTAACCAGGATGATGATGATGGTGATGATAATGATGATGATGATGATGATGATGACAGAATGAATAAGTTGCTGCATGTTCACCGCGCTTCAAATTGCTTTGCATGCTTTTTTTACCATGAAAAAAGAAACTATAGATTTCAGTGACCCCTTCGGCAGAGTCTTATCAATGGCATGTGATATGCACGTGAATGTGGTGTGTCTCGGTATTGCTTCTCTTTCCAGTAAGCAAAGCTAAGGAATCATGAAAAAAAAAGATTTCTAATAATTTACAACATTTATTACGGACGGAAACATCGTGAATTGCATGCAAAGTTATAAATATATACAGGATGTCTCAATTTTACAATCATGCACCAAGATTTAAAAGAAGAGCAATGCGTTACTCGAAGAAAACCTAGTGCATATTGTGTACAGTACAGTAGAGCAGCCGCCAGTAATTTTTTCGCTATTCAGATTTAATTAGGCAACTGCAGTTGCCTAATTAAATTATCAAAGTGTCAATGAGGCATTTGACGGCACAGCCAAGGGACGTCTAACTGCGGTATTTTCACCCACATACTAATTGCGTACTAATTTTTTCCCGACTGATAACCCCGCGAAATGTGGAGAATACCACGTGACTGCGCTCCCACGCGGGTCATACAGCAGCGGCGTCGGACAAGCTCCCTCTGAGTTATCCAGAACGAAATAAAGGAAATAAATAAATCTACCGCGCTCCGGCCAAAGTAGCACGTCGCGTTGGGTGTTAGTTGGATACAAGCTGTGATAGATGTTGTCTTACCGTAGATAAAGTGCACGGATTTTTTTTTTTTTTGCCACAGTACTTATTGTCGCAAAAGCAAAATGATAACGCCAGTGAGAAGGTTTTAAGGTGCGTTTTGTTTGTTCCCAGTCGCCATTTCCTTCTCTAATGAGCACAACGGTAACATGATCCTTGCCTTGCGATCTGCAAATAGTAACAAGCGGAAGGACGAAAATATGTATATCAGTCATGGAAGTCTGGCGGTAGACCAAATGCATCGACTATCATGAGAAATTATGAAAACCTGAGACAAACCGGCAGCTTTAAGAAACAGCGGCGTGGGACTCCATCTTTGAGTCGTAGCCTAGGCACGGATGTTCTAGCATTTGTGGCATCAGACCCTCATGCTGGCACGCGGGAAGTAGCCGCCCAGGTACCAACTTCCAAGTCATCAGTTTGGAGGATTTTAAACGACACCTTTCACCCGTGCCAGCTTAACCAGCACCAATGCTTGGAAGATAGGGACCTGTAGAATCGTCTAGACTTCTCGAATTGCATCCTCACAAAAGCCGATGATTCACAGGACCTTTTGAGCAACAACATGTGCACAGTTGAAGCCCATTTTCGCAGAAACGCCTAGGTGGTGGATGAGTTTTTCAGCGAAGTCCCGCTGTCACGTCTCCCACTTCTGTGGTATCAACAAGATGGGGCACCGGCACAGCAGCAGCCGAGCGCGAATCTGGATGGATGAGACTTTTATGCGCAATAGATTGGAAGGCACGGCCCTGTAAATTGGCCGACTAGGTCACCAGGCCTCTCTACACTCGATTTATTTATTTCGGGTTGCGTGCGTGCGTGCGTGCGTGCGTGTGCGTGCGTGTGCGTGTGTCCATTAATTTTTTTTATTTCCTATTTTTTGACACGAGCCTGTCCTTGCGGCACGTATACACTTCTATAAAAATAATAAAACGGTCACCTTAGTTTGGCTTTGGTGCGAAACAAGTTTCTGGCGCCAAAGGTAGCTTCGCGGACACTCTTCGATGCGGTGCAAGCAATGCCAAGATTTCTAAACATTCTGCGCCTATTAATTGCTTTACGCATTTCGTGCGTGGTCAGAGCAGCGCTTCGGCCGGGTTATCAAGGGGCTTTTGTAATCAATGTGATCAGTCGGCTTTGAGAGACGGATAATAAGTGCTCCTTCCGTAATATTATCAAGGCGATGCGCTGTTTGCGATAGGCAATGCGGTTGCTTTCAATCAGCTTATTTGAGTGCGCTGCTTTATCATGCGGTGGGAGCTCACTATTGTTCATATTTCGTGAGGTTTCTTTGCCAATCGGAAAAAAATGTACGCAATTAGTACGTCGCTGAAAACACCACTGATAGATGTCATTTTGGGGTGCCTACAAATGCTTCATTGACACATTGAAAATTAGGGCAGTGCTTCTTGAGGCAGACAAGTGCAATTACCGAAATAAATCTCAGTAACGAAAGGATTACTGGCGGGTACTCCACTGTACTGGAAACAATATGTACTAGGTTTTCTTGGAGTTACAGAACTGTTTTTTTTTTAAGTCTTGGTGCATGATAGTTGGGGAACACTGTATAATTCACTCAGTAACCGAAATGACGTCAAGCCGGATTCACTCGAAATCAGAATCAACAGCACTCATGCGCAGCAGCGCTTATATTCGGACAGGAAAAGAAGAAAAAAGGAAAGAGAGGCTGCAGTTTCACCGGAAAGACGAAGCAGTATTAGTAATAGCCACGCATGCGACAATTACACGAAGGAATATTAGACCACCAAGAGAACTCAGGCTGTGAAATTGAACGGTCTCCTACTATGAGGTCTTGTACACTCACATAACGCCATAACGCCATCACTTTCTTCAGTGATGGCGTTATATATACGTTTCTTCAAGTGCAATAAATATTATATATATATATATATATATATATATATATATATATATAAAATATTTATTGCACACTGATGGCGTTATATATAAGTTTCTTCAAGTGCAATAAATATTTTATATATATATATATATATATATATATATATATACATCTGTTTCAGTAGTGTGGTCGCCCTCCCCCCCCCCCCTCCCGGAAAGATGAAAGTTCTCCTACTGTGTGTAAAGTTACCGCTCAAGAGGAAGCGTTCGCTTGGGCCCAACTCCGGCGCGACCTATTCAAATAAATGTAAAACGCAAAAACATTTTTTTCTGAGATAACAACTGGACCGATCTTAATTAAATTTGTTGCAGTTCATATAGAAAGTTAAATTCTAGTAACTGCTGGAAGCACAATTTCAATTTAGGGCCTGAATTTTGTTTAAAAGATTTTCAAAAATTCGAAAGTTTGAAAAATGTACACGAGCGAAGTTTATAAATTAATGGCTCTGTATCGAAAACAGATGTCTCTGTTCTGTAAGCGGCATCTATTAGATAATTTAAAGCGGACAAATTCGATATGTCATTTTCTGTCTTACGTGAACTTGTTACGCTGTGTACAAAGGTTTTGCAAAAGCTGTATTTCCATATTCCTAAATTCTTTGCGATTCATGTGTAACATACCAATTTTGTCCGCTTTAGATGTACTATTAGATGCAATTCACAGAATTGTGATATCATTTTTGCACTGCTCAGTTACGCAGTTGTAAACTTAATAGTTTCGTTTCCTGAAAATTTGCAATTTTTGCCAAATTTTCATAAAAAATTGACCTAAATTAACATTCAAAACCAACAAACATTAGATTTTAAGTTTTTATTTTAAATTTATTAAACCTCGCCAAATTTGGTGCAGTGGTTGCCAAGAAAGACCAATTCTCCTTTTACATGTATTTAGATAGGAGCACCCGAGCTAAAGCCTCCTCTTAAAGGGACTGACAACCCATTTTCAAGCATTCCCCTTGGCACGGCGCAAAGCCGACTATCACTCTAAAACAAAGTTACACCCTTTGGGTTGTATCTTGCCATACAACAATAAACGACATCTCTCTTCTCCGCATTTCCTTTCTTTCCTTTCCGAAGTAGCCGGCGCGGCGTTTTCAAGAAAGGAAACGCAAGCTAGGCAGTGACGATTATAGTTGTGTGGCAGATATACACCCCAAAGGGTGCACCTTTGTCTAAGAGTGTGCACTCTAAAAACAGTTTGCACCCTTTGGGGTGTATATCTACCACACAGCAATAACCGTCATCTGCCTTGCTTGCGTTTTCTTTCTTGAAAACGCCGCGCTCGCTACTTTCCTGTCGGCAATAGGCAGCTTTAGTATAGCGTACGCTATACCATTGCGTACGCTAAAAAATAGCGGGTCGTCACTGCGCATGCGCTGAACACTAAACGAAATAGCGGGTATAGCGGGCGTACGCAACGCAAACGAGTTAGCGTTAGCGTTTTTGCGGGGTTTGCGGAGTTTGCGGGAAACGTGGCGGCGGTCCCGGCTGCCCGCTTCGAATTGAATTTGGCGTTAAACCCTAGCAGCGTTAAAGAAAAGAAATGCGTGCAAGACAGATGACGTTTATCGTTGTATGGCAAGATACGACTCAAAGGGTGGAAACTTTTCTTAGAGTGTATCTTTAGTATCTAGTATCTCGCGCAACAGTTCATGCGAGAGATCTATAGAAATGTTGAAAAAGAATTTTTTTTCAATCTGCGAAGTCTCTTCTAGTTATTCTGCAGGGACGCCAGCAACATTAATAAATATAGATAGCGACAGAAACATAGCCATTTGAAACCGATGCAGATTAGACGGCAGGACAGTAGCATAAGACACTCAGTTTGTCACCTAAAAACAATGGCAACAAGCTTTAACGCGATTAGTATTCGTTGATTACTTCCGGCGTTTTGAGCCAGCCCATCCAACCATACATCCATTCATCCATCCTCTAACGCCCCAACACGGGCCATCGTGAGTTGACTTCTGTCATATTGTCCTCCGTCTAGGGCGTCTGGATATCTGATCCGATCATGCTCCTGATTCATCGTCAGTACCATGATGCGTCGTCATTCCATTCGAGATCTGATTCTCGTCATGCCGTCGTCGTCGTCGTCGTCGTCATGCGTACAACGCTGACCAAGTGGCCTAAGTTATCTCGTAGCTTGGGTCGCTAGGTACCTGCTCGTGGACGTGAAAACTTCTCAGCCGTTACACCCTCCTCATTCCAGCTTTGTCATCCGGCTCTCGTCATGCCGTCGAAGGAATACATTCGTCATGCATTCGCTGTCATACCGCCATCGTGATGCCGTCGTGCTCATTCTATATCGTCGTCATTCCGAATTCGTCATCACACTTTTCTCGTGCCATCGTGTCGTCACGCCATCGCTGTCATTGCGTTGCCGTCACACATTCGTTGTCATACCGTTCTCAAAATGTCGTTGTGCTCTTTCCATCGTCGTCATTCTAGCTATCGTCATCCGAATCGCATCATACTGTCGTCGTCACGCCATTGCCGTCGCACAATCGTCGTCATAACGTCGTAACGTTACGACGACGATATACACGTGGTCGTCGTACACATGGTCGTGAAGCCGTCACTGTCATTCCATCATCGTCATTCCAGCCTAACTTCCCGCTTGTCGTGTCGTAGTCGTCGCGCCTTCGTCATCACAAGTGCGTCATTCACGCTTTGTCATGACGTCACCGTGATGCGCTTGTGGTCGTTCAATTGTCATTTCAGCTTCGCCACGCGACTCTCCTGGTGCCATTGTCGTGACACCACCTTTGTCAACGAGTCGTCACCACGCCTTCATCGTCACGCATTTGCTGAGGACGAGGTCGCGGGATCGAATCCCGGCCACGGCGGCCGCATTTCGATGGGGTGAAATGCGAAAACACCCGTGTACTTAGATTTAGGTGCACGTTAAAGAAACCCACGCGGTCAAAATTTCTGGAGTCCCCCACTACGCCGTGCCTCATAGTCAGAAAGTGGTTTTGGCACGTAAAACCCCATAATTAATCGTCACGCATTCGTTGTAATACCGTAGTCGCCATGCTGTCATGCTCATTCCATCGTCGTCATTATAACTTCGTCATGCCTTCATCGTCGCGTTGTCGTTAGACCATCTTCATCAATTCAGAAACGTCAACCCATTGTCGTTATGCCGCCGTTATCCTACTTCCGCAAAATTTTAAACTGAGCGAGGAAGGCAGGACATGAACAGAAATATAGACGCGGGCACTAAGCGAAGACTTCCAACTGGCTTTATTTCGCGAAAGCAGTGAATTTATGAGCTTCTACGAAATAGAAAAACAAAGAACAATCGCGAAGAAATTGTGCATGAGGCAGCGAAGAAAAATAGCAAGGCCAAGTGTGCATTAAGATGGCAGGAGAGTCCTAATGTGCCCATCTATGAAATCTATTTGCCTTCCTTGATAGCGATAAAGAAGCTGAGTTAGCGCAGTTGTCACCCCATTTAGCCATGTGGAATGCCTCGATGACTTTTTCTGTTTTTGATTTTGCCTTTGAAAGCAACTTAGTCTGTTCCAGATGCGGCAAACAACTTTGCTGTCGCATCTCTCGCGGTGCAACGGGAAATTGCTGCCCTCGGTGCACATGGATCGCTCGTGTTCCTACGCACGCTCATTGAAACAGCCGCCAGTTCGACCTATGTAGGACCGGCCGCACGACAGAGGTATCTCGTAGGCAACATTAGAGGTGCGCTCAGTGAACTTGTTTTGACGGTTGTTCTTGCATGAGCTGTACTCCTTTCTTGGGTTAGTCAGTAATCGGCACACTTTCTTAAGTTTGCAAGGCGCTGAAAAAACGACGCAAATCCCATATCTTTCTGTAACCTTCTTAATGTTATGGGATAGACAATGCAAACATGGCATGACAAAAGGTCGTTCTTGGTCTAAGCGTTGCTCCTTCTTTTCATGACAGTTTGGTTTTTGAAGCAGGCTCTCGGATGTACTGCAAATTAAGTGATGTGGGTAGCCAGCAGACACTAGAAGCTCTACCTGGCATTTCAAACTGGATGATGCTGCGTGTGCGCAAGGTTTCTGTAAGGCAGAGAGGCAACTAGACATGACGATGCACCGTTTCACAAATTTCATAAGTGCACTCCTGTAAGGTAAAAGTCTTTTGTTAGACCTTGGACTATACGACTCAACAAACATGGGCACGGTGAACTGCAATTTATAAGGTCTAGAAACTGGATGTGGTTGTCCCTAAGTTGTCCTTAATATACTGCCTACTTCGTTCTGTTGACGCCATTCCACCTCCGTCATTCTATCGTAATCATGCTGTCATCACTACCGTCATCACTAGAATTGCTACGGTTACGACACCGTCGTCATTGCATCGTAGTCGCTCTAATGCACCCGTTGACGCACGATTTCGTCGTGATTCTGCAATCGTCGTCGTTCCAGCTTTGTCATCCGCTTGTCGTCATTCCATTGTCGTCAAGCAGTTGTCGTTGCATACTCGTCGTCGTCCCATTGCCTTTATGTGGGCGTCGTCACGCTCTCCTCGTTATGCCGTGGCACTCACTTCAGAATCATCTCGTTTTCATAACGCCATCGTCGTCATACGGGCTCTGCCATTCCCAACGTACTCGCTCTGTCTTCGTCTTTCCGTCTTCGGCACTGCATCGTCGTCGTACCGTCGTTGTCCCGCTGTTATGCTCATTGGCGATTTCGGCAAGCGAGTGCGTCAGCAATGTGGGCTGGCACTGGGAACATGGATGTATACTTTGTATTGCCGAAGCAAAGATGGCCTCAAAATGACTCAGAATGGCTACTGTCATCGTTATTCCCTGAGTGCAGGGTAGCAAACATAACATCTGAAACGTACTTAGGCCTGTCCGTACATTTACCCGGTTTTCAAAGGCTCATAATAACGCGTGTCGCCACAGAGTACCGCACTCTTCACTTTTTACGCGAGTTTGAGTGCCGATTTAAATATATAATTCCTTATTTAGGGGATAAAATTATGCTTGTTTCTACCATTGCGAGTCAAGGTCTTTCCATAGGCACGGTAATTTGAAGACACATATCGGATGGTTGTCGGTCCCTTTAACAGCATTCACTAATGTACCGGGTTTCTCACGCGACTTGAGCCAAGGATCTAAACAAAAATGGTACGCCAATGCTGGGCGAAACAAAATGACTGCTTACATTTACCGTCATACTGCGCTCCCTCACAGTATATTTATGCGCTTCCTAAGTAGTTGCGTAAGACGAATTATGGAAAAAAAATAATATTTGCTTGCGGGACAAATGTATTTTGTTGCGTGCTTAGGGTTCAAAAACGATTGGAAGGAGGGGGGGGGGGGGGGGCGCGCTGTCACTCGTTAGCTCGCTCACTGATTCGGTGCGGGAAGGCGAGGAAAAGGGCGCGTTTTCACGGGCAATCCAGTGGCGGGGAGGAACAGGAGGCGGACGAACTGTCGTTACTCGTTCGTTCGTTCGTTCGTTCGTTCGTTCGTTCGTTCGTTCGTTCGTTCGTTCGTTCGTTCGTTCGTTCGTTCGTTCGTTCGTTCGTTCGCTCGCTCGCTCGCTCGCTCGCTCGCTCGTTCGTTCGTTCGTTCGTTCGTTCGTTCGTTCGTTCGTTCGTTCGTTCGTTCGTTCGTTCGTTCGTTCGTTCGTTCGTTCTGGCTGCTCGCTTACATTGACAGTGGTTGTCGATGGTTTCTGAATAACCTTTCAATATTTTAAAATAATTAAAATGCATATCCAACGCGCAGTTTGGCATCGATGTCAAGCGACGCTTTCGCCAAGCGGTTAATTTAAATGGTATACGACTATTCATCTTCAGTGCTGTGTTTTACTGCTTAGTGACTACAGGCAACTGCCTGGTAAATCGGGGAAAACGCAGAAGCCTCCGCCACGTGACCCACGTGATTTTCGCGACTGCGGATTACACTGTCTCCAGGATCGACCCTCTTTCCATTACCCCCTCCTCCCCCTCTTACCTCCGGCATCAGCCCACTTTACCTTTACGCAATCTCCGGGACCTTACTCAGCAACAAGCCAAGCAACCGTGAAAAACGTCAGCGAAGAAGGCATAGAAAGCTTCGGTTTAATAAAGCAGTCACGTGTTCGAAAGCTTTTGTGTATGTTCTTTTTTTGCACTGACCGTATTCAGCTACCGCTTGTTATTTTGTAGCGTAAATTATGTCGTATAGAAGAAGGTCGGCAACCGGCACACCTATAAAAGCAGCGCAGGTGGAGCCACGTATAAGCCGATTCGTTTTGCGAGTGCTGTATTGTGCGCGGGATATTCGGCGAGACATCAGCACCACCCAGCAGAAGCAGCCAACGGTCAGCAAGGTCTGGGAGAGTACGCCAAGAAATCTCAGGGTGTACCTGTCTAAATACACAGGAAGGAATACGTCGGCTTTTTGGGTAACCACTGCGTCGATTTGTATGAAGCTTGTTTTATTTAAAAGGAAAAGTCAATATCTAGTGACTACAGTAAGCACACATATTTTTTTTACTTTTTTAACCTGATTTTTTTACAAGAGAAATGGGGAATATTGCAATATTTTAGGGCAAAGTTGCGGATTAGTATTTTTTTTCATTTCTTTAACTTGCTAATTGCAGCAATTTCTGGAAAAAAAATTACCTTTCGATCAGAATTCACCTTTCTCGCACAATTTCAACGAAGTTCGCTGAAATTGTGAAGCGCATCTGGCTTACGCGGATATACCAGAGTCGTCCATCATTCTCTTCAGGTGCGCCTGAGTTCGCGTGCTTCAGGACTTCGCCTGGCGATTCACCCAGCGCGTACACCACGTTAATCTCATTTAGGATCCATCTCTACCTGGAGGAGCCATCGTCACCATCGTCACCATCGTCGCCCACCATCGCGATCACGTGTTACTATGTGTAACCGCCACTAATCTTGGCGGACTGGGTTCGCGAACTAGCTACGAGGATGGCCGTCTATTCACTGCTGAAGCGAAAGAGGAAATATCTCCATACGTACGACTGCAGCACGAAGCTACAAATAAAACTACACACGGGTTTCCGTGTCAACTTTTTTTTTTTTTGTGCTACAGCGGGGTGGATGACACTTTTTTTTCCCCCTTTCGTCAACCTTCCTCCACATGACCGATTTCCGCAGAATTGATTTGCCATATCTTTACTACGGGCATGATACACTTATTCGGCTTGTGGTTTCCAGCCACTGCGGCGCCGCGCCGCGGTCATCACACCGCTTGCCCTTCGCCTTCCCGGAATACAGTGACGACGGTTTTCTATGTCGAGCTCCGCCTTAACTCCGACAAGCTCGCGGAAGGTTACCGTCGGTCAATTCTTGCATTGTGGTGCCAAACAAAGACACAGGGACGCCACACATGTACGCAACGTACTTCCCACCTTAGTGCATCAGTGCTTAGGGAATACTAATTCATCGAGGGGCCTCCATTACCACCTTGCTCCCCGTGTAGCAGCGCAAAAAAAAAAAAAAAAGAACCACGGCAAAGAAGGAAAGACACACAGAAGGTACCTTTCTCATAGCGCCCGCGTTGCATTTAGGCCTAATTAACCAACCGATCAGCAGGAATACGTACCGGCAGAACGGTCGAACTACGCCTGTCCATCGCCGCGCGCACAGTGACGGCTTCGTTCGGCTTCCACAGCTGCGACCGCCTGTGGGCGCTGCGCGCCGTGATGTCCAAGTTGCGCTCCGACTGAATCGACTTGCGTCCCA
Organism: Dermacentor variabilis; assembly: GCF_050947875.1. NCBI lineage: Eukaryota > Metazoa > Arthropoda > Arachnida > Ixodida > Ixodidae > Dermacentor > Dermacentor variabilis. The sequence continues at coordinate 139,053,953 of NC_134571.1, forward strand.
GGCCCAAGCCCGTGCTGCCCTCGTTCGTGATCGACGGCCTGCTCTCGCTCAAGCGCGGTGCGAGATCGTGCGCCGGCTCCGCTACGGGCAGCACCGACACCACGACCGCGTTCGCCTCCGACGAGAGCCCGGCTTCGCCCATGATCTCGGACAGGAGTTTCTCCGAAGTCAGGTGGGCGAGGCTCGACTTGCGCAGCTCCGCGGGCGGACGGCGCTTCGAGGACGCGTGGTCGGGTCCGACGTTTTCGGTGCGGCAGCTCTCCGCAGGAGGAGGAGGAGAAGGAGGCTGGCCTTCTTGCCCTTCGGGTGCGACGGCACGGGGATGGTCGGGGCTGCTCGGATGCGACGAGATTCCTGGCGAGACGCTGTTTCCCAAGGTCGCGGTGGCCGACTTCGCTTGCGGGAGTTTCCGGGAGACAGCGCTTCGCTTGCCGTGCTGGCCACCGTCGCCATCGTGGCCGCCCCCTCGCTCGGGCGCCACATCGCGAGCTTCGTTCCCTTTTTGTCCCCTGCTTTGGTACCGGTGCGTTTTAATGCCGACGACGATCCCTGTCCCAGAGCGTTCGGTCGTTTCCGGCGGGTGTGCGTCGGTGGCTGACAGGGCCCCCAGTGTGGAAGACATGACTTCGCTTTCGGGACGCTTGGGCTCGGCTGCCTTCTTTTTCTTCCTGGGCGCTTCTTTGGCCACTGCCGAGTGATCTGTACTCGCTTGTACTTTCTGCCCCTGCTTCGGCGATTGCTTTGGCTTCTTGGAGTGCCTCGTTGATTTGGACTCGTCAGCGCCTTGCTTCTTTCCGTCCATGTCGCTGGAAGTCCTTCTGCGAGAGGTAGCCTGCGGCGGCGTTCTTGGCCAAGCGAGGTGATCCGACAGCGCGTGAGCGGAGCTTCTCTTCTTCTCATTCTTCTTCTCATTCGTCATATTCCTTGTGTGATGATGATGATCTCAACTGCAGTATCGCATGCTCACTGATAGGGATCGCGGTGAACATTGGAGTTGCGTTCATGAATCTGTGCGAGTGGTTTGCTTTCAATGGATATAATATTAGTGATAAGTATGTAAAAGCAATCGTACTTGCAATTAAAGCAGCAATACGGGCCCGATTGAAGTTTATATAGTAATTAACACAAGAAATATAAGAAAAACGCGGAAGCAGGAGCAAAAGAAAACAAAGAAGCGTATCTTTCGAGTTAGTCTACTAAAAGTTTTTTGGCCAACTTCCTCCTGACCCTGCTTTGCACTTTCTGGTTTAGGTTTTACCTCCCCTCTTCCATTTATTCGCAGGCTTCTTGGCAAGTCCCCCATTGCAGGTAGGCGCCATGGTACACGGAGCAAGCAACCAGCCAAGCCAGCATGCAAGCAATGTAGCAATAAATCAATATGTTTAACAGTGAAGCGTGTGCGATTCGTGAAGCAGAGGAAGTGTTCTACCCGGCAACCACTTATGTTTTGATACATATTGGCAGTTCCGTTCAAAGGTCGAAGCATTGACTGCAATAGCAAGGTTTAGTGCTGTGCTTGAGCTTCACGGACGGTGTTCTGGCTAGACGCGGGTGCGACAAACCCGACGCTGCGTAGGCTGGTGCGACAAATGTTTCTGGCCCCCTTAAAAGATTTAACACGCCGCGTAGGGCCCTTGATGACACAGCACAGGCGCCATTATGCTGCCCGTGAAACGCCGCGCCATTCAAATTACATCACTTTCAGATTTGAGCACTCATATTGTTTTACGTTTCTAATATTTAACAGTCTGAGAAGATTTGAGATGAACGGCATGTGCTGTGAATGTTATATTTCGTGACATTTGTTTGTCGAAGTTGAAGTTTGAGTTTATTGATGCACAACACATAAATACGTAAACTTAGTATACAAACGAGGACCCAAAGGTATTATTACTGAAAACGAGACCCTCGCCTAGAAGCTGCAACAGAATTGTACAATTATTGGCAGCATAACAGTGGATGACGTAATAGTATATTAAATACACTAAAAACAAATGGTAATAAAGAAAGCAAGTCAACAAACAATGCTCTAATGCGATGTAGTGGGCTGTCGTCATCAAAACCTTGACGAAAAATTTAGTCAATAACGTAAGACCTGATATGAGGAACCTAATTATTATATAGTGTAGCAATACAACCAGCACTTACGGCGTGCATAAGCCGTATAGCTGGGCAGGAATTACAACTAATGATTGAGAACCTTAACCGAGAATGTGTAAGAGTGGGGTAGAAGATTAATATGCAGAAGACAAAGATAATCCCCCACTGCGGGTAAGTGCCACAGCGACTCAGGACAACAACAAAAACAATAATTCAGGATCGCCAGTCAGGCTCTAGAGTCTGTATAGGAGTCCGTTTATCGAGGTCAATCAGTCACAGTAGTCATTAATCGCGAGAAGAAAATATACAGAAGAATAAAAAAAACCGGTTGCAGTGCACACAGCACGCGGTGCCAAATCCTGACTGGGAGCTGACCACTGTCGTTGAAAAGTGTACAATCATTGCATTCGACCGGTGCTAACATACGGGGCGCTAACTAACATATATGTACCCGTGTTAACATAATTTTTCATTAAACAAATGCCTGCTTTCTACTTATTTTTGTCGCTGTGACAGCGAGAGCGAGTAAAGCGCATTTTTCGTTCGTCTGTAATTAACCTTTCTTGCTGTTCATGCATACTAATTTAGAGGCGCATTCATTTAGGGTCCATTGCAGCCAGTTGTTTTTCTTCGGATGTATATTATTTATTTTTTCTTCAGCTCGTTCAGTCCAGACTTCCCTCGTGCTCATTTGTAATAACATACACCCGAGAATCGTCGTTGGAAACCTCGTTGTTCCACGACGTAAGTCTAACGAATACGTGAATCGTGCGTGCCAGCGTGTTTCCATAGTTTAACCTCACGTCTATATAGCACATACTGATCGTCAAAACGAACTGATGCTTTAAAGAAGAAGAAAATTCCGCACATTTTTGTATTAATCCCAAACGCTTGTGTGAACTTCTACTGCAATTTATGGCTTCTTTCGTCTGCACAATGATACTAAACTAAAGCGCGTGACTTTCTTTTTTTACATATAGAAAGCTCATATGCTTACACGTATGTACACGCTGTGATCGTACAGTCGTGCTCGCTCCGTATTCATAGAAGGCCTGCCGTGGTCAAAGAATTGGCATCCCTCTGTCTTGCTGGCAGTGTTTCTTCAAGCAATTGCTCGTCCCTGCGTGTCGAATGCGGGCATAATCAACGTGGGCGATGACCAATCAAGAGTACATTTTCCGCAGTAAACTGTACGCTTGTAGGCCTTATAACTACTGACGAGAACCTGGTTTTAGTTTGACGGATTAAACTGCAGTTGCGTCACTGTTTCACGCGGGCCGCTCGCATGCACCGCCTCCTGTGATTATAGCGCCGCTATTCGCCGAACGCCATCACGTGCTCAAAACGGGCTACAATGCGCTGCGGAGAAGCCAACGATGCGCGGGTGAAGCCAACACCCCACAGGAACCGGCCGGAGAAGCGCAATTGACATCGGCACTTTTATTATACGCCGCTGGTCGGAAGATACGTGTTCACGGGTGTTATCTCGATTAAATTTTGCAATGAACGTCGCACGACGCGGACTAACAGCTTTTGCAGTGTGACGAGGTCTACAAAAAAAGTTTTTTTTTCTAGGCACGGCGCTGCAGAACTTTCGCATTTACTCACATGAATTTTACTCGTATAATATGCACGCAACGTGTGCAATCTTAGCCAGCTTGTGCGTCTGCTACATATGAGACCCATAACAGGACGAAACTTGCCCGTGACGTGTAAAGCACGACAAGGATATGCTGTCATCGTTGGGGTCAGCCCCAACAATGTATGAGTGCATGCAATTCCTCGCGTCACTCACCGGAATCGTGTTTAGCTTTACTACTTTACACACAGGGAATGTTGAACGTGACAGTGCCGTTTCCTGGGTACGCATATTCACGTTTTTCTTTTCTTTTTTTCAGCTGTCGCGAGCCGTGGTCACATGCGTGGCTAGTAAGAATTATAACTAATCTTTATATTCGAGGAGGAGGAGGAGGAATAAACTTTTATTGTAGAACCAGCACTTTATGATGGCTGGGCCTAAGCCTCCCACGAAGGGACGTCGAGGGCTTGCCTCGCCGCCGCCTCGCGGGCGTGCTGGGTCGCCCAGGTTTGGTCGTCGAGGGCGGAGCTCCGCAGAGCTGCATCCTCGACGAGAGAGTCGTGGTGTTAGTCTGTGGGCACTGTGCTGGGCACTCCCATAGTATATGCGGAAGCGTAGCCGGGTGAATTCCACAGCACCGGCAGTTGGGGGTAGTGTAGACGTCCGGAAATATAAGGTGGAGGCGGGCGGGTGAAGGGTACGTGTTTGTTTGTAGTAGACGCAGGGTGGTAGCCTGCACCCGGCTGAACTTTGGGTGAGGCGGGGGGAAGATTCGGCGACTGAGGTAAAAGGCCTTAACGAGTCCGTTATAAGTTGTCAGACTGTCCCTGGTGTCCAACTCATCTCCAGTGACTCCGGCGCAGTTGACTAGGCCTCGCGCAGTGGAGTGGGTGACCTCGTTGAGATTCGGGAGGTGTGGGTGGACAGGGCCCGCATGGGCCGGGATCCATGTTAGGGAGATTATGCTGTCTTTAGAGTGTGGTGCCTGGCAGAGGATCCGAAGAGCTTGGGGAGAAATACGGCCTTTGCTGAAGTTAGTAACGGCTGAGCGAGAGTCACACACTATGGTGTGACAGGTGGGATCTAAAGTGGCCAGGGCGATGGCCACTTCTTCAGCCGTCTCGGCAGTGGGGGTAGTGACGCTGCAGGCGTGGTGTAGGACTCCATCGCGTGTGGCGACGGCCACAAATCGTGTGCCATGGGAGTATTGGGCTGCATCAACAAATGTGACGCCAGGTACGTGAGCAAGGGCTTTTATGATAGCTCCGGCCCGAGCTTGGCGCCCGGCCCTGTTATATTCAGGGTGCATATTTCTAGGGATAGGGTCTATGTAGATCCAGCTACGGATGTCGGTCGGGATCGGTTGTTTGGGGCCCTGTTGCTGATGGTAGGTGAAGCCAAGCGTGGACAGAATAAAGCGCCCCGTTTCAGTAAAGGTGAGCCGTTCAAGCTGAGAGCGTTGTTGGGCTTCAATGAGTTCGGAAAGGTTGTTGTGAACTCCCAGTTGGTTGAAGAGTTCAGTGCTGGTGCAATGCGGGAGCCCAAGTGCTTGCTCGTAGACCCCTCGTATGAGGGTGTCGAGCTTGTTTTGCTCAGCCCGGTACCAGTTGAGGTACGCAGCAACGTAGGCAATGTGGCATATGACAAAGGATTGGACGAGTCGGAGAAGGCTGTCTTCTTTGAGTCCTCCTCGTCGGTTAGATATACGTTTAAGAAGTCGTAGGGTGTTCTGAGATTGGGCACAGATCTTGTTGAGAGCCAAGGCGTTGGAGCCGTTGGTAGAGATGGTGAGACCGAGAACCCGGATAGTAGGGACGTGTGGGATAGGACTGCCATCTTGAAGGCGTAGGGTGATGGCGTCACAGGGTCGGTGATCAGATTGGTGTTTGGGAGGGCGACCCCGCTGAATGGGCTTGTATAGCAGAAACTCCGATTTAGCCGGCGAACAGCGCAGTCCGGTCCCTTGGAGATAGGCTTCAACCGTGTCAATCGCCGTTTGGAGGGCTGCTTCCACTTGACCATCACTGCCTCGGTACGACCAGATGGTGATGTTGTCGGCGTAGATGGTATGGTTGATATTGTCGACTTGCTGTAGTTGCTTGGCAAGGCCAATCATGACTAAGTTAAAGAGCATGGGAGAGATAACTGAACCTTGCGGGGTGCCTTTGCTGCCAAGGGGAAGCTGGTCTGATCGTAAATCCCCGGCCGAGAGGGTAGCCGTGCGATTGGAGAGAAAGTCACGGATGTAATTGTATGCTCGCTCTCCTAGGTGGAGGTTGGAGACCTGGTCAAGGATAGCTGCGTGGGAAATGTTGTCAAAGGCTTGAGTGAGGTCGAGTCCGAGGATGGCTTTCATGTTACGGGAACGAGGTTTGAGCCGCAACATAGCGTCTTGAGTAGAAAGGTGAGGGCGAAATCCAATGATGGTGTGGGGATAGAGAGAGTTGTCCTCGAGGTGACTGTTGATGCGTGCTAAGAAGGCGTGTTCCATCACTTTGCCTACGCATGAAGTGAGGGAGATGGGCCTTAAGTTATTGAGGCTAGATGGTTTGCCAGGCTTTGGGATTAGGCCCTGGAGCAGAACGGCCGTTAAGCTTGCGTAGAGCGGTATGTATTTCAGATACGCTGAAATCGGCGTCTAGTGTAGTGTTGGGGCTACCGATGTAATTGCTGTGTGGACTGACTTGTCCCCTGGAGATATATCTGGTGCAGAGGTAGTCAAGCACCTGTTGTGGACTTTGCTTAAGGGTCTCCGTATAAAGGAGCTTCTGCAGCCGATCCTGTTGGGTGGTGCGAGTGGTGGTATTATCAAGCAGATGTTTGAGGAGTTTCCACGAGGAAGGGCGATGAAGTTGTCCATCCACCGTGTTACACAGCTCAGTCCATTGTTGCCGGCTGAGGGTTTGACAATGCTCCTCGATGGCTGTGTTCAGCTTGGAGATCTTACTTCTGAGGCGACGGTTTAGGCGCTGCCCCTTCCATCGAGCTAGGATGGAGGCTTTAGCCTCCAGAAGATGGGCGAGGCGGCTATCCATGCGTTCAACTGAGGCATCTGTAGTTACCACCCGAGTGGCCGTTTGAACATCAGTGCGTAGCGCTTGCATCCAGGTGTTAATGTCGGTAATGCCTTCTGCTGAGGTAGAACCTATGCGTATTTTTCGAAAAACATCCCAGTCGGTAATGGTGAATTCTTTAGTGGGGGCAGGGGCGGCAGCGAGTTGGGGTAAAGAGAGAGCAAGGATATAATGGTCGCTGCCGAGGTCTTGCTGGGTATTGGTCCAGTGTGCATTGTTGATATGTTTGATGAAGGTGAGGTCGGGGGTAGAGTCCCGGGTAGTGGAAGTACCGAGGCATGTAGGAAAGGAGGGATCCGTGATGAGCGTAAGGCCTAAGTCGTGGTAATCTTGCCAGAAGTTGCGAGCTGCAGCTTCCGTGCGAACGTAGCCCCAGCCTGTATGGGCGAGGTTGGAATCACCGCCGATGAGTAGGGGGTGCGTTCCAGCTACGTGAAGAGCCTTCTTAAAGAGGGTGAGGAAGCGACACCTTACTTTATCCTTGGGGCTATTGTAAATGTTCAGAAGGAAGATGCATTCTTTCCGTTTACGATTGGTAATTAATTCGAGGAATAGATGTTCGATGGGAGGACTATTGAGATCATGTTCAATAACAGGAATACGACGCCGTACTAGGGTGGAGACCCGGCGAAGAGGGTGGGTGGTAAGGAAGGTATTCGACACTTTGCATATAAATTGGGAAGGCTCTCAGACGTTGCCACCATGCACATTATGAAATAAGGCGCGTAAGCGTGAAAAATTCAGACTCGTAGTAATGAGGCCACAGATCGACTTGTACTTCCAAAATAAACTTAAAAATGAAAAGAAAATGAAAATTAAAAAAACCTCTAGCGTTGGCGCACGAGTGCAGCTCCTACGCGTACGGGGAGTGCCGTTCTCGCGTAACTTCGGAGCCCAAGATGGCGTACCTTGGCGCAACTCTGGTTCCCTAAAGGGACCTGTACGGTAACTCTAGATTAAACCTACGCTGGGTGGAGGCGGGCTTTCTCAAACGCGGCCACCACCCGCTCGGATCGACAAAGGTACTGCCGAGCAAGGCCTCTCTGAACACCAATCGAGAGGCTAAATTTAGCTGCGATTGCGTCATGCGTGGCGCGACAACAGCGCCCTCTGGGCACGCATGCATGCATGACTGAGTATTGGCTTCTTCACAAAAAGTAACGCGCGTGGGTATTACGGTTGAAAATTATAAACAGTGGTGTTATAATATGTTTCCGTTACATGCTGTTTTAGCAAGCCCTAAAGGTGTGCTCAAGTACGAGAAATGTAATTACGCAATAATATTAATGAGAAAGTCGTTTTAGTTGGTTACGCTGCACAACTTACCTACTGAACACACAAAAAAAAACTTGTGTTCACTATGTAACAGTGATTGTGAACAACTTCGGTTGGAAAAAAAATCATACTAGAAAGTGTCATATTTTTGGCGAAGGTTTGCCGGCTTGGCCATTTTTATTAGAAAACCTGCTGTTAATTTGTTTATCGTAAATATGTCAATTAACTATTCTAGAACTGCGCTCTACAATAAAGCATTCAGTTCCAATAAATTATACCTATAGTCCAAAAAAGAAAGTGACAAGCACACCAAGGTGTCTGTTTTGGTCCACTTAAGAGCCCCGATTTGCGCAAAGAGATCGCATGCAAGAATATGACGCACAGTGCATTATATACTTCATTCTGCCAAATTTTTTGAGGCCTGATATCATCATCATCATCATCATCATCAGCCTGGTTACGCCCACTGCAGGGCAAAGGCCTCTCCCATACTTCTCCAACAAGCCCGGTCATGTACTAATTGTGGCCATGGCGTCCCTGCAAACTTCTTAATCTCATCCACCCACCTAACTTTCTGCCGCCCTCTGTTACGCTTCCCTTCCCTTGGAATCCAGTCCGTAACCCTTAATGACCACCGGTTATCTTCCCTCCTCATGACATGTCCTGCCCATGCCCATTTCTTTTTCTTGATTTCAACTAAGATGTCATTAACTCGCGGTTGTCCCCTCACCCAATCTGCTCTTTTCTTATCCCTTAACATTACACCCATCATTCTTCTTTCCATAGCTCGTTGCGTAGTCCTCAATTTAAGTAGAACCCTTGTCGTAAGCCTCCAGGTTTCTGCCCCGTAGGTGAGTACTGGTAAGACACAGCTATTATACATTTTTCTCTTGAGGGATAGTGGCAACCTGCTGCTCATGATCTGAGAATGCCTGCCAAACGCACCCCAGCCCATTCTTATTCTTCTGATTATTTCCGTCTCATGATCCGGATCCGCCGTCACTACCTGCCCTAAGTAGATGTATTCCCTTACCACTTCCAGTGCCTCGCTACCTATTGTAAATTGCTGTTCTCTTCCGACACTGTTAAACATTACTTTAGTTTTCTGCAGATCAATTTTTAGACCCACTCTTCTGCTTTGCCTCTCCAGGTCAGTGAGCATGCATTGCAATTGGTCCCCTGAGTTACTAAGCAAGGCAATATCATCAGCGAATCGCAAGTTACTAAGGTATTCTCCATTAACTTTTATCCTCAATTCTTCCCAATCCAGGTATCTGAATACCTCCCGTAAACACGCTGTGAATAGCATTGGAGAGACCGTATCTCCCTGCCTGACGCCTTTCTTATTTGGATTTTGTTGATATATATATATATATATATATATATATATATATATATATATATATATATATATATATATATATTTAAATTTAGCCTCTGACTCATATGCTGTGTGTTACTAGCATTGCTGCCGCGTCCTGCGGGGTCAGGAGCCAGACAAGAGCCTAACCATCGCCTTTTGTCCTGCCTTGCGGACAATACATATACCGTGTGTCCCAGCTAACGTTAGCGAAACTGCTCAACAACAACAAAAAAAGAAAGATTTTAAGAACACTGTACAAGGTACAATTATAAAATCTACGATGTTCGGTCCTCAGAAGTCTGAAGGCCCAACACCGTAAGTCTTAAGATTGTATGTTGCACAGTGTTATTTTAAACCACTTTTTTGTTTTCGCTGCACAGTTTGGCTAACGTTAGCTTGGACCAGCCCTGGGCAGTATCGAAGATACATGCATCCTTGATACTATCTCAGATACCCTTTGGGTATCTTGTATTTGTATCATGATACGTCTGGCAAGACGTGCATCGGTATCTGTATTTCCGATACATGAAAGGATGTACCGTGTATATTAAGATACAAGGTACTGTTATTGCAACATCACCGTGCGAAACTATAAACGTTGGCTGAACTGCGCTTCTGAAGCTGATGCTGATGCCACTAAGTCGCCTGAATAAAACTAAAGGAAGTGGCATTCTTTTATCTTTCCGCCGAAACCCTCCAGCAAGGGCAGGCGGTAAGGTCAGGAGGATATACGTAGAATATGAAAGGTCATTGCAGGTTTATGTGCTCTGGCTTCCCCGCATCATACGATGCATCACAAAATATGTCGCTGCCAGCGTTGTTGCGGCTGTGCACCCGTCCGGTGATCAGGTATTGCGTAAACGGTAATGCGCTTACGGACAAGGTAAAACTCCGCACTGGTACTTGCGACATCGTCCAGAGGCTTCTTACTGACGTTCTTGTACTTGATGGCGACCTGCTAGCTGGTCAGCAAGCACAGCAGCGACTCCCATCAATTACACAAGCCACATGCAAGAACCCCTGACAGCGCAACGTATCAAGAGCTTTCGTGTTAGGCAGCTAAAGCAACTCCCGAGAAATTGTTTCGGAATGCAAATATTATACTTTGAGCAAGTAAGAAAGAAACTTGGAGGACGCTTAAACTTCGCCTTTAAGAGTGGAACACGATAACATTCAGAGATACCTGACTGCTTCTCACGCTTCCCGGCAACTGTAGCTTATGCAACCGTAATGCTTTCCGGGAAACGCTGGCGGCGAGCGCTATGCACGAAGATGAGCTTTCTGGTAGAAACCCGGCCCCTTGCGTCGGCCGATCCCCGAGGTAGTGCCCAGCCACGCCAAAAAATTTACATAATTTTCAGGTTCTGTTATTACCGCACTTTTAATATTTAAGTCTGAGGAGATTTAACATAAAAGGCATGTGCTGTCACTGTTTTGAGACATTTGTTTGTGGGCTTTCATTCTGAAATTTCAGAGGAATAACTTTGTCAAGAATGTAAGACAAGGTACGAGCAAATTTGACGATAGAATGGTGTGGCAATATAACTGCATATACCGCATGTCATATAGCATGACGTGGCATATACATATACTTAAATAGATATACGGAAATTTTCGCTCACGGACAACTCTGCCGACGCCGACACCAACGCCACATTTTCTGCGACACGGGGCCACTAACGCTGTCACGTTAAAAATGTTGAGATACTAACAGACATTTCATTCAATAAAACAAGGTTTGTCGAAGTTAAGAAATTTCCAAGCAAACATTTTTGTGCATATGCGTTTGCTGCTACATTATATAAATATAAAATGAGGGATTTGCGAATGTACCGAAGTATCTTAATATACAAATGGAAAGTATTGTATCGGATAAAATAACTGCGGTAGTATCTTGTATCTGTATCTCAAATACTTTTTGCCAGAGCATGTTTTATTATTTATTTATTTATTTATTTATTTATTTATTTATTTATTTATTATACCTCAAAGGTCTCTGGACAGGACGTTACATGAGGGGTGGGAGCATTGAAAAAACGGCGTGTCAGTTAGGTTATGTGACTTGAAAGATGGTCTTCGATATGGCAGCTTTGAAACGAGAAATGTCAGTGATGAGGGCGATGTCAGAAGGAAGGGTATTCCATTCACGGGCTGTGTATTGAAAAAAAGAACGTTGATACGTAGTGGAATGGGCGCGATGTAGATACACAGCATTAGGATGTGTGTGGCGGGGAAAACAATGGGCTGGAATGATGACCTGGTTACCTGTGGGCTGTAAACGTAAGAACCTAAAAAATAAGAGAAGACGAGCACTTTTGCGGCGGAAGGTGAGCGAGGGAACGCACAACCTAGATTTTAAGGCTGAAACGCTTGTGAAATAAGAGTAGTCAGAAAGAATGAATCTGGCCGCTCGGTTCTGAACCGATTCAATGGTATTAATCATATTAACCTGATGGTTGTCATAAATAGCACAAGCATATTCTAGTTTAGTTCGAATTAAGGTTTTATATGCTAGAAGTTTGACTGAAGAAGGTGCTGATGAGAAGTTACGGCGTAGATAACCTAGTAATCGGTTGCAGGAGTTAGTTAACTGATTTTTATGATGGATCCAAGATAAGTCACTAGATAGATGCACTCCTAGGTATTTACATGTTTCACACTGTGTTAAAGTGCAGTTGTTAAGGAAGTAGGACGGTACTACATAATTACGACGTCGATGAAAGCACACGTGAGAACACTTACTGACATTGAGGGACATGTACCATTGGCTGCACCGTGCCTGGATTTGGAGGAGGTCTTCCTGAAGAGCGGAGCAGTCTAAAGCATTTGTTATTTGTCGGTATAAAACGCGATCGTCCGCGAAAAGGCGTATGTTGGATGATAAGTTAAGTGGAAGGCCATTATTATATATGAGAAAGAGGAGAGGCCCAAGGACAGAGCCTTGGGGCACACGACATAGTACAGGAGATAGGATTGAGGAGATCGAGTTAGCGGAAACAAACTGGAGGCGCTCGGTTAGAAATTCGCGGATCCAATTAAAGATGTCTGGATGAAGACTAAGGTACGAGAGTTTATGCAGGAGAAAAATATATGACACTTTATCGAAGGCTTTTTCGAAGTCCAGAGAGAGAGCGTCAGTGGGGATGTTGCGATCGAGATGAGAATGCAAATCGTGTAGGAACAGAACAAGTTGTGTGTCGCAAGAATGAGCTTAGCGAAATCCGTGCTGATTAGGATGAAAGAAATTGACAGATGAAAGGAAAGTGGCAATGTGGGAATGTATAACGTGCTGCATCAGTTTCGAGCAAACACTGGTGATTGAAATTGGAAATTGGACGGTGTTTCTAGGATTTGTGTGGTCGCCTTTTTTAAGGATGGGAATTATTTTACCAATTTTCCAGTTAGTGGGAACGGATTCCGTTGTTAGAGACTGTTGAAATATTAGCGTTAGAAAAAGACTGCTAATGTGTTTAGTGTTTTTTAAAACCTTGGAGTTAATGCCATCAGTACCACACGAGGACGAATTTTTTTTAAGGAATCTATGATTTTAATAATTCCGTTCGCATTAAAAGTAATGTTTGCCATAGAAGGATAAGTCAAAGGTTGTAATGTGGGAAGATTTCAGGGTAGTCATTAGTAAAAGCAGAACAGAATGCAGCATTTAAAGCTTTAGCGACCTCGGTTTTGGGGACTGGGGAGCCAGAACTGTCAAGTAGAAAAACAGTGTTGGACGACTGGGGATTAATACATTGCCAGAAACGTTTTGGGTTATTGTGCAACATAGAGGGCAGCGTGGTTGAAAAAAAAACCACGTTTGGCCTTTGCGACCTGCGTGTCATATTGTTTGACTGCAAGGTAGTATTTTTCCCACTTAAGTTCGGATTGAGAAGAGTTTGCAGAACGGAAGAGACGTTTCTTCTTGTTGTCCAGTCGTTTCAGTGTGTTGTTAACCATGGGGATTGTTTCCGTTCATTAATTGTTATGGTAGGAAAGTATAATTTAACCAGACGCAAGAATTCAGATTTGAACAGTAACCGGTTAGACTCAAGTGAACGAAGATAGAAGTCCGCTGTGAATCTATCATAAAAGGTTGTTAAATCTCGGATCATGCTGTCATAATCGCCTCTGTCATAAAGCGTGAGTGTTTTTTTTTTCGTTTTTGTTTGATTAGGTATATGGCATGAAAAAGAAGCGTGCAGTATCTTATGGTCGCTGAGGCCATTTAGGTACGAGATAGGGGAAAGGTTATCAGGGTGTGAAGTTAGTACCAAATCCAATATATTAGAGGAATGGTGTGCAGTGCGAGTGGGATGACTGACAACTTATGTTAATCCAAATGTGAGACACGTGTTCGCCAACTCGCTAGCCATGTTATTTTTTGATACTGAGGAAGCTAGATTAGACCAATCGATTGATGGGAAGTTAAAATCGCCTAATAGCAGCACAGGCGTGTTAGGATATGAGGTAGTTATCTTGCATAAGGCGTCGTGGAAAAGCGGCAAAAATGAAGAATCAGTAGAAGGAGGGCGATAACAAAGGCCAAGAAGGATTCGCGGGAAGGATGCAGTACAGTAAAGCCAAAGCAGTTCAAGAGATGAGGATATGGTAACCGGGATGCAACGTAGGAGATGACTCGTGTCGATAAGGACACCACCACCACGAGTATCATCGGCTCGATCTTTGCGAAAGATGTCGAAGTCGGGAAGGAGAGGCAGAATCTCAGAATATAGAACAGACGAATTAAGCCATGTTTCTCTTAGGCAGACAACGTTACTTTAAGATGAGCTGATGAGGCCACATAAAGAATCACGCTTTCGAATGATACTGCGGATATTAGTGAACAAAAAGACAATAGAAGGAGGACTAGGAAGGGTGGAATGAGGCTTCGACTTAGGTAATTGCTAAGTTTTGCGTTCAACTACCTCATCGGCTTGCCGGTCGAAAATGTAGGTTTTGTTACCGGAAACGAGTGTGTCGTAACGTAATTTAAACGGGATATTGTTAGTCTTTCCGAATTCGATGAGGCGCTTACGAGCTAGGCGAACTGTGGGGCAAAAATCTTCGGAAACGCCGAAAATTGTTCCTCTGAATTTATTAGCTAGTGAAAGGATGTGTTCCTTATCTTTGGAGTGAGCGAATTTAAAAATTACTGGTCTGGACTTACTATGGTGATAAGTTCCGAGCCTATGAGCGCGTTCAATTTCCCGTGGTTGAATAAGAGACTGAAGGTGCTGGATGCAGTGATCAATGATTAGTTTTTCGGACTCACGCCAGGTTTCATTCGGACAATCTTTTAGCCCATAAAAAACAAGGTTACAACGAAGAGATCTGTTGTCGGCAGCGTCAGCGCGGGCAGTCAGAACCGCCACATTGGTCATGCAAGCAGCAGTTGTTGAACGTAATGTGTCAATGTCAGCCTTGGTAGCCGCGAGTGCTGCGCACTCAGTTTCGATTTTGGCCAACATAGAGTTAAATTCAAGAAATCGTTTTTCGTGGTCTCACAAGGTTACTTGAATTGATATAAATTGGTCTAGAATAGCTGGCGATGTTGCTTCTTATCATGATACAATTGCAAAGTATATTTGCTCAGCCCCGGCTGGGATATCCTATATGTCGCCTAATGAATGAATTGAAGAAAGAAAAGATGAGAAGACGTATTTTTGCCACTCGTGCAAACTATAGAAATGTGGGTGAAGGTGGCGGAAATATGAGTGGGAAAACCCACCTCAGGTGCGATGACGTATGTTGGCGGCTCGTGGTGAAAAGGCGAATTACACTCGTGCCTAAATCTGGTTTCAGTCGCACAAACTGTTCGCAACAAAGTGTGCATAAAATCCGACATGTGGCACTTGCACCACACTGAACGGCGTGCGTCTATTTGTCGTAAAAAAATCCCTCACGTGACCAGCTTATCCTAGGTGCCTAGGGACAGCATCGTTTAGGGATTTTTGAGAAGGCGCGATGCTGGCGCCGAGCGACGCCGTGGCGTGTTCGTCCTCGGCGTGATCGTTCTCTGGACCGCGCGTTGTTCAACATTGTTCACGTGATTGTGCGTGCGCTACTTGTGTCTTGGCTGTAGGTTCTGTGTTACTTGGCGGAAAGGCGTGAGTAGTGGCGGTGCGCCAGTGCGGCTTTGGCCTCGGTGAGCTCTGGCAGTATAGAATCTGCGTTGTGTGAACCGTGCTTTCTTGAGAACCCGGCGGTGGTGACAATTGAAATATCGAAGTGGCCTAGCGCCTCGGCAGCGAAGTTCTGCGAACCGCGATGTCGCGTCGCCGTGTCCGACTTTGCTTAACGGACATCGAGGGATGTGCTGCTCGCTGCAAGTCATGTAAATGCAACTGCGTCGAGCGCCCACTGTTCAGCGCTGAATGTGTGTTTGGTGTGCTGTGCTTGAAATGAGTGGCGCGGCCGCGCAGCGGGGGTAGCGGAGTGGCTTAGGGGCTCCGTTTGCGCATTCACGGACGTGTGCTCCCGTCTTGGTCTCATTCGCGGCTGTCGCGGGATTGTGGTGTGCTAGCTCCTTGCCTAGTATGAAGTTTACGACGCTAACACACAGCATGTTCACGTTTTTCCGCGCTATATGTCATTTGCATGACGGCCGAGTTGAAAACGAGACATATGTCTGTGTTCTTTGCGTTTGTGTTGTAAATTACTTTTTATTGTGGAAGTTCTGGGAGTCTTTTTACGCAAGGAGTGCGAACGTAAGCATAAACACATATGTGTGTCTGAAATTTTGAATTACCCATAATACCCTTTACGACTGATAAGTGGGCTACACGGCCTCTGTGAATCAGCTACCGTATGTGGCGACGCTCTTCCGTGTGGTATACTGATGCATCGTGCGCGTTTATTTCTGTACTGTTGTGAAAACCATTTGTTTATTCACTCAATAAAAATGTACGGCTTCTTCGCCACAGTACATTTTAGTTACGCGGTGAAGCATACTGAAAGTGGGAGGGGGCCGCTATCAGCCAACATAGTATGTCCACTTAGGCGACCTGAGAGGCGGCGGGTGCGCGAGTGTATAATTAAAGAACTCTTATTATGTCCAGTGACAGTGGCCCCTCTTCACTTTTAGTATGTTTCACCGCAGTACATTGCTTAGGCTTCACAGCGAAATATTAGTGTATTGCGAGAAAGATAATCGTAAAAAGCCTAATTATGCAACGCTTCTTTTGTAGCTTGCTACACCGCAATATAGGGGTGTAAATAAGTATCGTGCAGTAAAGCATATTAAGAGTGGAAAGGTCACATAGGTTTACACTGTGCTCATTATTTTCAATTGTGACATAATTTGCAAGTGCATCTGTGCTCGTGGTAAGCTTCATAGACAATTCTTTGTACATTACAAATTCATATTGCAGGTGTTACGTTTCGCCTGCGACACGTGGTCAAACATCTGGTTGGCAGCGGTGAGATCGCCTCCGACTTCAAACAACTGTCTGCCAGCGGTGAGATCGCGACAACGGAGGCCAGCAGCGAAGAGATGCAGTTGACTGTATGCTGAGCAGCTCAACGACGATCCGGGAGCAGTGCAACGAGCCCTGTGTGACGACTGGTTGCCTGCAGCGGAACGACTGCGCGGAATTCCTGCCTGCGAGGTTTGGTGAGTGCGGGACTTTCTTCTTCTGAGCTTTGCCAGGCTTTTGTTAGTGTTAGAAACAGAGCTGGTAATTGTGGTTGTCGTTGCTGCCGGGTTAGTTGCGGCAAGACAATAGTAAGCAGTAGAGAAAGCAGCATTCAGAGCAGCCATGGATTTGAAGTCGTTGCGCAAACCGAAATTGCTGGAGCTTGCAAGAGAGTTGGGTCTGGATGTCTCGGACAAACTCAGAAAACCAGAACTGCTAAAGGCTATTCTTGAGTTAGAGGCTGAGGATGACGAGCTGTCGGAATGCCTTGAGACTATTGAGGAGAGGTCAAAAAGACAGGAGCGCGAACTTAAAGAGCAAAAAGAGAAACAGGAGCGCGAACTTAAAGAGCAAAAAGAGAAACAGGAGCGCGAACTTAAAGAGCAGAAAGAAAAAGAAGAGCGCGAACACGCTTTGGAAATGAAGCGTCTCGAGGTAGAGATGGAACGCGCTCGTAATGGAAGTCAGGCACACGGTGCAGGAGAACGCGTATTGTTCAAAATGACTGACCTGATGCGGCCGTTTAAGCTTGGAGAGGACATTGGTTTGTTCCTGGTTAACTTTGAGCGAACGTGCGAGAAGCAGGGGTTCTCTCGGGAAACGTGGCCACAGCGCTTGCTCACTTTGTTACCCGGCGAGGCGGCCGACGTAGTCGCTCGCTTGGATAGAGAGGAGGCAGAGGATTTCGACACAGTGAAATCGAGTCTTCTAAAAAAGTACCGGCTGTCTGCGGAGGCGTTCCGTCGGAAGTTTCGGGAAAATGAGAAAGGCAAAAGTGAGTCATATACAGAGTTTGCGTATAGGCTTATGTCGAACATGCAGGAGTGGCTCAAAGAAGAGAAAGCGTTTGGTGACCACGATAAAGTTCTGCAGTGTTTCGGGCTAGAACAGTTTTATAGTCGGTTACCGGAGAACGTGCGATACTGGGTCTTGGATAGGCCAGACGTTTGTACAGTGGCTAAAGCCGCTGAGCTAGCCGATGAGTTTGTGACGCGTCGGGCTCGCGGAGCTAAGGACGGTCAAAAGGGTGAATTTGGCTCGAAGTTTGAGAGGCCGAAGTTCACACCCATGAGAGCAAAGGGGAACACGCGTAGTGCGGATGCGAGTGGAAGCAGTGCGACCGAACCTAAGGAGACGGCGGCAGCCGAAGCCGAACGCAGAAAGCGGTTCGAGGTGAGGCAAGCGCGCGTTTGTTATACGTGCCAGAAGCCGGGTCACTTTTCGGCGGAGTGTCCGGAAACAACACCAAAAGTTGTGTTTTTTTCAATAGGCAGCACTGACGAGAACATGAAGCTTCTCGAACCTTACATGCGAGACCTCCTCGTGAACGGGAAAGAGTGCCGAGTGCTTCGCGATTCCGCAGCTACGATGGATGTAGTTCACCCGTCTTACGTAGAACCCCATATGTTCACGGGCGAGTGCGCATGGATCAAGCAAGCCGTAGAAGCTCATAGCGTGTGTCTGCCGGTAGCAAAAGTGCTTATTGAAGGACCTTTCGGAGCGCTTGAGACGGAGGCGGCAGTGTCATCTATGCTGCCACCCCAGTACCCGTACCTATTTTCAAACAGGTCCGATCACCTCCTGCGCGAGAAGGGGCTTTTGTTTGGTGAAGCTAGTGTTCAGGCCTTAACCAGATCGAAGGTTCGGGAGCTCGCTGCAAAGGCGGTAGTTGCGGGGCCGACGTTATCAAACAACGAAAAAGGGTCAGAGGCGCAGCAAGCTGATATTCAGAGCACGCCCGAACTGAATAAACTTGAGTCTGTAACGTTAAAGGCGCCAGATACTGGAGAGGAAACGCCCGACACGGGAAAGTTAGAAGAGCTATCTACTGATTTGCTCATCGCGCCTACGTCAGACGGACTTGATAGGTTGCTAAAAGTCAGCCGGTCGGCTTTGATAGCCGAGCAAAAAAAGGATGGCAGCCTGGAAAACGTGCGCTGCAATGTCAAAGAAGGTATCGCCAGGAAAACTGCGCGTTTTGTGGAAAGAGGTGGAGTCCTGTACCGGAAGTATCTAGACCGCCGAGGAGTGGAGTTCGATCAGCTGATCGTGCCTCAATGCTATCGTCAGGATCTGTTGCGCTTGTCACACGGGGGTTCGTGGTCCGGACACCTAGGAGTTAAGAAAACTAAGGACCGTCTCTTGCAAGAGTACTATTGGCCAGGGTGTTTTCGGGACGCAGACCATTTCGTGAGGACATGTGACACTTGTCAGCGGGTGGGCAAACCAGGGGACAAATCAAGGGCGCCGTTGAAATTGGTACCTATCATAACGGAGCCTTTTAGACGGCTCGTTATTGATACAGTGGGACCTCTGCCGGTAACAGCCACGGGGCACAGACACATTTTGACTGTGATCTGCCCAGCGACAAAGTTCCCTGAAGCAGTGCCGCTTAAAGAACTCAGCTCAGTTGAGATAGTTAATGCACTACTGTCCATATTTGCGCGAGTTGGTTTCCCTGCGGAAATCCAATCAGATCAGGGCACAGTGTTTACTAGCGCTTTGACGACAACTTTTCTCGAAAGGTGTGGGGTAAAGCTGTTACACAGCTCAGTGTACCACCCACAGTCGAATTCCGTTGAGAAGCTCCACTCCGTCATGAAGCGCGTGTTGAGAGCATTGTGTTTTGAACATCGAACTGACTGGGAGCTGTGTCTGCCTGGGGTGATGTTTGCTTTAAGGACCGCGCCGCATGCAGCTACGGGGTTTTCGCCAGCTGAACTGGTGTACGGTCGCTCGCTTCGGTCTCCGCTTCGCATGCTTCGAGAATCGTGGGAAGGCAGGGGCGACGACCCAGTCGTGGTGGAGTACGTACTTAAGCTCCTCGAACGCTTAAGAAGGGCACAGGAGTTGTCAGGTGAAGCAATGACAAAGGCCCAGCAGAGGGCCAAGGTTTATTATGATCGGACAGCCAGGGCCCG
Source organism: Dermacentor variabilis (assembly GCF_050947875.1). Taxonomy (NCBI): domain Eukaryota; kingdom Metazoa; phylum Arthropoda; class Arachnida; order Ixodida; family Ixodidae; genus Dermacentor; species Dermacentor variabilis. Next base: position 139,073,896 of record NC_134571.1, read on the forward strand.
TCGTTTTGAGGTGGGCGATGAGGTCATGATATTGCGCACATCGCTAAACAACAAACTAGACGTGCAGTGGGAGGGCCCAGCACGAATTGTTCAGAAACTGTCGGACGTTAACTACGTGGTAAGTCTGCCAGGAAAGCGGAAAGCACAGCAAGTTTACCACTGTAATCTGCTCAAACCTTATAGACAAAGGGAAGCAGTGGTGTGCATGATGGTAAACGTTCCTGAAGAGCTTCCGGTCGAGCTTCCGGGACTAGGCTCAGTGACGAACAGGGAAGACACCGGTCAAGTCATTAGTGACCTTATCAGTAAAGCACCGCTGTCGCCTGAGCGGAAAACCGAACTACACCAGCTCTTACAAGAGTTTCAAGGTCTGTTCTCTGAGAGGCCTGGTAGGACTTCTGTACTTACTCATGATATAGAACTTACCTCCCCAGAGCCAGTACGATCCAAGGCGTATCGGGTGTCACCCCGCCAGAGCGATATTATGGAGGCTGAGGTAAAGAAAATGCTACAGCTCGGTGTTATTGAGGCAGGTGAGAGTGATTATACCTCCCCTTTGATTTTAGTTGAGGTACCGGGCAAGGAACCTCGTCCTTGCGTCGACTACCGCAGGCTTAATTCCATCACTAAGGATCAAATTTATCCGATCCCTAACATCGAGGAGCGCCTTGAGAAAGTTAGTAGCGCTCAGTTTATTTCCACCCTAGATCTTGTCAGGGGTTATTGGCAGGTTCCACTCACAGAAGAGGCTAGTAGGTATGCGGCGTTCATTTCACCAATGGGAACATTCCGTCCTAAAGTGTTGAGTTTTGGTTTGAAGAACGCGCCATACTGTTTTTCAAGCCTCATGGATAAAGTGTTGCGGGGACAGCAAGAATTCGCTTTACCGTATCTAGACGACGTAGCGATATTCTCCGCATCCTGGTCTGAGCATATGGCACACTTGCGGGCAGTGCTAACCCGCCTGCGCGAAGCGGGCTTGACAGTAAAGGCTCCTAAGTGCCAGTTAGCACAGGCCGAGGTTGTCTACCTCGGTCACGTGATTGGTCAGGGTCGTCGCCGCCCCTCTGAAATAAAAGTGGCCGCTGTGCGAGACTTTCCGCAACCGCGCACAAAGACCGATATTCGGTCGTTCTTAGGTGTCGCCGGCTACTATCAGAGGTACATCCCTAGGTACTCTGATATCGCGGCTCCCCTGACGGATGCTCTAAGAAAGACAGAGCCTCAAACAGTCGTCTGGGACGAGACAAAGGAAAGAGCTTTTAGCGCCCTAAAGAGTGCCCTAACAAACCAGCCTGTGCTACGATCGCCAGACTATACAAAAGGGTTCATTGTTCAGTGCGATGCTAGTGAGCGAGGCATGGGCGTTGTACTGTGCCAACGGGAAAATGGAGAAGTAGAACACCCCGTCCTGTATGCTAGTCGTAAGCTGACCAGTCGTGAGCAGGCGTATAGCGCCACCGAGAAAGAGTGTGCATGTCTCGTGTGGGCCGTTCAGAAATTGTCATGCTATCTAGCCGGCTCGAGGTTTATCATTGAGACGGATCACTGCCCTCTCCAATGGCTGCAGACCATCTCTCCCAAAAATGGCCGCCTCCTGCGCTGGAGCCTCGCTTTACAACAATATTCCTTTGAGGTGCGTTACAAAAAGGGGAGTCTCAACGGTAACGCCGATGGCTTAAGTCGAAGCCCCTAACGTAGGAATCAGCCTCAAAATTGTTGGTTACTGATGTTTTTCTTCCTGAGGCAGGATTTTTTTTAACATATTGCTTTTGTTTAGTGTTTCAAAGTGATGATATGCTTTCTAGTGCAATTTTTCAATTTGTGGACGCGTTCTGAGTGATGCTAGACTACTGTAAGGAACTAGGCAGTGGTATAAAAAGGGGAAAGAGCCTGGCAGGGCTTAGTGAGGGTTGTGCCGTGCTTGCTGACTGAGCGGTTGAGTTTCAGCGTAGTTCTAACGCTTGCCGGGAACGAGAACAAAAATGTGAACTCTCCCGAAGTCACTTTGCAGTGTCCCGTGCGAACCTGAACAAGAGAACGAGGCCTTCTCTGTGCGCTGCGCTCAAGAAACGTCGAGGGACGCCCGACTTCGGTTATGAGCATCATCGAGCGACATCCCTCCGGACAGCGGATGCAGTCCCCTGTCCATCGGGATCTCCTTTCCCCGGCGGGGCGGTCTGTTACGTTTCGCCTGCGACACGTGGTTTTGCCGGCGCGACTGCGGCGGGGCGGCAGACATTTTGGCCCGATCGTCGTCGCCGCAACGCTCATCGCCAGGTGTTTCCAGGCGCGACTGCGGCGATGCGACCGCAAAGGATCACCCTCTCCTTCCAGTCATTGTGCCCGAACCAGGCGATGCGAAAGCAGGGATCATCCTCTCATTACAGTCATTGTGCCCGACCGGCAGCGCTACGACAGTGTGCTACGACATTGCGCTACGACAGTGTGCTACGACATTGTGCTACGACATTGTGCTACGACATTGTGCTCCGGCAGCGCTACGACAGTGTGCGTCACCATTAGCCCATTGTACATTCACGTGCTCGTCTATTGAGGGGTTCCTTCTTGCCCTCAACTGCGAGAGTATAAAAACAGCTGCCCCCGGACGCCAAAAAGAGGGCTCCGATTTCTTCTGTTGAGTAACGTGCTCTCCCGTCTCTCTACTTCGGTCAACCTGACCGCCAACTCTTTGCGATGTTAAAATAAACAAGTTGTTTTGTTGTTACCAGTCGACTCATGCTTTGCCGGGACCTTCGGATGCTTCCAGTTGTACCCCAGGCCGCCAGGCCAACGCTACCCTTGGGGCTTGCGACCCAGGTACAACCACGGGCGTCAGCGCCGAGTTCCCAACAGGTCGTACCATCGGTGCGATCAAAACACAGGGAAGCTTACTAAAGCACATTCGCTATTATGGTACGTGTTATTCACCTTCAATGCAGGAGCACAATGCGGATTCTTGCCCCTCCTTTTGGCTGGACTGCACATGCTCTTTGAGAATTGATTCATTGTTCATAAGTGCACTGGTACTTTACTCTAAACTAATTAATTAAGGGGTTTTACGTGCCAAAACCACTTTCTGATTATGAGGCACGCGGTAGTGGGGGACTCCGGAAATTTCGACCACCTGGGGTTCTTTAACGTGCACCTAAATCTAGTTTTACTCTAAACTGGAGGGCTCAAGTTGGTATGAAAGCACAACTTTTATTAAGGGGACAAGATGTTGCCGAGATGGTTGCAGCACAGCTTTTTTTTTCTTCCAGGCACCTTTTATACTTGAAGCTTTCATTGCAGTGTTTCGAACCTCTTTGAACCAGCACATATTGTATATAAAAATTGGACACTGATTGGGAACATCACCTAAGTTCATGCCTATCTATAGTAAAAAGATGTAGCACGACCAGACAAAATAAAAGAAGGGGGTGGGCTGCAATAATACTAAGTGTTAAATGGTGCTTTAGCCTTTCCCTTGAGTTTTCTGTTTTCGTGCTTTTTATGGATCCTCTGCAGTAACCACGCGAGTGCCGAACTTCAGCTTGTTGGTTTCAAGTCCCATGGTTGTTACTAACAGAACAGTGTGATAAACGAACAAGGGCTTGGAGGCATCCGTTCACCTTGCTTACCTCATGGTGCTGCTTCATATGCACCGTGAGCATCCAGGCCAACTAGGAAGGGAGGTTTGTTGCAATCGCTTCTGAACTGCATTGCCACCAAACCAACAGTGCTCTCAATGACAGCTTTTGGACAGTAGAATGCTTGCACCCAGCAAAGTCGTAATAAGGAAGCATTCAGGATGTGCAAAGTGGGCTTTTGAAGCTGGCAGAATTACAGAAGGGGCTTTGCCCATCTGCCCTCTTTATGGATGCACAAAGATGATTTCCTCTTTAAGAGGGATTGTTTCAGAGGTCGTTACATGGCAACAGTGTTGGGTGTTTAGTAGCTTGTCTTTGCCCGCTGTTAATAATCTATTCCTTCTCCAGGGCCCCTGTGAAGTGCCTACTTTTTGGGCACAATGTGCTCTCCATGCATGCATGCATTTTTAGCTTGTAAAGACGTCTATTACCCCTTGCCTCAAGCTGGTCCTTGCTGATGTCACCCATGAAGGCATTGGGGAGTATGGCAATGTACACTTACAAAACACTGTTGATACCAGTGAAACCAAATTAATGGAGCTGCTGTTCTTTTTTTGTCCACTCCATCCTGGTTAGTTACAATGAGCAATGTCCAAACAGAAGGCATATGTAGTTGGTCGTGCATAGCCTGCGCACTAAGACTTGTTGGCATGTCATAACCTTAGCACAGTGTTTATATGTAAAAACCTTCTGATGTGTTGATGACTTCCTTCTCTTCATCATACTTTGCCTGATGGAGCCAGCAAGTGGGTCGACCAGATGTTCAACAGCCTTCCCACTAGTTTTCCCAAAGTCTCCTTCACCAGGGTGCTGCTCATAGATATCTGTTTTCTTGACCTTGCACTGCACTTAAACGGTGGCCACACCTGCTAAACCTATAGCATGCAATCAAAAAAGGGCTATACATCATGTTGCTCCAAACTCGTGACATGTGCTACAAGGCCTTGAGAAACACCCTCATTTATTTACGCCCTCATCATAGTGTACGAAGCTTCGCATGATAAGTGCGACAATTAACATCTGCTGGTTTTTCAGTGTTATTCCTGTCCAGCTTGCTGAAAGCTATCTTGAGTGTTTCAAAAGCAAACGACCTGCTGCTGGACAAGAAGTGCTTAAAACAAGGGTCGCTATAACCACATATGTCACACGAAATGAAGAAGGCCACTGAGTATACAGGCGGTTTACTTCATATCCAACAAGCTTGGTTCTCCCTTTGCTAGTGAGTAAACTCAACTTGCCCCGAATACATGGCCAGTGACAAACTATGTGCCAGATGCTGTGTCCCCTGCAAAGCTGAAGATGTGTATTAGATCCTGACACCTTGCAGCAGCTTCTACACTGGGCAAACAGGCTACTATAAAAAAGGCCTTTACTAGTATGCTAATAACATGAAAACAGGCAGAAATTTGGCTATTCATTGGACCCAACTCCAGGTGCAAGCCACTCTTCTACCAGATGTGTGTTGTTCACAGGAACTGGAGCTATACAAATGCAGATAAAAACAATAATGTTTGAAAGTAGTAGAGTTGAACTATATTCTGCAGAAGCAGTGCTACCTGCAGCGCTGGTACCTTATAGCCACAATTCATGGCTGCACCACCATGCAAAGGCACCATTCTTGAATTATTAACTTCTGTTATATTTATGGTGGCCATATATTACAATTACATATCATCCACATTGTGTGCAATATGGTTAAATGTCAATTATGATAGTCATTCCTAATCTGAAATGCAACAAAAGAGCAAATATAGGCAACAAGTTGCAATTCAAAGAGACAAAAGACAACCAGTGCACAGGATAAGTGACAGACTTTCTTTTATTGAAAAAGAAATCTCACATGTGCCATGCCACCAGCAGTGGGTAGCAATGTTTCAAGCTTGGGTGACCGAGGCAAAATTTAGCAAAATGCTACAATCACGTTGTAAAACGGCCTTGGACACAATAAGCCGACATCATATTGTAAAGAATGAAAGGGCAAGACTCCATCTAAGAACAGTCTATGGCACCACATACTTGACATGGTGTAAAACATGTTGACATGCCCTACCCATAAAGAGAAATCAACAAACACAGAAAACACGCCTTAAAATGCAATGTGCAGAGTCTGAAACCAAGAAAAACCAACCCGAAAAGGTGTCGCTGTCTTTTAACGATTAAAATTGTCAAACTGTCTCATCACTTCTTAATGAACCTGCAGAGCTGAAAAGGAGGGAAGGAAAGCCCAATAGCAGGGCTGCAGAAAATGTCACCGAATAAATATACTTTGCTTACCAATGATACCTGTGGTTTAGTTGTGGTCTGAGTATAAACTAATTGTGAATAACTTTCCTTGTTTAGAATGGTTTAGCAGATAGGGAAAAAATGACCATAAGAGCACCAGGTGTATGCATAATCTACGCACAAAAAGCCACTGCTTTCTTTTATTTTAGAGCGCAGCTCTTTGGCGTCCGTTCCTGGGTTTCGCGTCGTCGTCGTCGTCGGCGTCGTCGTCGGCCTCGTAACCAGCTCCGCCCCCCTTTCATCCCCCCAGCGCTAGCAGCGACCGACTGATACCGCTGGATGCCGCTGACGCCGCTAGAGAGTCAAGATAACGTGACTGCATAGAACACCGTCGCCGCCATGCAGAAAGAGGAGGAAAGGGTCCCCCCCCCCTTTTCTTGTGTGGCGGATAGCTGGGGTTGACTCACTATCGCCGTCAGCGGCATCAGTCAGTCGCTGTTATCTCTTCCCTCCTCCCTTTATCGTGTTGTCCGCTTGCTGCGCGCGCTTCTGCCCCCATCGTTTGCCGCTGGGTGTACACGCCGCCCCCCTCCGCTTCCGCTTACTGCTGGTTGCTCTCGACGGCGGCGATGAGCCTCCGCTTCGGCGGCGCGAACTGCAGGGTCTTCTCGGCGGCGGCGATGAGCTTCTGCTTCAGCCTCGCTTACTGCTGGTTGCTCTCGACGGCGGCGATGAGCCTCCGCTTCGGCGGCGCGAACGGCAGGGTCTTCTCGGCGGCGGCGCTTAGCCTCTGCTTCCCCCACGGCTGTGACAACCTCGCGAGGCACTTGTATAGATCTCGTCTTTGAGAATCAAGCATTGGTGTACCAAGTCGAACATATATCAGTCTATTTCTCCGACCACAAAGCTTCCTTCATGACTGTCAAGAACTGTTAGTGGAGTCTTTGTTAAAGGAATACGTGTGAAAAATTAAAAAGAATTATGTGATAGCGCATACATGTGTTGCTCGATTTCTTTGCCTCAATCTATCCAAAAGGTGAGACAGCTTATTTGCTTCGCTCAAATTTCGCATTAGGAAGTAACGTAATCGTCGGTAATTTTTTTTTCTCTCTACTACTATTCATGAGTATTTAAGTGCCTTAATAGCACTGCTAACATCCTACTGCAAAACACAAAATTGGGCAAGTTGTGGCATAAAGAAAATTGCAGTTTCACTCATAATGTGGAACAATGATGCAGTAGCTGGTGAAATATGCGCAGGAAGCTTACTTCATGCAGTGTTTGTTGAAGTGAACACTTGCCAATGCAAGTCGGTAATTTCCTTAAATAAGTAAAATAAGTAAAAGTTGTATTTATTTGTGGGAGTTGTGCCTCCCAGTGTTGAAGTGGAAAGACTCGGCTTTTCTTCCTCTTTCATATCCGGACTTGGCCACTGGTCTACACCAAAACAACCCTTTAGCTTCTTACTGCTGAATTCGTTTTGGTTTTCTCAAATCTATATTTGGCCTACCCATTGCTAGGTCTCGCGCTTAATCAAAGAATGAATCAATGAAATGAATCAATTCTCAAAGAGCATGTGCAGTCCAGCCAAAAGCAGGGGCAAGAATCCGCAAACGACAAAAGACGGAGACGTACAAAAGCACAGCTCGCAATAGGGGATCAGAAAATTTGGGCGTGGTAGTTCATAGTGTTTTTTTTTATTGTTTAACCTAGGTAGGATATTAGGCAGTATAGTAGCAAGAGCTTGGTGGCGCAACCCACCGCCCCGTTCCAAAGGGGACGCTCATAATATCCATCCATCCATCCATCCATGGTGGCGCCCATGAAAAAACGGTGTATAAGAGTGTTTACCCTGTGGAAAAGGTGTTAGTCCGCGTGGAACAGTTATGTGACTTCCGTCAGTGCACTTCCGAATACTCGCATCAAGTTCGTGCTCAATGTTGGGGAAGCGAGGTCTGCGCGACCCTCCGACTCGACGCTGTCGAGGGATCATGGCCTCGGAGTCACTAGTTTGCCAGCATACAACAAAAGATTCTCTCTTTTCTGTTCTCCTAGCGGTTAAACTTTGTTTCAGGAGTTATCTCTTCACTTTCGTGGTTTTGATTCTGCCTCCACCGTACGAGAAACCGAGAAGACAAATAAAAAATATCCCGAAAGACATTTGAAGCAGGAGAGAAAAAAAGGGCCTTGGAGGTGCTGGGTATCGATCCCAGTACCTCTCGCATGCTAAGCGAGCGCTCTACCATCTGAGCTACACCCCCGGATGGAGCAGCGCTAGCAGTACGCGTCGTATGATACACTGACTGCCTTCTTGCACGCCGCTGTCGGCTCTGACCCAGATTGAATCCAGTTACACGTTCACGCGAGGGTGGGGGGGGGGGGGCGACGTTAGGCAACCGGACACAGCGAGCGCCCACAAATCTTGTCGCTAAACGAGTTCCACCTCGCATGCAACGCACGTCTGTCTTCGATGACGGCTAACGGGCGCTGGCGGCAAGCACATGGAACGTTACGTCTTTTCAGCTTAACTCCCGATGGAGTGAGGCGGCAGGGCTTCATCGGCCACACTCCCGAACCTGTCGCGGCTACTTGCGCTGGCGCTAAAAGATACGGAAATGAATTTCTCGTGGTCTGCTGGTTTCTTAATTGGTTTATTCAAATAACTACACTTCCTTTCTCCATCCACTTTCGCGCATTCCAAGTGCTAGGAAAAGTACTTCATGCACGATTAGCTTCCAGCGATTGGAATAATTTATATATGTACAAGAATTTGCAACTTGACAAAATTTCAGCTACGACAATTCTTTTTGTGCAAATGACTGGCTTTTGCTTTCTTGTTTTTCTTCTCCTTGTATATTTTATTGCTAAAGAAAGGCTTTCGTTTGGTTGTTCCTTTTCTTAGGCGCCAGTTCTTACCTCTTAGGCACCCGTTCTTGCGGCGAGCGTCGGCGTCATACCTCGTAACCACGGTGTAAGAATATACCATCCCGTAACCGAGCAAGCAAACGAGCACAGCGAAAGATGAGAGCGAACGCGGAGCGAATCGGGGGCCGATGAAAGACGGCAAGAGCGAAGATAGCGCGAGGAGGAAAGCGGAGGCGGAGCGTGCAGCGGAGTCATGAGGCGGAAAGCGGAGGCGGAGGGTATAGCAAAGGCGTGAGAAGAAAAGCGTAATGCTGCGCAAGGCGGGCTCTGCGGCGTTGATGGCTAAGAGATGGCGCCAGAGTAGCGCACGCCATTAGTTTACCTACGAGGCCACTAATACCATATATGGAAACAAAGTGCTGCATTAGCGCAGGTCTGTCTGCGCTGTGAAGCGGCTGCTGTGAATCGCGCCCACGCGTCAGCCACGTGCTGCCTCTCGCGATCTCCCGATTAACCGGGAAGTCGCGCCACACTTCGCTCCGTTTGGAACGTGCCGCAGGAGGCAGTTTGTCCGCGCCAGCCAATACATCGTGAAATGAAAACGTGTGCACGTATAGAGCTGCGCTCAAATTTCGCTTTATGGAGATTTTTAGAGCGCAGCTCTTTGGCGTCCGTTCCTGGGTTTCGCGTCGTCGTCGGCGTTGTCGTCGGCCTCGTAACCAGCTCCGCCCCCCATTCATCCCCCCAGCGCTAGCAGCGACCGACTGATACCGCTGGATGCCGCTGACGCCGCTAGAGAGTCAAGATAACGTGACTGCATAGAACACCGTCGCCGCCATGCAGAAAGAGGAGGAAAGGGTCCCCCCCCTGTTCTTGTGTGGCGGATAGGGTGCTCTTCAGTTGCCGACGCGCCGGTTATTTCACGTAGGCCCCGGCACGTCGACGAATACGTGACCACCTTCCCACGGCTAGACCTGGTTCTTAGCGCTGCGGAAGCGAGGGTATCATATTGTTTGTGTCGGCATCGGCGGCGTTGTCCCTGAAACCAACTCCGCAGCTGGGGTTGACTCACTATCGGCGTCAGCGGCATCAGTCAGTCGCTTCTATCTCTTCCCTCCTCCCTTTATCGTGTTGTCCGCTTGCTGCGCGCGCTTCTGCCCCCATCGTTTGCCGCTGGGTGTACACGCCGCCCCCCTGCCCCCTCTTCCTGCGAGTCTCCGGTTGTCAAAGCGCCGGCTCGAACTTAATTCCTTTCTTCGCTCCTCCTCCAATGCAACCCCTGTGCGGTGGCAATCAGAGAGCCAGATCGGTGGCGGCGGATCTGTATATGTGCACCGCCCGAGCCGAAATTGCCGCTGCCGTTCGCCCTGTGCGGTGGCAATCAGAGAGCCAGATCGGTGGCGGCGGATCTGTATATGTGCACCGCCCGAGCCGAAATTGCCGCTGCCGTTCGCCACTGCGAAATTATCTGCCAGTTCTTTCTGAGCCATGAGCGAGACGACCGATGGAAGTCCTCCGTCTGCTGCTGCTGCTGCTGCTGCTGCTGCTAAACGAGCTGCCAGAGCAGAGGCCCAGCGCCGTCGCCGTCAGAATCCAGAGGTGCGTGCCGCCGAAGCAGAAGCTTACCTAGTGGAGTCTGTTAAAGGAATACGTGTGAAAAATAAAAAAAAAATTCTGTGATAGCGCATACATGTGTTGCTCGATTTCTATGCCTCAATCTATCGAAAAGGTGAAACAGCTTATTTGCTGCGCTCAAATTTCGCATTAGGAAGTAACGTAATCGTCGGTAATTTTTTTTTTTGTAGACGAGGCTTTGCGGGGCGTTGTCTGAACTCCATAGGGACTGTAGCGAACTTCATCTGTTCCTGTGCATAAATGCATAAACACACACACACACACACACACACGTGTATATATATATATATATATATATATATATATATATATATATATATATATATATATATATATATATATATATATATATATATATATATATACATATATATAATGCTCGAACAGTGCACCTTAGCTGAGAGGCACGACCTTACGAAGACGTCCGAACCCCTGACAGAATTCTCGTCGCCGTAGCACCACGCTGCACTACATAACCAGCTGCGTGGTGATGCCTACATACAGAGAACATTGCATTTTGAGCAAGCTCTAGTGTTCGCTTTCTCTCATTCCTCAGGTGCCTTGTGGTTGAGCCCATAGTAATGGACAAAAGCTCCCGTCCCACTCAAACCACTAGTGGGAGTACAATAGTAGGATGCACGCCCTTTAGGATCTCCCAAGCAACGTGGTGCCCTTGGCGCACGATGGATTTCAGCTGGCTTTCGGCTGCGTCGTAACTGGAGTTGCTCCATGCGCGCGTTTAAAAATGCAGGATATAGGTGGCATTACACGATATAGTGTTGTACACTTTGCAGAGCCGAAACTCGCGAAGAACCTTTTTTTTTCTTTGCCACTTTAGCTGAGCAGGGCTTAGCGTGTGGCTTGCGCTAAGTGCTTCGTCGCGCGCACATCCATCTTCGCCAGTGTAGGGTTGCACGCCTGCGCGCCTTTAAGGCAGCCAAAAATTAGCTTTCACGGCGAAAGGATCTTGATGGAAGAGTGTTCACTACACGATTTTCTTTTTCTCCGTGCGTCCGTGCGTGCGTGCATAACCAGTATCACCATACGACACCGCACTTCGGATCGGTGCAGTGTTCGGCCTGCGGAAGTTAACAAGATGGGAAGATATTGCTACACTACAACTGAAGGCGAAAGGAAAGAGTCATCGCTGGGCAAAGACGACGAAGAGGACGGTGTCGTTCTGAATGCGAGCAGTCCACCATTTTATTGACAGCCGTGCATCTCAGTGTAAACAGCAAGCTGCACACACTGTTTTCTTTAGGTAATATTCTTTGTGGAGGTACGCGTTTTTCCCTGTATACCACCGCGGAGCTCCGCAGTGGCCGCTCCATCTCTACTGCGACCACGTCTCTCGGTGAAGGAACATCGTCTTAGGCGTCGACCACACATCCCGTGGCTCCCGCCTGTATATTTCTGCCTCGTGCCGGTGATCCCTTCGTATTCTCCGGCCAAGCTGATGTTGTTGACTTTGACGACTGGATCAATCTAGCTCTACGAACGTGTCAACACAAATTACAGGCGGGACCCGACTCTCATGCTCGCCAATGTTCTCGTCTATCTCGGTGGCACACCACGAGTATGGTTCGAGACACACGAAGCCAATATTGTCAGTTGGGACACGTTTAAGCAGGATATCCGCGACCTCTTCAGAGACAGACCACTGGTCGCAAGCTTGCTGCTAAAGAAGAACTGGCGACTCGAGCTCAGGCGTCTACAGGGCCGTACGTGGCTTACATTCAGGACGTCTTGACTCTTTGCCGCAAGGTTGACGACCACATGTCTCAGTCGGACAAAGTTGTGCGCGTGTTGAAAGGCATTGCAGAAGATGCCTTCAACTTTCTTGTTTACGCAAACGTCTACACTGTCGATTTCATCATTAAAGAACGTCGGCGGTATCAACAAGCTAAAAGCCGCCGAATAACACAACAGTTCACCCGGCTTCCAAACACGGCTGCAACGTCGTCATGTGATGCTCCCTGCCAGCCACCCACCTATGACAACGTCACGCGCATTGTCCATCGCTAGCTTGAAGCTGCCTGTCAGTCCCCACATTCAACCGCCCATTTTTCCTTCGCGCACCTACGACCCATCGATGCCAGCGGTTTCCCCGATTCAAGCGGTAGTTACACAAGAGTTTGCGAATATCGGCCTCCCATTCGTGTGCCCATTAACTCGTCCGGATGCTCGGCCATACGCCACGGCTGCCGCTCGTCGTACCAAGACCCCTTCTTCGGCCTTTCGGAATCCTTCAGAATGGAGAACGCCCAACGATCAACCCCTCCGTTTTTACTGGCGCCGGGAGGGACACATTTCTCGCTATTGCCGTCGCCGTTTAGGCTTCTTATCCCAGCCCTCCTTCCCTGCCTATCTGCGCCGTACCGCTTTTCAACGTTCATCTGCTCCTGTTTATCACTCTTCTGCCTCCCGTGAGCATCTTACCACTGAAGCTCCTATCCCTGTCAGCCGCTACTCCAGGTCTCCATCACCTCAGCGCCGTGAGTCCCGCTCTCCTCATGCCTCGCCGCTCTTCCTCCCCGACATTTTCTCGACGCTCGCAGCCGGAAAACTAGACAGTGAAGCTTATGGAGGTGAAGCCACAGTGTCATCGACGTCCACAAACTCTCTGACGGTGTTACTGATCACTGCTCTCGTCGACACTGGAGCACATTTATGCGTCATGAGGGCCACTTTACGCCGCTGCCTAAAGAAGAGCCTAACGCCCTCTAAGACGCCGAAAGTACGTGTTGCCGATGATGGCACTGTTGACGCAATGCCCGCGTCGGCATCACCGGTCGTCACACGGTCATCCTTTTCGCCGTCCGTGGTCGCTGCCCCTGTAACTTGAGTAGAGTGTTCCTCGACTTTCTTTCGGCACACTCTGCCCTCGTTGAATGTTCAGCTAATACATACCGCCTTGACCTCCCCCTTCTATCGGATGCTCATGAAACGCCCATCAGTCTTCTAAGCCCCTCTTTTGTTCGTCTACCACCTCAAGTCGTCACGTATGTTTGTATGTCATCGAACCCACCCGTCCCTGATGGCGACTACCGTATATTGTTACGTAGGAAGACGCAGACGAAAAGCTATATACAAGTATATTTACAAGGAAATACGCCGCACTTGGCCCAGAGGCAACAGCCCGCGCTAGCCTCTAATCGTCGTCGTCGTCGTCTTCACCCTGTTCGCCTCTTTGTCATCGCAAATACTGTTCCGTAGCAATATTATCACCCCCGATACCTGACGTGCGGCTGAAGCGCTATGTTAGAGTCCAACATACCGTCGTCAAAATTTCGGACAACCCCGTGTTCCTTCCACTACAGTATTTGGGCTTACCTCACAAGTGCTTCCCCAACAGATTTCGCTTGGCCAGCTCAGCGCTATCAAAGATCACGCCGTAGAAGTTATTGGTGTAGCCACTTCTTGTGATCATACCGAAGGTCCATGGTCAGGCGCTTCCTACAGCGGCATTTTTCGGAATATGATTGGATCATACCTTTTGCCTAAGCAGGCTGACACCCTCAGCCACGTTTGGTTTATTTTGCAGTGGTGACTCTATGTACATTCACTTTCGGCCTTACTCTGTGTCCGCGTCACAGCGCGAAGTCATTCATAAGGAAGTGAAGAAGATGATAGCTTAAGACATCATCGAGCCATCTAGTCTATGGGTAGCCACCGTCGTATTAGTCAAAAAGAAAGACGGTACATGACGGTTCTGCATCCATTATCACCAGCTCAACGAGATCACTAAGACAGACTTGTACCCTCTTCCTCGTGTTGATGACGCCCTTGACTGACTCCACGGTGCCACTTATTTCTCGTCCCTGGACCTTCGATCTTGCTAGTGGAAAATCGCTGTAGACAATACGGATCGCGAGAAGACCGCCTTCGTCACCCCTGACGACCTTTATGAATTCATGGTCATGCCTTTTAGGCCTGTGCAATGCGCCAGCAACATTGGAATGATGGTGGACACGTTGCTTCAAGGTTTCAAATGGTGCACTTGTTTTTGTTCCCAGGACGACGTGACAGCATTTACCACCGCTTTCGCGACCTATCTTGAGCGTCTATAGAAAACTCTGCCTATTTTCCGGCGAGCTCGCCGGAAACCACGACTAAATTCCTCAAAGTGCCGCTTCGCTTTTCGACAAATTTTAATGCTTGGTCATCTTGTTAACGCTTCGGATGTCTGACGATACCCGGAGAGAATGCGGGTTGTCACGAACTTCCCCGTTCACCGCTCTACCCAGGATGTCCGCAGTTTTGTCGGGCTGTGCTGCTATTTTCGTCGTTTCGTGAAAGACTTTGCGACCCTCGCACACCCTCGTACAGACATTCTCAAACAAAACGTTTCGTTTTGTTGGGATCCTCTACAAGGTGACGTACTTACTCGGCTAATCGCCGTTATAGCTACTTCATCAATGCTCGCTTATTTCGAACCCGCTGCTCCTACAGAAGTGCGCACGGAGGCCAGCTGCCATGGCGTCGGCGCAGTCTTGGCCCAACAACAGTGAGGCATGGACCGCGTTATTGCGTACGCTAGTCGTTTGCTGTCAAAAGTGGAACGCAACTACTCCATTGCAGAGCGGAAGTACCTTGCTCTCTTCTGGGCGATCTCAAAGTCGCCATCCCTATTTGTATGGCCGGCCTGTCACTGACCTCCACGCCCTCTGTTGGCTTTCTTCACTGAAAGATCTCGCAGGAAGCCTTGGTCGTTGGGCGTTGCGCCTACAGGAATACTCTTACTCAGTTGCATAGAAGTCTGGCTGTCTGCACCAAGACGGCGACTGCTTGTCTCGCTGTCCTGTAGGCCAACTTGACACCTCAGACATCGGTCCTAGCCCTTGTGTCCTCTCCACGTCTCAGTTCCTCCCCACTGGAGCCGAGCGACGATGGGATGATTCCTTGCGATCGCTAATCGACCGCCTATAGAGTTCGCGCCTAACGACGCCTCCCTACGCATGTTTGTCCTTTTGGACGGCAAATTATATCGCCGTAATGTTCAGCCCGATGGTCCTGATTTGCTTCTCGTCGTACCTAAACATCTGCGTTCAACCGTTATGCATCAGCTTCACGACGAACCAATTGCTGGGCACCTGGGAATATCCTGCACATACGACCGTGTTCGGTGCCGCTTCTTCTGGCGTGGTTTCACCCACTTCCGTTCGATGTTACGCCGCCGCTTGCGAGAAATGCCAACGCCGGAAACGACTGACCGTGCTCCCTGCTAGACCCTTTCAGCCGACCGCCATGTACCGACCGAACCATTCTTTCGCGTTGGTTTGGACCTTCTCGGTCCTTTTCCTGAATCAGCGCCCGCAACAAGTGGGTCGCCGTGGCCAATGATTATGCCACCAGATACGCGTAGATACGCGATCACTCGAGCGCCCCCCACCAGGGGGGGGGGGGTATTCTGTAAGTGCCCACCTAGTGGACTGTCCATTTCGGCCGCTGCTGATTGGATGCAGCTGTACTAACGAGGAGGAGACGACCAGCCCTAGCCAATCAGGAAAGGCCGAAATGGACAGTCCACTAGGTGGACTGTTACAGAATGCCTCCCCAGTTCTGCTATTGACGTTGCCGGTTTTCTCCTGCACAACGTCATTTTACATCACGGGGCCCCACGCCAGTTGTTCACGGACCACGGCCGCACATTTTCGCCCAAAGTCATCTACGACATCTTGCGCTGCTGCTCAACGCAGCACAAGCTGACCGCTTCCTATCATCCTCAAACAAACGGTCTCACAGAGTGCTTAAATCGCACCCTCAGAGACGTGGTCCCCATGTATTTTCCATCAGAACACCGTGAATTGGATCTTGCGCGATGACCTTACGTAACGTTTGCCTACAGTTCATCACGCCACGACAACGCCGGATATTCGCCCTTCTGCTTGCTTTTTGACCATCAACCTAGGTCACCACTGAGTGCCTCCCTGTTGTCACATCGCCCAGCGAGTACACACGCGATGCCATCGCTCGTGCAGACCACGTCAGGCAGATCGCCCCCTCTCGGCCTCACGAGTCAACGAGAAGCACCTGTATGACAGCCGGAATCAAAACATCCGCTTCTCATCCGCTTCTTTGGTTCGCTTGTTGTGCCCGTTCCGTCGTGCAGGTTTTCCCGAGAAGCTGCTATCCCAGTACGTTGATCCTCACCGTGTCGTGCGTCAGGCGACGGACGTCAACTACGAGATCGTTCCTGTCTCTCCTACTACGCCAGCAGCGATCACGTCCAGTGACATAGTTCATGTAAGCAGACTCAAAGCATATACCACCCTGCCTCTGATCGACATGTCTAGCCGCACCGAGACGGCGCTTCCAGTGCCGGGTGTAATCCTACGGTACTACTGAAGGCGAAAGGAAAGAAACATCTCCGAGCAGAGACGACGAATAGGACAGTGTCGTTCTGGATGCGAGCTGTCCACTATTTTATTGAGAGCTTGGCATCTCAGTGTAAATACGCCCTGTATCAAGTGTTTTCTTTACGTAACAATATATTGAATTACACGGTATGACCGCGAACCAAATTATGCGCCAGTACTTCTCGCACTTTAATTCCTGCTAATTGCTACTAAAAGCATACTCTTGAAACCACCCAAGGAACGCAGAACACATGTAACACACTATTTAATATTATATTATAGTACACTGGAGGACTGCGCTATGAGTTTCACAGGCGATCGCACAGGAATATGCTTGTTTTGAGCGAAATTGCAGATAATTGCACTGTATAATGTTGAGATTTTGGCAAATTCTACGTTCTAGGACTTCTCTAGACGTAAATATGTATACCTAATCTTCTGAAAAACAAATCACAAGTTCGCAAGGCACGTCGACGATTGTCACTTTCCTGTTGTCCTGCGGGCGCTCCCGCGCATGTTGAAATACGTTTGTGTGCAACGTTGCTTCTCCGAGGAAAACGGCGCACCGAAGCTCAATTTAAATAAGAGCGTTCAATTGCCGCATCACGACATGGAGGAAGGAAAAAGGAGAGAGCATTACGTCACGCAGCCAACCTTGGCAAGCGAACGCTCCGTGAAGCCCATACATTTGCTCAGTGGTGGCCCAACACGTGACCTCTTGCATCGAGATCACGGAGCATGAATCGAGATTTGCCGAGACGTTTGGTTTCCAGTAGCTATGCCAGTAGTTTTTATTCGGTGCGCGTTGGGGGTTCGGCTGCCCTGCCGTGGCTCTGCCTGCGGAGCGGGAACACTAAAACCAACTACGCACTTCGGCGTGCGATCACGTGTCGGGCCACCATGTTTGTATTCAATCGCGTTGCGCAATGCTCCCTCCTAACGTTTTCCTTCCACCATGCATCATGACCTGTCAAAAAGTCAAGGGAGCACGCACCAGATGCACACATATATGTACACTCGTCATGGGTATGCGACGTACTTTTTTAAATAATTATTTCGCAAGAAATTTACTCGTAAAATATGCTTGTCTACGACGCAATGGAGAACCAGCGCTGGGGTTTCGAGCTGGTACACAACGCCCCCTTGCGGACATCGCGCGAAATTTTTAGTCACACAAACAGAAAAATATTGCCAGCTGCGGTACGCCACGTGCGAAACCAATGACGAAGAAGTTCGAGAGCCGTCTTTATTCCTGCGTGGTTAAGAGCCACAACTAGAAAAGCCATAATATAGTCCTATATATCTATTATTTTTCGCGAAAACTACGAGCATGAGCGACGGCGACGTTGGATTCAGGCAGGAGCGATCACGCGCAGTTTCTGCTATTTCTACAGCTTCTCCGGCAAGCTTATCTACAGCTTATCCACACACACAGGCTATATATGTGTGTGTGTTTCTGCATGCGCGCGTGCGCGTGCGCCTATATTCGCCCGTGTTTTCCGTGCGTCCGAAAGAGTTCGTAAAGATGAAATACCAACGTGCCCAGACTGCCACATTGCTTAAAGGGCCCCTCACCAGGTCTGGCTATATTGAGTTGACAAACACAGAGCGTACATTGCACGATAACGATCGTCTCTGCAAAGTATTACATCGCTGCGCGCCGCGGAAAGATCTCAAATTTCAAACTGAATGCCGTTTTCCTCTCTCCTCGCGGCCACCGCGCTCCAAGCCTGAGGATGACGTACACGTGTTAGTGCGCCTACGTACACGTTTTCATTGTGACGTCGCTCGTGGCGACACGTGATTTCGAGAACTATTCAAGGCAACATCTGTTATTTGTGAAATACATGTTGCTTGAATAGACGAATTAAAGCTTAGAGAAATAATAAAACGCATAAAACCAATGTCTGCATGGTTTCGTTCTACTTCGCACCGCAGCGAGAGAGACGTACTTCCGTTTCGTCTGCTTGTTCCCACGTTGTGCAGCTCCGGTATGGGAGAACGCAGGGAAGGAATTTCCCTTGCGGAGGCTAGACAAGGCGAATGGAGGTAGTGCCTCGCTTGGCAGTGGAGCTCCCCGCCTGAAATCATGGGTTTGCGGCACTGAAATATTTCTATCTCAACTATTAATGAGCGGATTTGAAAAAAAAAATTCTGCGGCAGAACGCGACCTAGAGGGCCCGTAACAACTTTCAGCGTATAACAAAAATTTGCTATGGGGCCTGGTGAGGGGCCCTTTAACGTATACGCCACTTACCTCTCTACAATGCTCCCAAAATGGCGTCAAAAGGGAGCTGAGCAGTTGAGGCGTGGCAGAATTGCGATTGCCCAATCTTATACTGCGCGTCCGTGGCCCGCGCCTCCGTATTCACGGTTCATCTATCCCATGGAAGACGACGATTTAGCTTCAGGTTATGTCTTAATGACGTAACTATTATTCTGGAAGCCTTCTAAAACAGGGAGCGCAAAAAAAAAAAAAACGTTGGAAGCTTTAGTTTTCTAATAAACATCTAGATCACTTGTGGGCGATTATTTCTATGTCGTTGCAGAAGTGCAAAGTATATATTTCTTTCTCCCCGAGGAGGGCTACCTGAGGCTAGCAAAAAAAAAAAAAGAAGAACGAATGTGACCCCGCATCGTGCAGGCAAGTTCAATACGGCATATTGATGAGACATCTTCCCTCCACTTTAAAAAATCAGCATGCTGGTCGAAGTATTTCGGACGCCAGACCGTCTGAGTGAAGGCACCCGTATGTGTCGTGTACATGGTCAAGTTCACAACAGGTGGTATACATCGGCGTCTTGTGACAGGGCCGTACAGTTGGGGCAGATGGCGTTGTCATCGAAGCCATGCTACTTGCAGGTGACCGCAGGGGCGATGGTTATCCTAAAGTCCCCCAGGTGCTTCGGAATAGCCTTGTTCTCGGAGAAACGTACTCCAATTGATTTTGTGACGTTATGGGAGGGAGCGGGCACGCGGGGAATATTTTTGTGCTAGGAAAATTGTAAACGTATCCAGCACAGGTGTCGGTGGAATGGGTGTTCTTCGTGTTGTCGTCTGCTTACCTTATTTGTTATGGCAGATAACCACTGCAATCCTGCAGCCAACAGTCACTTTTTAAAACAACGATAGAGACAGAGAGAGACAGAAAGACAACACTCACTCCGGTTTTCTGGTATTTTCTTTTCTCGTTTTTATTTACCAAAAATAGATTCATCTGATTGGCAGATTGTAGACAAATGCCGAGCGAAGCGAGAGTTCCCCAAACACAGCATTCGTCAAAGCCTTCCACATTTTTCTTCTTTTGTTTCAGCCATGACAGCGTCAACGACGATTTAATTAAATTATAACAGTTTCAGTATTGCCGTCCAAGCGGTGTCTCCGAGTCAATGAATACAATACAAAAAAAAATTTTGCCAAGCATGTGCCCCAGAAGCGCCACGCTCATAAATGAGACACGCAAACATATTTCCAAATTTGCTTTGACAAGTAATAAGTAGACACTTTCGTTACACTTCCTTTCTTCTCTTTCATGCGTGGAAAAAGTGTGTCTTGCCACATACGGCAAGAAAAATGTACAGGTGCACTCAACATGCCGATTTACAAACTTGATAAACTGCAGAAACTACGGGGGTGGTCAAGTTCCGTGAAAAAAAAAACTGAAATAATATAACAATAAGCAGTGGAGTAAACAGAATTCTCTGTAGCTGCCGTAAAAAAAAAAAAAAAAAGGTCCTCTGGGTCAAATGTGAACACATCTTTATGGTGCATGGGAATCGCGAACAGAGTACGTTGCAAGCATTTCTTTAGGGTCCGCACGTGAACGCGTTATTACAGAAGAGAACAGTATCGCACAGTCTTCAACGAGTGCGTAGTGACGGGTGCATTAGCATACACCTCGTGACCAGCCCTAAACAGCGGTCTAAGGTTTCCACAGAACCAGAGGTGTTTATGTCTAAACACGTTTATTCGCGCGTAGAATTTAATATATAAAAAGACACCCCCTACCAAGCTTCGCACTAAATTTGAGCTCATCGCTATTAGACGGAAAAGAAGTAAAAAAAATTGAGACACAATTTGGAGTTCACAGACAGGTCAGGGCCTTGTGCATGCGCAGGGGGACCGGCGAAAATGGTGACCTCCCGAGTGAACATCGAAAACGAACACGCCTCAATCCTATTTTTCACTCCTCCCTGAAGCCAAAAGAAAAGCACCTTGTCAACAATTAGGCACTTAGAACGGTATCTTACCCCCCGCCTCCCCCCCCCTCTCCAAATAGGCAGGCAGGTCGTACTTGTAGGTTCCTGCCCCGCCGTGACGGCTTTGGCACGAGGCCCGAATGAGCACATGGTTTCAATTGCAAACCGGGATACATTATGTGTGTGTGTGACCATGGGAAGCCGGTCGCGTGCCTCTGCTGAGGCATCGTGACGAAACGGCTAATTCTACAGAGCGTTCCACGCAGAGGTGCGTCTCCGATGTGCAAAACGTTCGGACGGCGTAGATAGTAATCAGCATGTCGTGCCCGTCTACTCGGATGCGTTCGCAGGTGCAACACTATAGGGCACGGGTCAATGGTCGAGGCACATGCTCGAAAGAAAAGCACCAAGCGGTGGGCAGGCTCTTGTACTGACCGATGCGTCTTTACAAAGTTAGACAACGGCCGTTCGCGGCATCAGACAAACAGCTGCAGCCGTCAGGCTACACGTCCCGGTACGTTTCGCGGGTGTTTTTAAACAGCTGTCGCCTAAAACGTTTAAGTGAGCAGAGTGCAATTACAGGGAATATCGCTTAACAGCGATGAATTGTCAAACTGCCACAATACCGGGCGAGGAGTACAAGGCGGCGTCACTTGAAACTTTTCTCCGCGAGATGGCGCAACCTGTCGGGTGACTCCTCGAGAATGGCGCGCTTTCCTATCTGCGAAGGTGTGGCGCAGGCACGCAGGGAGCAGGGTTGGTGTTGGCTCAGCACTGAACATGAATCAACACGAGAAGACAGTAAAACGATGACGTCGGCACCCATATCAGTTTTCGTACGGGCGCAATGAAACTTTTCTACAGTGGGCACTAGTTGCTTGGATTTTATCGTACTTCTTTTAATTTCACGAGCTTTCGTATTCACGAGTGAAACAGCGGGTCACGCCCCCTCCGGTTACTTTATAACATTCCTGGCTTTCTTTAGAAAGCACCAACAAGTGTGTGGCAAGACAGCACTTCCGTACGGCAAGCTGTCGAGGGTTACGCTGCGAGAAATAAAATTTACAAAGCACCCAACAATGCAAAACACGAGCAATCAAATTTAGAGTTCTCGCGCCGGTTACATACATCAAGGAATCGTCTCTACCCTGTCGGCCGGTGTTCACCCAAGATTTGCCCGCATTGTCGGTCATTTCAGATAGGGGAGAAAAACATAAAAGCTGTCGGTCCGGGCATGGACTAACTTTTTGCATTGTCAGTATTGCCGCTTTTACAAGGGCGATGTTTTGTTTCTTCTAACGCGGTCGCGACGTTAACTTCGACAGTGACCAAGGTCGTTTAGTCGAAAGCAACGGTGACACTTGGAAACTCTTCCATGTTCACGGAGATGCAGCGGTTTTCGGGCGGTGTTGGAACCGATGACAGCGAGCCAATTGCACAACGGGCGTGTAGGTAAATGGGGGAAAAAAACAAGACAAACGTATACTGCAGAACCACACTGCAGCACTATGCAGAGATTCGGCTGCTTTCAACGTATCTACACGACGTTTTGTACAATTCTGACGTTTGTACAGGTCTGTGTGCAATACATGAAACTGAGCAGCAGGCCACAGGATAAGGCATTTTAAGTACGACGATCGGCTCGGGACGCTTTGCACACCGACGGCACGTGACTGGAGAATTCGACGACACGGCGTTGAGGGCTTGTCCCGACAACACCCGTGCGTGCTCAACAGCGCCACTCGCCGTAATTGGTCATGTGACCGTCCCCAGCTGACCTCTGTACTCTCGATGCGTCTTCCAATGCCTTGTAAGCTACAGCGCTTCTGACCGGTCCCTTCGACTCCGCAATGATAGTTTCCATCGGTCATCGCAGTTTGGAGCGTTAGTGTGTGGTACGCGACGCTGTCACCCACTGTGGCTAGCCGCTTAATACCAAGCGCTTTATGGAACACATGTCACGAGCTCTACAGTCCTGTGTCTCACACGCTCCTTTCATCAGCGCTCGGAATAAGTCACACGAACGCCTCTTCACACGGTTCAGGATTATTCCCCCGCGCACGCTCCCCAAACAGGGAGCTTGCGATGCTCCCGCCGCCAACTGTCCACCAAAATCGAAGTGACCGATCTCCAGCTGTTTTCGAGCATGTATGCTACGCCGATCCAGAACACAACTTCTACGCTGGTCAACACCACTTCCACCAACGGAGCGCAGGTAACATAGTCACAGCTAAACGCTACGTCTAGCGTGCAATCATTTTCAGTGATCACTGGTAACCGCGACGCCACCTGGCAAGCAGTGCCGCTGTGAGCTGGTGACAAGCGTGCTGCACATAATCTGTCACACAGCCACCAGGAGCCGCAACGGCAATGTGGCCCCATTCTGGAGGGACGAGAAGCACGCAAGAGTGCAAAGTTTGGGTTTTTTTTTAGATATATATAAATCGGAACCGAAATTCACCAACACATGACTGCCGGGCGTCCCGGACTGAACCCGCTCTCGGTCGGTCTATTCAGCGTAGGTTCTGTTCTGGACCACTGCGACAATCAGCCTCCAGCCTTGACACGAACGCTGCTCCTCTGCGGCACTCCTACATCCCGTGCTGCGAATAACGGTGCTTCAATGGAGCCGCCATCGTCACTACACACAAGAACGGCAGTTGCCGTGGCTCATGATCTGCTCGGCAGACGTCTGCTTCAAGAACTTAGTTCCTGTTTGTTTTGACAGCGTCGTTCGTGTTAAGGGTGGCTGCGACTGACTGCACGTCCACTGTACAGCGCGTATGCTCACGAAATGTCGACATCGGTTTCCTAGAAAGAAAAAAAAAATGGAGACAAAACAAGAACATGGAACGTGAGCGCGCAATTTGTGCCGCAGCGCCCCCTAGAGGAGGGCGGTCGCGCCGTGCTGCATGCGACTGGCGGACGCGGTGTCGTCCACGTTGGCCGGCGCAGGCGCGTGCCTGCTGCCCGGCGCCCCTCCTCCCGCGGGCTCGGGGCAGAAGAGTCCCTCCTCGAGGAAGACGTCGTCCTCGTCTCCCGGGGCGTGGCAGCGGATCTGCTGCAGGAAGACGGCGCGTCGCCGCTTCTCCAGGATCTCGTCCATGGCCAGCCGACGGTCGAGCGTCGCCAGGGTGTGCATGTAGTCGGTCGTGTTGAGCCGGTCGCGCGAGAAGAGGCGAGACCGCGACGCGCCGTTCAGCGCCAGGGTCGTCGACGACGACGGCGACGCCTGCTGGCCACCGCTCACGCCTGCGTCAGCGAGAAAAGAAGGGAGCGGACACAGTCTGAGATCGGAGAACGTGCCACGTCTAAAAGGCAGCACTGCACTACGAGTTCAAAAATATCGTGAAGACAATTCCGCA
Source organism: Dermacentor variabilis (assembly GCF_050947875.1). NCBI lineage: Eukaryota > Metazoa > Arthropoda > Arachnida > Ixodida > Ixodidae > Dermacentor > Dermacentor variabilis. Next base: position 139,098,174 of record NC_134571.1, read on the forward strand.
AATGTCTTGTTAGAGTGTCAGAGTATACATACACAAGTAGATAAATATCAGGTCAGTCTTCATGAAACCGTAGGGTTTAGAAAACGTAAATATATGGTAAACACTCGCGCGAACGGTGAACATTATCTTCGAAATAGACGCTTCGAAGATTGGTAGTGAATAAGTAGAGAAAAACCAGGATGACGTCGAATGAAAATTAGTACGTGGCCGCCAGATGTTGCAATGCGCTTATTATACAGCAATGGGTTGACATTAGGGGATACACACTGGTGTTTAAGTTTCATAAATAAATGTATGATAAGTGTCACCGTCGCCGGCACGGAATAAAACGTCGAGAATAAAAGAATTGGTCGCAGCCTGCGAAGCGACTTTTTGCGGCGAAGACCGGGGGAACAGTTCCCATCCGGCTGTAAGCAACGCATGGATGATCGGGACCACGTTCAGGCCTATCCGCTGTATATCTTAACAAGCTGTCCGGTAATTTCAGGCAGACAATTCGTTTTCTTTTATACCTTCAGAACGGCCTTACGCACTCTATACTGAAATCCATCTGGCGAGCATGGCCAGCAAGAAACACGAAAGCTAAAAGATGACGGCAAGAACGACATCGCTCATTTATTCGTTGCTTCCCATTACTGGTCGTCGTAAGGTCAATGCATGGAAGGTCAACTATCACGTACCCTCCCTCCCCCCTCTCTCTGTCTCTTTCGAGACTGCTCAAATACGCAATAACAAAACGACCCAGTGCGACGGAAACGAGTGTACAGACATCGAAAAAGAAACCGGACGTTAAAATTACTGACCACCTCCCTCTTGCTTTTTTGAAGTGGCATCACAATATGCTATCCGCAGAAACCACAGGAAATCCTCACAGGCGTACACAGAGCAGACGAATAATCTGTATTTTCGCTAGGCTTTCGCGGAGACAATGAGGAACCGGAATCCGGATGTATTTCGTAGTCACAAAACCAATAAGCCCGCTGGCAGCAGTTATTAACCACGAATCTTCTTATATACGCTGCCTTTTCTCGCTGGTCGCCAAGAAGCTTAACAAGGATAACCCAAAGGGGCCATCCCAACATCCAGATTAGTATCCTCCTTACACGTGTACAGTAACCGCACTGCAAGGCTTCGTTTCCAGTTGTAACGGCAGACTTTAAGACTCAAGGCCGCTTGCAAACACATGCCGCCCCAGGAACAACAAAAATTTGAGTTTACGTGCGTCAGTGAATCTCCGTGTGTCTCGTGGCCGCGAGACCAAGCAGAAATAAAAAAACTAGAGAGAAAGAGCAAATTGGGGGAAAGAAAAGTGCGCAGCGTGTCCCGAGGCGACGCCGCCGAAATTCGCTCGGAACAAAAGGCGCGCCGAGCCGCGGAACGCGCTTTATTTTTAGGCTTCTGTCTTCCCCGTCCGCACTACAGCTGCTTCGCGGTGTGTGCGCGTGTGTGCATGTGTGTGTGCGTACTTCTTTCGCCGCCTACAGCGTAGGCACATCGCACGCCCGGTCGTCGTCACGCTACACGAGCGCCAGAAGCCGACACGCGCGCATATACGGCGGTCACGGACAACAACTGTAAAGGAGGAGGCTCGGCTCGGCTCGGCTAGGCTCGTCTTTGGTCGGCCGCGCGCGCACCATCTTCATTGGTACACACAAGCACGAAAATGCGCACCTCCGAGCTGACGCACCATGGCTGACTAGAGACCCCTGCTCACGCATCTATGTGTGCCCATACCACACAGCGAGCGAGCGAGCGAACGCCGAATTTTTCGTCCGACACGCCCGGCCGATCACCTTCGCGGTTCGAAAGAAAGACGCCCGCCCGCGCCGCCGCAGCAGCTTTGCATCTTCAGGAAGCCTCCGAGAACGGATAAATATATCAGGAACGGGCCCGAGGAGAAGGAACAGTCAAAGGGCCGCCGCGCCAACTCTATAGCTATACAACTGCTCTCGGTATGTATGTGTGCCACCAGGAAGGACCGCTGGCGATAGACGGCATTCTGAAAGGATTCCTCTTTAAAAAGAAATTCCCTTCCTGAATTATCGTTTCTTTTGTTTCCCGCGCAAACGCGACACGGCGCCGATACAGCGCGTGCTCTATAGGAAGCCACCGTGAACTCTACAAAGCCTGTGAAGACGCGCAGGTTAGAAGCGGCGGTCACGCCAACGGGAGGCAAATCTATGTAGTAAGGCAGGATCCCGGGGAAGACTAAAACAAAAATGCAATATAAGTAGCTATATTGAACCCAAACGACGCTTCGTGCAATGTCTCTTGATCAAATAATGCGCTGAGCGCGATAGAAGTGAGTAAGAATCACGGTTTCCGTTTATGTGCTATATAACCATACAGTTTTCCTCTACGACCCCGCGCAAAAGCGTTTCCGGCTTCTCTGCACCGATCTCGCGGAAATCTCCAGCGATTCTCGGCGAGATATTGCGGAAACGTCGCTATAAAGGAATCCCGCACACATATTTACTCGCGAGGGTCTCGAAGAAAACCCGAAAGGGTTAGAAAACCTACTTTCTTTTTTTTTTCTGGCTTAGAGTGTTAGACATACTTCTAGCGCGAAGGTAGCGCAGAAAAGACAAAATCACATGGGATGGTACGAAGCGCTTGTTCGTCGAAACTAAAAGCTATCGCAGAGATCTGTCGCGACACCAGCACCGCACCGACATGTTACGAGGAGGTATTCGAACAAGGGGCTTACTTACATTATTTACACTGAGACGGCAAGCGAGCCCATGCACAAAAACAAAGATGGCGGACCAGGACACGCCTCGCGTCCTCGTTTTCGCCCGCTACAATGAAATAGCCTAATCCGCAGAATCAGTTGAATGCGTAGTATAAGCGCAACAGTATCAACAGTATAAAACGGTGTCTCTACTGAAGACATTAAGTAACAGGATCGAAGCTTGAGCCTCGCCATCTTGGTCTGCAATACAGAACGCTGTCTGTGTATACTTTACGCATTTGTTGTCCTGTACACGGCCGCTTTGCAGGCAGGTCGCACTGACGCCTTCGAATCGAGGGCGCCATTACGTACGCAAAGCGGCTTCTCGCAGGGCGGGCATAACGTATTCAGTTTAACAACGCGCAGCGCATGCTTGCAAGTGCAAGTCCGTCGGCCGCTCCGTTCTCCTCCCTGTACAAACCCATTCCGGCGAACTCAAAAAACGTTGACGCGATAAGCTCATCGGCCGTCTTTCAGTGTTGCTTCCGCGCCACATTTCGCTGCGTTTAACTCTCGTTTTCCGGCGGTATAGAGCCACTCCTTGAATCACAAACAAACAAACACGCCGCACTGTATATCACAGCATCGCACCGCCGCCCACGAAGAGGACGCCCAACTGCTCTCGCCACAAACACTTTTCCGGGGAGTGAGTGACCCGCTACTACTAAACACCGAGGTTTCGAGACGGGGCGTTGTCGTCCGGTTAGGTGTAGCTAGAGACGGGACGGAGACTATTATTACTATTTCTCTTTCTTGCCGCGCGGCCACGCGGGCACGCGCGCCGTGGAGAACGCACGCCTCGCGCATAAAGGAGCGCGTAAATGCGCCTCGTCGCGCGCTTCCGGTGCGATGTATGCTCGAAGCGAGTCGGGACAGCGCGCCGCGCTTCTCGCCACACGCGCATATCGCAGCATCAGAGCGAACGTAAAACAAAGAAAGAAAGAAAGAAGAAGAAAACGTAACGATGTAACTCCCAGGAAACGTTAAAAAGAAACGCAGAAACGAAAAAGAAGAAAAACGTCGACGCAACGGTATGCGTTGTTCTGTAACAGTGCGCTTGCCCCGTGAAGAAGTGCAGCAAAGAAGGAGAAACAGAACATCCGAGAGACATAATTATTCGTCTCGGAAGTAAGGCGCAACACGGACGAGGCGTCGCCGAGGCTGTACAGATATAATCGAAAAGATGGGGAGAGCGGAGATGTATACAGCGCTTCCGGGTGTTCTTTCGTCACTAAAAGCGAAGAACGGTAGTAAGAAACGCACGCAAAAATAATACGCAGAGGACACGCTCGCATACGTAATAGCCGAACCGGACCAGCAAAAGCACCGATTGTGTATTGACGGCCGCGCACGGTCTGCGTTTTCACCGAGCGAGTGGGCGACATTTCGGTACAGTTAAACGGCGTCCACGATGGCACCCGTTAATCAGGATATCGCGCGGAGCATCGGCAAGCGCGAGTGGAACGAGAACGTCGAGGAGGCGACACGGGAGTGAGTTTAGTACGCGTGCCGCCCGAGAGATGTCGGTACCGACGCGAGGGCCCTAGAGTCACTAGAAAAATTTTCAGAGTACCGCAAAGGTCGGGATTTGACTGGCAACACTGAGCGGCCGCCGCCATATACCTTCCAAGCCGACTGCGTCGCGGGAAGGCCGCCGTGTTGGAAGAGCTTGATATTCGGTGACACATCGGGTTGAGTGTTTACTGAAGTACAGATACTTTGTGCCCGGAGATAATGGTTGCTAAGAACGAAAAGAAAATGTTATTTTGTGCGAAGTAATGCAGCCGGTGGTTGTTTTGCACGCCGATCGTGTTTACTGCCTAAACGGTGCTACGATTGTGGGCAGCAGCTTAGCGCTGCTATCGGGAGCTTATGCACGAGGCTTTTCCTTTCCCTTCCGCGGAGAGAGCTACCAAGGAAACATTTCGTCACTTCGAGCCGGAATGAGGCAACCTTGGGCTTTTGGGCATAAACATCGTGGACCGCCGTCGGCTTTTACTGAATGTTTCCAAGCAGGACGAAACTGACACCTGACAGTGTCACAGGCACGTACGTTCATTGTATAATTTTACAAGCTAAATCGGATACATTTAATTTAGTTTGTAAACTGATACCGCGCGTTGGCGATTCTGCCGGGCGACTTCGTCCGCCGTACACGCACGACACACTGCGACTGCCGTGTGCGCACCGGTGTTTGGCCGTCATCGTAAGACGATCTTTGCACAGCAGGCGTAAAAACCAACTTCGATGACCATTTTGAGCACTAAATCTTGTGGAAGGCCAATTTGAGCAATTTACGTGATTACAGCAACGTATATGTACTTCTGTACACTGATAATGAGCGAGAGTTTGCTACATTGCGATTTATGAGCGCGGCTGTCTAGTGCGTTCATGAGCAGCTACTCTTCTCAATATATTTATGACTGTTTTCTTAGACTGCCAAGATTTGCTGCCTGTGTAAACAAAAGCAGGAACGCCCGCTGGTGACGCAGCACTTCATTTATTTAATTTACATAGGCGATGTATAAAATTCTTGTGCTTTTAGAGCGGTTTATGAAACATGCATAGTGACCGAGTGAAACTAAAGCTACTGGGTGTTCTGTTGCTTTGTATTTCTTCTTATACATCAAGCACAGCATTATTTGGGTATGCACCGTAGCATTTCAACGTAGAACATAATTTGTGTGCTCACTTCAGTTCATTGCATGTGCTCGGCTTACAAGCTCAAAATTTGAAGGGTGTGTTGTGAATATCACCTGGCCATTGACTTCAAGCTCGAAATGCGTATGTATAAATGAGCAAAGGATAAGTGGAAAAAAAGAAGTATCATGGGCCTCATATTGACCATGTTTTTATTGACTGCGATCGACACGATCTGCGAAAAACAAGTGCCATATAGGTTGAGTGACTCGAGGCGAGAGCACGCTCACGTGCGCGGAGAAATCATGCGATTAGCTGGTGAACGTGAGGACGCGGAATACTCGCGCGACAAGTGTGCCTTCGCGTGCCACGAGCACGGAATAACCGCGTGTGTTGAGCAACAAACGCGTACACGTGTACCCGCGTCAAGCGTGCAAGACGCGAACGATCCCTGCAATGAACTCCTATTTTCGTAGCATCGCTAACACCGCGTGCATTCGCTTAAATATCTTCTAAAACAGTGCCAAAAAGCACAAGCATGGCGTACTTATACCTCGCACACGCGGGTGTTTCTTATAGGCCTGAAGTTCTACCGGCCGATTCTGTGTAACCACGCAGAACGACGCTCTCGGTCATTTTTCCCGGTCGGAATCTAGAAAAACGTCTTTCCAGACTCAGTTCGGTTGCTGCATCCTAAGGCGCAGCAGCTAGGCATGATTTCCTTGCAGTCAAATGCGAGCGCGACAATCGGAACACAAAAAACGTAGGGAACCTGCGCTGCCTGCGCTCTCAGCCGGCCCGCTCGCGCTTGGAAGGTATATGGCACCCCAATGTCACGTGGTACGGTTGGGCCAATGAACGCGTCGGCGGCGCGGGGAAAACGAATGCGGCACTCTGAAATTTTTTTTCCAGTGACTTTAGAGGGCCCTACGTGCGTCGCCGATAAAGCTAATTAAGCTAACCGAGTTACGGCTGGACCTCGCTGTTTTGTCGACCGAACGGGGAGTCACGGCGCGGAGTCAAGTGAACGAAATATTAAAAAAAGAAGAGCTTGTAGTTTCGTTGTGGTTTCACAGAGGCAAGTTTCTGGTCCTAAGCCAGGTCTTTAATATTTGCCGAAGCTTCGAGGAGCTACGACCAATCGCGTGATCCTGCTTTGATTAAGCTTTAGTAAGTAACTCGTAACGTGATCGTCGACCAAACATCACTGCAGCAGCGGATGGTTAACTAACCGCGGCAAAAGTTGATAACTTACGCAGTCTGGATGGTTGCTTCGGTTAGCTCGGCAAAAGAAGCTTTTTTTCTTTTTTTTCAGCACTTAGTATTTCTGGTAAAGCAAAGGCAACGAGGAGAAAGAATTCCAGCGCAAGCGCGTTCCGCTTAACCCGATAACACCGTCAATGCAAACTATGATCCGGTGTTTTCAGCAGTATCGCGGTATAGGAAATATTTTTCCCAAATGGCACCCAAAGTCAACTTCGAAGTAATGCGAGCCGGGATGCAATTTTAACGGAAGTGAACGTGTACACACGCGTCCGTCGTTAGTTAGCTCTATCTAACCCACGGGCACACTCAGTGCCTCCTGCATGAATTCTGTAGAGCTACATTGAAAAAAAAAAGGGGGGGCACCGAGACAGAGCCTGGGTACCAATCTTAAGGTCGGAAGCAGTCACCGCGCCTGACGTTAAGCTAAGCGTAATGTTGTAATAGCCAACGTTACTAGAATGTGTCCGATTAGTCTAGTAACGTTGGTCCTAGCAACAAAACTCCAGCATTAAATCATAACGGAATTAGCGACGGGCCATAAAAAACAAGTCTTTGTTAAAGCCATACCAAGAGGTGGTTAGCTTATGGTAGCGATTCTTATAATTTGATGGTTCGCTCAAGTCATAACGCCGTTTCCTTCAGTCCTATTGTTATTTAAACCATGCATGTAGTACTCATTGCTACTCTACTTATGTTCATGCCTCCTCCCCTTCTCTTCCCCCTTAATTTAATGCCGATTTAATAAGGTGGTAATTACACATACACCTTCCACGCTGCCTTCTTCCTCAGCCTTGGCGCCTGCCAAGTACACGTGCATGACATCATCGATATGCGCGCGGTCTCGTTGTTTTGATTGCGAAATGAATAGAACAAACAAACAGCCATATGGCTTAGCCAGCCAGCCATACGGCGACATCTCGGTCTTTCTGGTGGTGGTGGTGGTGGTGGTGGTGGTGGTGGTGGTGGTGGTGGTGGTGATGATGATGATGATGATGATGATGATGATGATGATGATGATGATGACCTTTCAAGATATGGCACGTACCCACAGCGGCAGCGGAAGATCGGTCAAGAATCGGGGAGTTTGAACGCAGATATATATTTATACGAACGAATGGGTAACTGGAAAAAAAATGAAATTTTTCTGCTGCAACAGTGTTCGTCGTAATCTATTTACGACAAACGTTTCGCATGGGACGTCTTTTTTTATTTCACATTTTTCGTTTTCCTTTTTTTTTTTTCGATGGGCCAGCGCATATTCACACGCACAGGGCGAATAGAAAAAAAAGAAAGCCGATATACAACTTTTTTTTTTTTTTTTAACAGTTCATCGCACCGCCGGTTCGCTTGTACGCGCCGCAATTTTCCTCAATCTTTCCCCGCAACGTCTATGGTTTCCCCCTTTATTCTCGGTATACTTGGCTACTTTATTCATTTATTTATTTATTCCTGCTTTTCTTTTCCGCTCGGTTAGGTGGAGATCTCGTCGGCTCGCACCGCTCGCTCTGATTCGAGGAGAGCGCGAAGCTCTAACCGCCGCTTCCATGCGGAGGCGCAATTTTCCGCCGCCGTCGTTGTTGCCGCCGTTGTGTAAACAAGAGAGCGCGATGAAGTGTGCGGGGGAACGCCGATCGAGATATTTCAGGCCAAGTTGCTCGCTTTTTTTTTTTTTTGCATCTTACTTCCTGCATCATTTGTTTTTCTGCGCCGCTCCCTCAACCCTTCTGCCGCAGTAACTTGTGGCTGCTTTCCTGTTTTTAACCACTCGCGAGCGCTTGTTCCGGAACGCGTCGGTCGGCTGGAACTTTTTTTTTTTTTTTTTTGCGCACGCGCAAGGGCTGTTTAACGCGACAGCGTTAAAGGTCTTGCAGAAAATCCGGCGTCGGCGTCCGACGCCAGCGTGCCCGTGAGCGAGAATTCCCGTATATATTTAGGCATATGTATAAATATGCCACGCCTTGCTATACGAGATGCGGTATACGAGATGCGGTATGAGATACGAGTAGCTCGCACCTTGCCTTACATTCTTGACAAAGTTATTCCTCGGAACTTTGAGAATGACAGCGCACAAACAAATGTCTTGAAAGAAAACACGAATAGCGCATGCCTATTATGTTAAATATTCTTTGACTTAAAAGTGCGAAACGTTAACAGAAACCTGAAAATGATGTATAATACTACTGGCGCGGCTGTGCGCTACCTCCGGCATCGGCCCGCGCAAGAAGCCGCGTTTCTACCAGAAAGCATGCATTCAGGCATAGCGTTCGCCGCCATTTCTTGGTAAAAATTAATGTTGCATACGCTACAGTTGCCGGGAAGCGTGAGAAACAGTCAGGGATCTTTGAATGCTATCGCGTTCCACTCTTTAAGACGAAGCTTAAGCCTCCTCCAAATCTCTTCTTTTTCCCTATCTCTTGTGTAGTGTTTCCGACGCTAAACGTTCATTCCCGTTTTTGATTAATTGGGACTTTGTGTCTTAGAATCGTAGCAATGCTACAATTGGTCACGGAGCTTAATTAAGTAGGAGACACTGATGAGAAGTATCATTTATTTATTTATTTATTTATTTATTACCCCTTTCGCCTATAGCCTACTTACTACCCTTTTCGCCTATAGCGTTACAGAAAAGGGATACATTCTATATAATTACATAATGTAACGGGCACTCGAATCAAGCTCACAAAGCGCGGTAGAAATCATCATTAGACGCTATGCAAACATTCTGTAGGCGGAAGAACATTCCACACTCTTATGGTCCAGGGAAAACATGAATATCAGCAGGCGTCGTCTCCAAAAGAAAAATTCATAAAGTTTCTGACTATGGTCTTTTGTTTGCGAGATATATGATGGCGGGCTAGTCAGGTTAGGCTGACAGTCTTTCATCCCTATTTCCGTTCATTCGGCAGAATATCGTTGATCACTAGCGGGAAAAAGAATGAATTCTATGCTTCACTCTTTTTTTTTCTTTAATTTCTCGCTTAAACCGTAGCACCAGTAGGTCAGTGTGACGTTAGAGCCTTCATAACTTTTTTTCTCTTTTTGGGGGGAGGGGGGCATTCCAGCATGTGAATTTACTTTTACGGACATACGCTCTTGGCATAGCGCAGATTATGCAAGTACAGACACCAGCCGACGCGCCGGTGTATATAGAGTATAGTCGCGCCTCCGAGACCTCCGCATCTGGCAAGTGTCACGGGGCGCCGTTACAGCCGGGTTCATGCTTCCCCTGCGCGACGCAACTCTTCTAAAATTCGCCACAGCCTGCGGCGAAGCGCGCGTTCGCGCTCATCGCTCAGTGCGCATTGCCGTAGGAGGAAAAACCAAGAGGGAGTCTTCAACAGCGCTTTCCCTCGAGTGGGCCTCTTGGATTTGTCGTCCCGGACTGTCCAGGAGGGCCCGAGACGTTGCATACGCGGCGCTCATTGGCCGAAAGCACAGCCTGGGGCAGTCTGGGTCTGTCCGGGTCGGATGATCGAAGAGGCCCAGTGCAGTCTTTTGCGCGGCCGGTTGTTTCACAGCGAAGCTGTTAAACGGTTTTCGCGCGATTCCCGTGCGGCGGCGTGATCGGTATGAAACGTGAGCCAGAAACGAGCCAGAAACGCGGCCAGCTTGGCATAGCTATAGTGAACTAGAATATATTCTAGAATATAACTAGAAAGTATTCTAGTTCACTATAGCATAGCCCCGAAGCGGCCGCATGATCGGCAGGGCGTCGGTGATAACCGCAGAACAAGGAAAAAAAGTTAGAAAGGGGCATCGCGCAGCGCGATTGAAGCCCAACCTGGTGGCCCAACACGTGATCGCGCGATAAAGTGCGTGGTTGGTTTTAGTAGACAGTTTTAGTATAGCGTACATTATACCATTGCGTACGCTAAAAAATAGCGGGTCGTCACTGCGCATGCGCTGAACGCTAAACGAAATAGCGGGTATAGCGGGCGTACGCAACGCAAACGAGTTCGCGTTAGCGTTTTTGCGTGGTTTACGGAGTTTGCGTGAAACATGGCGGCGGTCCCGGCTGCCACTTCGATTTGAATTTGGCGTTGCTTTTGTAAAATGCACTTCGTTCGTAGCAAATGATTATGTAAACGGCTTTCGCTTTGTCTCAGGCCGCCTCGACGACAGAGTATAATGGATAACCTCGTTGTGTTTTCGAGATCGCTTCTCGTTTCCAACGAGTCGAAGCCTAATGAAAGAAACGTTTATTGTGGATAACCTCGTTGTGTTTTCGAGATCGCTTCTTTCGCATGTTGCCATGCGAAAAAGTGTTTCTGTTTCTTCTATTTTGTTCTCCGGGGAGCTGGGAACTAGTCAAGCTGACTTGTCAGCTTTTTTTCCCGCACTCCCTCACTTCATGAGTGAAATAAAGATTATTATTATTATTATTGTTTCCAACGAGTCGAAGCCTAACGAAAGAAACGTTCGAGATGCCAGCGCCACCTATCGCTACAGGCGGGAAATAGCCGCAACGTGGCATATGGCCTCTGAGATCCGAAGATATCGCCGGCCAACTAAATTTGTAGAAAACGTGCGCTGCTTAGCGTACGCTATAAGTTGCGTACGCTAAACTAAAGCTGTCTGGTGTTCCCGCTCTGCAGGCATAGCCACGGCAGGGCAGCCGAACAAACGCGCACCGAATAGAAACTACTGGCATATCTACTGAAAACCAAATCTCTCAGCAAAGCTCGATTATTTCTACTTGATCTCGACGTTAGAGGTCACGTGGTGGGCCACCACTCAGCAAATGTATGGACTTCACGGAGCGTTCGCTTGCCAAGGCTGACTGCGTGATGTAATGCTCTCTTCACTCTTTTTTCCTTCATCCATGGCGAGAACGCGCACCTGGACGCCAGAGGCTGACGCATTGACATGCATCAGATGTAGCGGATAGCACTCAGCTCGGATGCAGTGAAGCGTCTGCAAAGACTTACGTATATTTCAGCCAATGGCAAAATAGACTCAAGAATTCCAAAGTGTGTGAGAGCTGTTTCACCTATTACACAGCTTCGCCGTCTTTGACGTATAGAATGAGTTGCTCGGATTTGAACACATCTGTGGAGTTTGTTTGTTTGTTTGTCTGTTTGTTTGTTCCAATAGGTTGGGTAAACTGCGCTACACGGTTATTTCATATAAGTTTTCAAGAAAGCGGAAACAACCCAACGAGAAAGCGACAAGAAATGCATACTGTAGGTGTGTTCCAATTCTGACCAGCATGGGAGACAGTCTACGTAGGCAGCTTCGAGGCCATGTCATGGAACGCGTTTCTAGCCGTCTGGAAGGCGTACGAGAGACGCCTCTGCGACGTGACGCCGCCTCGCGGCGATAATAGAAAGTTGAGAAAAGCATACATTACTTCTGTATATTAAGTATTTACACCTGCGAACCTATGAAAGACACGAGGTGACTTTCATTAAGGGCGCTGGAAAGCGTGTCTGCGTTTTCTGTGCGCAGAGAACCTTCCTGTCGGCTGTCCAAGCGTCTTGCCCAGCCGCCATATTGTTTGGACAGGAAAGCAGCTTGCATCGCTTTTGACTTTAATGCTGTCTTCGTGAAGCTGTCTAGTTTGGCGACTTCGTGAGAACTGGAACGAGACTTAAGATTGCCGCTGTCCACTTAGCCGTCTACTTTGCCGTCCCCGGCGAGTACTACAACACCGCCTGTACAGCGCTGCCCTATTCTATCCTTTGTTTTTCGTCCGCGCTGCTTTGAGTCTTAAAAAGACCAAAACAAATTCGCCTAGATCGCCATCTTGCTTCAGCTTACACAGTGTGCGAGGGACTAGACCACCGTCCGGCTTTGCACAACCTGATTTCTTAACCGCAACTGGCGCGTCTGCATGATAACGCCTGCAGTACCGGGTGGGTAGTGACGCAAGCCGAGTAAAACTGCGGTAATTACGATGGCAGGGCATCCGGCAGGTACAAACTCCTGCGACCGGCGAAAACGGTATCGCGACATCACCGTAACATATACACGATGGGACAACAAGTCATCCTAGCGGGTCCCGCGCACGTCGGTGATTGTGTACGAGCGGCTGGCGTTTAATTGGCGCTGTCCCGCTCCATGCCCCTCTTCCCTGGACGCGTCACGCGAAGTTTGGTCAGCGCTCCGAACACGCTGAGAAGACTGCAGCGCTCGCACGTCGAATCGATTATTCATGCCGAAGCGAATGAAACGGGCGGAAGCGCAAATCGGAGCGCACGCAATCTCGGACCTATCTGCTAAGAGCGTTCGGAGTTCGTCCGCGACCTTCTTCGCAGACGGCGTCCGCTGCTGGGCCAAGGCGGTGCGGAAACGAACGAACGAGCAAACAAACAAGCAAAAGCGTTCCAGTGTTGAGGATGCAGAGGACGCGGCGCCATCGAAAGTCGAGCAGCAAAGTAACGAGAGCGAGAGTAACAGCAGCTTCGCCAAACGCCCGATTCAGGCTATCGGCTCATCTTCGAACGCTTCAGAGAAGAGGGGCGAGGACAGCAGGTGGAGCGATAACGCTCTGCTGGAGAGAAGCTGCAGATCGCTCTGTGGCACATGCCTGTGCATGTAGAAGGGCGGGACGTGGAAAAACAGGACTAATAAGAATCTAGAGAGGATGGTGATATACAGAACGAAATGAAATGGTGTAAGGCGCGAAATAACTAAAAAGGAAAATCTGCATACGGCTTAAAGAGTACAACGCAGCTTCCGGAATTTTGTGCGGATGTTCGGCATGGATTATCGCGATAGCTGGGTTGCTCTGATAACTGGAAGAGAGGTTGAGAACTGACCTAATTCAGGAGACGACGGGTGCTTTGTCGCTATAACGAGCGGCAATGCCATATTTATTTATTTACTTTTGTCCCAATGTTTTATCCACTCAGACACTAAAGTTATGGCGTTGATTCGGCAAGTATTTTTTTTTAAAGTACGACGTCGGCCTTCGTTTTGTAAACTCGTTTAAGAAGCCGTTGTTGTGGTCCATGTTATGTACGCTGTCTCCGTATGTATATGTTATTTGCATGTGGATCGCTTGAAAACGCATTTGAGGAAAGACAAAAGCTTGAAATAACGTTATACACCCTCCTACGGACAGTTCTGTGCCATGCTGCCGTTTTACGACATGTATTCGTCTGCTTGTAAATTTTGCTCGCCATTTTTTCTAGTATTTTCGCTAATCTGGATATGGCAAGAGCGACAAAATATCACAAAAATACCTGTGTTTTCATTACTCCTAACGCTTGAGCGGCTAGGAAAACTGAAATAACTGGAAGCTCACTGACTTCATTTTCTTCCAGCCACGTTATAATTTAGTTGCAGGTCAGGCGGAGCGCCTTGCTTATGTTTAACCAATTCCGAGTGGATCATGCGGGCAAAGTTATTAATAATACTTTCCTAAATTTAAGAAATGTTTCTCTCTCTATCTATCTATCTATCTATCTATCTATCTATCTATCTATCTATCTATCTATCTATCTATCTATCTATCTATCTATCTCCTTCAGTTCGTTATAAAGGAACCGTGCTCGGTTCCACGAAAATCGACATCACGCTATCGCTGATACTGCGTTGCCTTGTAGCTCGTCCAGCATTTACCACTGTTTGGATCTGACCGCTGGTACGATCTGTTGGGAACTCGGCGCTGACGCCCGTGGTTGTACCTGGGTCGCAAGCCCCAAGGGTAGCGTTGGCCTGGCGGCCTGGGGTACAACTGGAAGCATCCGAAGGTCCCGGCAAAGCATGAGTCGACTGGTAACAACGAAACAACTTGTTTATTTTAACATCGCAAAGAGTTGGCGGTCAGGTTTGACCGTAGTAGAGAGACGGGAGAGCACTTCACTCAACTGAAGAAATCGGAGCCCCCCTTTTGGCGTCCGGGGGCAGCTGTTTTTATACTCTCGCAGTTGAGGGCAAGAAGGAACCCCTCAAAAGACGAGCACGTGAATGTACAATGGGCTAATGGTGACGCACACTGTCGTGGCGCTGCGCACGATCTCGTAGCACCCTGTCGTGGCGCTGCGCACGATCTCGTAGCACCCTGTCGTGGCGCTGCGCACGATCTCGTAGCACTCTGTCGTGGCGCTGCGCACGATCTCGTAGCACTCTGTCGTGGCGCTGCGCACGATCTCGTAGCACCCTGTCGTGGCGCTGCCGGTCGGACACAATGACTGTAATGAGAGGCTGGTCCCTGCTTTGGCATCGCCTGTTTCGGGCACAATGACTGGAACGAGATCCCTGCTTTGGCATCGCCTGTTTCGGGCCCAATAACTGGAATGAGATCCCTGCTTTGGCATCGCCTGTTTCGGGCACAATGACTGGAACGAGATCCCTGCTTTGGCATCGCCTGTTTCGGGCCCAATAACTGGAATGAGATCCCTGCTTTGGCATCGCCTGTTTCGGGCACAATGACTGGAATGCGAGGAGGATCCCTAGGCGGTCGCATCGCCGCAGACGCGCCTGGAAACACCTGGCGATGAGTGTTGCGGCGACGACGATCGGGCCAAAATGTCTGCCGCCCCGCCGCAGTCGCGCCGGCAAAACCACGTGTCGCAGGCGAAACGCAACAGACCGCCCCGCCGGGGGAAGGAGGTCCCGATGGACAGGGGACTGCATCCGCTGTCCGGAGGGATGTCGCTCGATGATGCTCATAACCGAAGTCGGGCGTCCCTTGACGTTTCTGGAGCGCAGCGCACAGAGAAGGCCTCGTTCTCTCGTTCAGGTTCGCACGGGACACTGCAAAGTGACTTCGGGAGAGTTCACATTTTTGTTCTCGTTCCCGGCAAGCGTTAGAACTACGCTGAAAACTCAACCGCTCAGTCAGCAAGCACGGCACAACCCTCACTAAGCCCTGCCAGGCTCTTTCCCCTTTTTAGACCACTGCCTAGTTCCTTACAGTAGTCTAGCATCACTCAGAACGCGTCCACAAATTGAAAAATTGCACTAGAAAGCATATCATCACTTTGAAACACTAAACAAAAGCAATATGTTAAAAAAAAAATCCTGCCTCAGGAAGAAAAACATCAGTAACAAACAATTTTGAGGCTGATTCCTACGTTAGGGGCCTCGACTTAAGCCATCGGCGTTACCGTTGAGACTCCCCTTTTTGTAACGCACCTCAAAGGAATATTGTTGTAAAGCGAGGCTCCAGCGCAGGAGGCGGCCATTTTTGGAAGAGATGGTCTGCAGCCATTGGAGAGGGCAGTGATCCGTCTCAATGATAAACCTCGAGCCGGCTAGATAGCATGACAATTTCTGAACGGCCCACACGAGACACGCACACTCTTTCTCGGTGGCGCTATACGCCTGCTCACGACTGGTCAGCTTACGACTAGCATACAGGACGGGGTGTTCTACTTCTCCATTTTCCCGTTGGCACAGTACAACGCCCATGCCTCGCTCACTAGCATCGCACTGAACAATGAACCCTTTTGTATAGTCTGGCGATCGTAGCACAGGCTGGCTTGTTAGGGCACTCTTTAGGGCGCTAAAAGCTCTTTCCTTGGTCTCGTCCCAGACGACTGTTTGAGGCTCTGTCTTTCTTAGAGCATCCGTCAGGGGAGCCGCGATATCAGAGTACCTAGGGATGTACCTCTGATAGTAGCCGGCGACACCCAAGAACGACCGAATATCGGTCTTGGTGCGCGGATGCGGAAAGTCTCGCACAGCGGCCACTTTTATTTCAGAGGGGCGGCGACGACCCTGACCAATCACGTGACCGAGGTAGACAACCTCGGCCTGTGCTAACTGGCACTTAGGAGCCTTTACTGTCAAGCCTGCTTCGCGCAGGCGGGTTAGCACTGCCCGCAAGTGTGTCATATGCTCAGACCAGGATGCGGAGAATATCGCTACGTCGTCTAGATACGGTAAAGCGAATTCTTGCTGTCCCCGCAACACTTTATCCATGAGGCTTGAAAAACAGTATGGCGCGTTCTTCAAACCAAAACTCAACACTTTAGGACGGAATGTTCCCATTGGTGAAATGAACGCCGCATACCTACTAGCCTCTTCTGTAAGTGGAACCTGCCAATAACCCCTGACAAGATCTAGGGTGGAAATAAACTGAGCGCTACTAACTTTCTCAAGGCGCTCCTCGATGTTAGGGATCGGATAAATTTGATCCTTAGTGATGGAATTAAGCCTGCGGTAGTCGACGCAAGGACGAGGTTCCTTGCCCGGTACCTCAACTAAAATCAAAGGGGAGGTATAATCACTCTCACCTGCCTCAATAACACCGAGCTGTAGCATTTTCTTTACCTCAGCCTCCATAATATCGCTCTGGCGGGGTGACACCCGATACGCCTTGGATCGTACTGGCTCTGGGGAGGTAAGTTCTATATCATGAGTAAGTACCGAAGTCCTACCAGGCCTCTCAGAGAACAGACCTTGAAACTCTTGTAATAGCTGGTGTAGTTCGGTTTTCTGCTCGGGCGACAGCGGTGCTTTACTGATAAGGTCACTAATGACTTGACCGGTGTCTTCCCTGTTCGTCACTGAGCCTAGTCCCGGAAGCTCGACCGGAAGCTCTTCAGGAACGTTTACCATCATGCACACCACTGCTTCCCTTTGTCTATAAGGTTTGAGCAGATTACAGTGGTAAACTTGCTGTGCTTTCCGCTTTCCTGGCAGACTTACCACGTAGCTAACGTCCGACAGTTTCTGAACAATTCGTGCTGGGCCCTCCCACTGCACGTCTAGTTTGTTGTTTAGCGATGTGCGCAATATCATGACCTCATCGCCCACCTCAAAACGACGGGCCCTGGCTGTCCGATCATAATAAACCTTGGCCCTCTGCTGGGCCTTTGTCATTGCTTCACCTGACAACTCCTGTGCCCTTCTTAAGCGTTCGAGGAGTTTAAGCACGTACTCCACCACGACTGGGTCGTCGCCCCTACCTTCCCATGATTCTCGAAGCATGCGAAGCGGAGATCGAAGCGAGCGACCGTACACCAGTTCAGCTGGCGAAAACCCCGTAGCCGCATGCGGCGCGGTCCTTAAAGCAAACATCACCCCAGGCAGACACAGCTCCCAGTCAGTTTGATGTTCAAAACACAAGGCTCTCAACACGCGCTTCATGACGGAGTGGAGCTTCTCAACGGAATTCGACTGTGGGTGGTACACTGAGCTGTGTAGCAGCTTTACCCCACACCTTTCGAGAAAAGTTGTCGTCAAAGCGCTAGTAAACACTGTGCCCTGATCTGATTGGATTTCCGCAGGAAAACCAACTCGCGCAAATATGGACAGTAGTGCATTGACTATCTCAACTGAGCTGAGTTCTTTAAGCGGCACTGCTTCAGGGAACTTTGTCGCTGGGCAGATCATAGTCAAAATGTGTCTGTACCCCGTGGCTGTTACCGGCAGAGGTCCCACTGTATCAATAACGAGCCGTCTAAAAGGCTCCGTTATGATAGGTACCAATTTCAACGGCGCCCTTGATTTGTCCCCTGGTTTGCCCACCCGCTGACAAGTGTCACATGTCCTCACGAAATGGTCTGCGTCCCGAAAACACCCTGGCCAATAGTACTCTTGCAAGAGACGGTCCTTAGTTTTCTTAACTCCTAGGTGTCCGGACCACGAACCCCCATGCGACAAGCGCAACAGATCCTGGCGATAGCATTGAGGCACGATCAGCTGATCGAACTCCACTCCTCTTCGGTCTAGATACTTCCGGTACAGGACTCCACCTCTTTCCACAAAACGCGCAGTTTTCCTGGCGATACCTTCTTTGACATTGCAGCGCACGTTTTCCAGGCTGCCATCCTTTTTTTGCTCGGCTATCAAAGCCGACCGGCTGACTTTTAGCAACCTATCGAGTCCGTCTGACGTAGGCGCGATGAGCAAATCAGTAGATAGCTCTTCTAACTTTCCCGAATCGGGATTTTCCTCTCCAGTATCTGGCGCCTTCAACGCTACAGACTCAATTTTATTCAGTTCGGGCGTGCTCTGAATATCAGCTTGCTGCGCCTCTGACCCTTTTTCGTTGTTTGATAACGTCGGCCCCGCAACTACCGCCTTTGCAGCGAGCTCCCGAACCTTCGATCTGGTTAAGGCCTGAACACTAGCTTCACCAAACAAAAGCCCCTTCTCGCGCAGGAGGTGATCGGACCTGTTTGAAAATAGGTACGGGTACTGGGGTGGCAGCATAGATGACACTGCCGCCTCTGTCTCAAGCGCTCCGAAAGGTCCTTCAATAAGCACCTTTGCTACTGGCAGACACACGCTATGAGCTTCCACGGCTTGCTTGATCCACGCGCACTCGCCCGTGAACATATGGGGTTCTACGTAAGATGGGTGAACTACATCCATCGTAGCTGCGGAATCGCGAAGCACTCGGCACTCTTTCCCGTTCACGAGGAGGTCTCGCATGTAAGGCTCGAGAAGCTTCATGTTCTCGTCCGTGCTGCCTATTGAAAAAAACACAACTTTTGGTGTTGTTTCCGGACACTGCGCCGAAAAGTGACCCGGCTTCTGGCACGTATAACAAACGCCCGCTCGCCTCATCTCGAACCGCTTTCTGCGTTCGGCTTCGGCTGCCGCCGTCTCCTTAGGTTCGGTCGCACTGCTTCCACTCGCATCCGCACTACGCGTGTTCCCCTTTGCTCTCATGGGTGTGAACTTCGGCCTCTCAAACTTCGAGCCAAATTCACCCTTTTGACCGTCCTTAGCTCCGCGAGCTCGACGCGTCACAAACTCCTCGGCTAGCTCAGCGGCTCTAGCCACCGTACTCACGTCTGGCCTATCCAAGACCCAGTATCGCACGTTCTCCGGTAACCGACTATAAAACTGTTCTAGCCCGAAACACTGCAGAACTTTATCGTGGTCACCAAACGCTTTCTCTTCTTTGAGCCACTCCTGCATGTTCGACATAAGCCTATACGCAAACTCTGTATAAGACTCACTTTTGCCTTTCTCATTTTCCCGAAACTTCCGACGGAACGCCTCCGCAGACAGCCGGTACTTTTTTAGCAGACTCGATTTTACTTTGTCGAAATCCTCTGCCTCCTCTCTATCCAAGCGAGCGACTACGTCGGCCGCCTCGCCGGGTAACAAAGTGAGCAAGCGCTGTGGCCACGTTTCCCGAGAGAACCCCTGCTTCTCGCACGTTCGCTCAAAGTTAACCAGGAACAAACCAATGTCCTCTCCAAGCTTAAACGGCCGCATTAGGTCAGTCATTTTGAACAATACGCGTTCTCCTGCACCGTGTGCCTGACTTCCATTACGAGCGCGTTCCATCTCTACCTCAAGACGCTTCATTTCCAAAGCGTGTTGACGGTCCCGCTCTTGTTGCTCTCGCTCTTTCTGTTCTTTAAGTTCGCGCTCCTGTTTCTCTTTTTGCTCTTTAAGTTCGCGCTCCTGTTTCTCTTTTTGCTCTTTAAGTTCGCGCTCCTGTCTTTTTGACCTCTCTTCAATAGTCTCAAGGCATTCCGACAGCTCGTCATCCTCAGCCTCTAACTCAAGAATAGCCTTTAGCAGTTCAGGTTTTCTTAGTTTGTCTGAGACATCCAGACCCAACTCTCTTGCAAGCTCCAACAATTTCGGTTTGCGCAACGACTTCAAATCCATGGCTGCTCTGAATGCTGCTTTCTCTACTGCTTACTATTGTCTTGCCGCAAACTAACCCGGCAGCAACGACAACCACAATTACCAGCTCTGTTTCTGACACTAACAAAAGCCTGGCAAAGCTCCGAAGAAGAAAGTCCCGCACTCACCAAACCTCGCAGGCAGGAATTCCGCGCAGTCGTTCCGCTGCAGGCAACCAGTCGTCACACAGGGCTCGTTGCACTGCTCCCGGATCGTCGTTGAGCTGCTCAGCATACTGTCAACTGCATCTCTTTGCTGCTGGCCTCCGTTGTCGCGATCTCGCCGCTGGCAGACCGTTGTTTGAAGTCGTAGGCGATCTCACCGCTGCCAACCAGATGTTTGGATCTGACCGCTGGTACGATCTGTTGGGAACTCGGCGCTGACGCCCGTGGTTGTACCTGGGTCGCAAGCCCCAAGGGTAGCGTTGGCCTGGCGGCCTGGGGTACAACTGGAAGCATCCGAAGGTCCCGGCAAAGCATGAGTCGACTGGTAACAACGAAACAACTTGTTTATTTTAACATCGCAAAGAGTTGGCGGTCAGGTTTGACCGTAGTAGAGAGACGGGAGAGCACTTCACTCAACTGAAGAAATCGGAGCCCCCCTTTTGGCGTCCGGGGGCAGCTGTTTTTATACTCTCGCAGTTGAGGGCAAGAAGGAACCCCTCAAAAGACGAGCACGTGAATGTACAATGGGCTAATGGTGACGCACACTGTCGTGGCGCTGCGCACGATCTCGTAGCACCCTGTCGTGGCGCTGCGCACGATCTCGTAGCACCCTGTCGTGGCGCTGCGCACGATCTCGTAGCACTCTGTCGTGGCGCTGCGCACGATCTCGTAGCACTCTGTCGTGGCGCTGCGCACGATCTCGTAGCACCCTGTCGTGGCGCTGCCGGTCGGACACAATGACTGTAATGAGAGGCTGGTCCCTGCTTTGGCATCGCCTGTTTCGGGCACAATGACTGGAACGAGATCCCTGCTTTGGCATCGCCTGTTTCGGGCCCAATAACTGGAATGAGATCCCTGCTTTGGCATCGCCTGTTTCGGGCACAATGACTGGAACGAGATCCCTGCTTTGGCATCGCCTGTTTCGGGCCCAATAACTGGAATGAGATCCCTGCTTTGGCATCGCCTGTTTCGGGCACAATGACTGGAATGCGAGGAGGATCCCTAGGCGGTCGCATCGCCGCAGACGCGCCTGGAAACACCTGGCGATGAGTGTTGCGGCGACGACGATCGGGCCAAAATGTCTGCCGCCCCGCCGCAGTCGCGCCGGCAAAACCACGTGTCGCAGGCGAAACGCAACACCACCGATTTCAAAGGCTGCGTCGCGCTAACGTCAAGTTCATCGCAACAGTCATGTTGGAGTCGCGTGGTAATAGTATTACAGCAGGACGTCCCAGAGGTAGCAGTCGTAGGACTGCTTTCTCCCTGCGAATTCCGACTCCGCCCGCTGCTCGAAAGGGGGCGAAGAAATGCCAAAAGCGGTATCTATAAATACCAAGGGGTCAATGAGAGATTTAATGACAGCCTTAGAACACCACACGCATTTATTACTGCCACAATGCTCTAATAGATGTTCACGTGGCAACCCTTAGGTACATCATGGATACCTAGAGCAGAAATATTACGAACAGGCAGCTCGGCTATAGACGGTCAACATATAGAATAGGGAAGCAAGGACGCGGGTTCACTTTACGAATAAAACGAATTTATCCTCGTTATTCCTATGAGTGCACATAATAAGTGGCGTGCCTCGTTTTGATTGCACCAACCAGACGCGCTGAAAAAAAAAAAAAAAAGCCAACTGGCTTCACAACTATATGCGCGTATCCGCCGCCGTAATCACTCCCAGAATTAGAGTGGCGAGTTCTAGCGACCCTAACAGATCTCCGTGAAACGCAGCTATGAGTTGCCCGAGCTCGGTCCCGCCCGAGCCATGGTCCCCGAGACGGCGAACGCGCTTATCTCGGAGGCCACGCTCGACCGCGCCTCGAGATTCGGCCGACGCAGCGAAGGGGAAAACACTCGGTCACGGGCAGCGATCGAGAAGAAGGAGAATAACAATATCGACGGGAGTAAATGAGAAGCCCGAAGGGCGAACCCACGGAGGCGGAAACAGCTGGGCCAATCGGCCGCTGCCAGGTGCAAAAAAAAAAAAAAATCGGCTCCCATCTCCTTGCGGTCGCCACGCGCATAACAAGCAGCCTTTTTTCCAGCCGTGAAAGGCGATGCACGAACAAAGGTGAGAGCTCCGTAAAGACGAAGGGGGCTGCATCGAGGTCATGCAATGGATGGGATTCATGCCAACCGCCCAGATATCGCACGGACGCCTGCAGCATTGTACACAGGTGCGTCTTGCAGGCTATGAGAGAGATAGATAGAATACTAATGGTGAAATTAAGGAGAGGCGACAGCCGGAGCGAGACGTGGCTGTCTGTACCTTATGCTCAAGCAGGGGGCCTGATATTCTAGAACGGAGTTTTACGCGGTACGAAGGCGCCGGAAGTTTACACCGGTACCAAGGGTAAACGGGGTCGGCCTGATAAGGGGTGGCAGTGACTTGGATGAAGACGTAAACATCAAAACCCTGGGTAACGATCGAGTTACTGTTAGGACAAATAAATAGACGAGACTCGACAAGAACAGCCACTACGCAGAGAAGCAAGAGATGGCTGATAGAAGACAACTTGTTAACCTGAGCGACCATTTATTTTTTATTCATTCATTCATTCATTCATTCATTCATTCATTCATTCATTCATTCATTTTAACGGCCCAAAGCAACACAGCAGCTATGAAAGCCGTCGCAGTCGAGATATCGGGATTAATAGTGACCATCTGGGGTTCTTTCTTGCCTCCAATATTATCCGTACACGAGCGATTTTTCAGTTTTGCCCCAGCGGGAATGCGGCCACCGCGGTCAAAAAAAAAAAAAAACCGAGACCGCCAACTAGCGATCGTCAGAAACCCGTAGCCACCGAGTTACCTCGCGGCGCGGTTCTATCATTAGGCGATCGTTGATGCTTAAATTCAAGCAAACGCAATACTGGCTTGCGTCTTGCACGCACACTTCGACGTTTAAAGGAAGGTCGCGCCATTTTATCACTCGACCCGTTACGGTTCCACACATACTAAATCGAGGAAACCTGGGAAATGCCCGGCCAAAGACTGTCCCGAAGTCGAGGACAATCTTTCGAGTGCGCGTAGCGTAGAACGCGGCAAGCAAATTACGTTGCCCCGAGTGCAAGCATGCGCGAGCGTACGTGAACTACACTCGCACGCGAGTCGGCAGGAATAATGAAGATGGCCTTGGCTCATTGCGGAGCCCGCGCCGCGGCGCCCGTTGCAGAACAGCCCGGCGAAGACTTTTATCAACTCGGGCCTTCGTTAATCCTAGGCGTGCGCGTCCGTCAACAGCACATTATATTTTAAAAAAAGAAGAAGAAGAAGATTCGTTCCGCTCACTTCGCGGCGGCGCGCGTCATACGGCGAGCAAATACGCTCGTCTCAACCTTGGTTTAGTCGAGCGAAAACAATAAAGAAAACGTGGTTCGTTTTCCGGAGAGAGGTTTTCGCCCGAGGGGCTCCTACGTCGTCGCGGCCGTAGCGGCAATGACGAGCGCAAGTGTGCACACTTCGCCTATTTGGCCGCGGAATATCGCGTGCGTGTGCGAGACGACGTGCATGCAGTCAACGCGTGCGGCTGTTTTCTTAAAGGCACTTCGTTTGACTTGACGCATTTGCGTCGCAATTTCCTTCGCACTTGTGTGTGACCGGCTGTGTGCTCTGCTCCACATCCCCTTTCCCCAGCAGAGGGTAGTCAACCGGTACTTGCACTGGCTAACCTCCCTGTATTTCCTCCCGTTATCTATCTATCTATCTATCTATCTATCTATCTATCTATCTATCTATCTATCTATCTATCTATCTATCTATCTATCTATCTATCTATCTTTCTCTTGGGTAAAACGTGGCGGGGCTATTTCAGCAAATCGTACAGACGCCCAACAAAGAGTGCTGCATTTAGAGCCGAATGCCCACTAGCTTACTTCCTCGGCGATTTTTTTTTTTTTCGCGGGAAATTCTTATAATGCACATAGCCCAACAAAACGCGTCGATGGACAGCGTTATACTTCTACCGATAAAAATTACGTACGCGGGACGAAAGGCATGTGTAAGACGGAAGAAGGTCATTGCGTCGGAGCTGCTATACCAACTCTGGCCTTATTTTAGCACGCCCTATATATTCGTTCTGTATCTTTTACTTGGTCTTTGATCGGGCTGGCGTGCGTACAGAGTCAATTATCCGCGGAGGCCGTGTTCCAAGTAAACGTCGAGAATATCTCGAAAAGTCGGCGTAATTGCGAGAATAGAAACCGAGTTGCGTGCACGTTGCATTCACTGCCGATGAGAGTTTCGCACTTCGGCATACGCGGCAGGGTATCTGTATAGTACGCACAGAGAGGCGCTCGCTCTACGTAACCCGGGCCTGGGAACGTAATCACTCGAATCCCACGTCGAGAACCACTCATGGAACGGTACACGTGCACATTGCCATGTCCAGAAAGATCACGTTAAATCCATTCTTTCATCCCACTCAAGCATCAAATGTGATGTTGTGGACAATCACAAAGGCACCGACTTTGAGTGCGCATCACGCACGAAACCCTGCCGCAGCAGTCAGAACTAAGACAAACTGCGGCATCATGCTGGCTGCCTCGAATCAGATGTTTTGAACTGGCAACTACTTCTCAAAAGCAGTGACTCGAATACCACGATTGCACACTATATATCCTTCCGCTAGAACGTATGCACCTGTATACTACACACTGCATGTACGAGGTTTCTCCCTCGCCTTTCATCTCGCTTTCTCTCTCCCTCCGCATATACAGTTCGCCACCCAGCGGCCCCGAAAGAGCGGATTTATATATATGCCCGTATATTGCGTGATTTCCGTGCCCGTGTTCTCGGACTTGCGCAATATCCCAAACCCCGTCTCGTTTCCAACGCAGGAAGAGGCCGACCGGTCGCTTTCGAAGAACGCCTGCACGCGTGAGAAACATACGAGCTCGTATATAGGGCGCGGCATGCGATGAAGTCCCCGATAACGTCAAGGCTAGACGGAAATGTGTACGCAGAGTAATCAAGAATTGGCGGCTGCTTTCACATTGCGAAGAACAATGCGACTGAATAAAATACTGCGTAAGGAGAGGCAACGAAACATCAAGAGGCTGCGGAAAGGGGTGGTTCACTGCCACGTCAGTTGGAAGCGCCACCCAACGCATGTTTGTAACACTGAAAGATAACCTCTTGTCACATATAGGTTTCATACGTGCAGCGATTGATGCAATGCGTTCCTTGCAACACTGCCAATTCTCGACGATGGGCGCGGTAAGTGCATTGAGTTGCGGGCTGATTTCCAGCGCATGCACGCAGCTAGCGCATCTTGCGAAAGTCGACGACACCGCGGTCCCCTATAGCTGCTGGCAGCTGCCACGAGCGATAAGGTCGTCCTCGATTACGCGGAAGACAGAACAAGGAGCATGTGTTCAGTATAGACAGCTGCGTGAGCATGAATCTGCCCTTTCACAGCTCGATAAAGACGCCTTCTTTAAGCGCTCCACGGGATGTCGAACAAAGAATGTCGCTGTGACAAACATTTCGACAAGTGAATTGTTCTTCGTCGACGAACTTGCTGGACTGACGAAGACGAGGGCTATAGGCAGCTCGTCGAAACGCTGGTGCCACAGTGACTTCCTTCTTCGACCAGTGCTCAGCAACTTACAGACCTCCACCTTCCTGCGTGAACTTCAGCCTTCATTTAATGGATGGATGAATGGATGGATGCTATGAACGTCCCTTTTGAAACGTGATGGTGGGCTGCGCCACCAAGCTCTTTTTCTTATTTTGCCTATGTCTTAATTATCTCTTTGGTTTCTATAGACAGACAAAAATTCTGAGAATCAAACTTTCCGAACTACTATTGGGAGCTTTGTTATTGTACGCCTCCGTCTTTTCCTTCATTTTTTAATGGTCTCTCGACTTTTCTGCCACGAAATCTCCGATCGCCTCTTACTAGTCTTTATTGGGGATATGTTTACTTTTCCCCTCCTATCCCTGAACTCAAGCGCTTCAAGGAGGCCTGCGGAGCCTGAACCGACAGCTGGATAGATATCTATATTCACATTCTATTAAAGCATGTTCCATCGTTTTCCTAACCTTACCGCAGCAGGCAGATGCTTCTTCTTCCTTGGTGTACCTCGCTTTATAACTACGCTATATAGAATTCCCTTTGAGTTATCGTTAATTGTTTCGTTGCTGGTTTCGTTTCTACCTCTTCGGTAGTCATGCACGGTCGGTTTCTTTTCCATTGCCGCCACCCAGGAGATTGTATCAGCCTCTCTGACATTGCGTTTAACGCTCTTTGTTGTCGTGTTGCTTATATTACACCGGTCACATGCTTGCTAGTACGCTTCCCATACAGTTCTCTTCCTCCAACTGTCACATGTATTTTACGTGTCACCTTCGACCTGACGCCAGGCTTTCCTGACGTCTCTTTATATAAGAACGTGTATACGTTCTTGAATGTCTTTTTTATCGCTCGGTTTGCTATAAACGACGTACTACGGTTAAATAAATGACTGCTGTACTTCTTTCGCGAAGAAGATGCATAAGTGACCTGGCGAACTTAATCATCGATAATGAACTGTTCTTGTTGTCTGCGGGCTGGTCCAGTCCGTGTGCTGGCACACCTTTAAGCACTTACCCTATAGGGACCTTTTTTTTCCTCTTTCTTTTTTTGACAGTACGCGCTGAGTGTTGTATCACTGCGCATATAACATGTGCCTGTCTTCTGAACACTACTCCATATTAAAAAAGAAAATTAAATTATGTGGTTTTACGTGCCAAAACCACTTTCTGATTATGAGGCACGCCGTAGTGGAGGACTCCGGAAATTTTGACCACCTGGGGTTCTTTAACGTGCACCTAAATCTAAGTACACGGGTGTTTTCGCATTTCGCCCCCATCGAAATGCGGCCGCCGTGGCCGGGATTCGATCCCGCGACCTCGTGCTCAGCAGCCCAACACCATAGCCACTGAGCAACCACGGCGGGTAGCACGCGCGCATATGCACTGCTCGCGCAAAATACGCAACTTCGGCGAACCTGTTTTCTGTGGATGCATATGTACACACAACGACTGGACCGACATTCCTGCGTCGGAGGAAAAGTGCAGACGGCGGAGAAGCGACATTATAGAAACGCCACCGAGGATGAAGACCGCGTTCATTCTTTTTACTATCACCTTTTTTTTTTTTTTTTTTTTTGCACCAAGAGCATTACTGTGAACCGAGGTTTCATGTGCAAGTTTCAGATGACCGGCAGACGACAAAAAAAAAGAAAAGAAAAAGAAAATACGGCGATCGTTAACAGGGTGTGCGACGTACTGACGTCACCGCAGCCGCCGCTATTTCGCCTGCAGCTACAACGGTGAGAAGAGGCGTGCCATTCCAACCCGCTTATCTGCTGCCGCGTTGAACAGGACAACAACGTGGCGTTGCGTATACGAACGTCGCGTTAATATTGCCCGTGGGGCATAAAAAAAGAGCCTCCCTGGCTATTCGTGCGTGTTATACACGAGCAATTTGCCAAATGAGACCCATTCTCGTTTTGATTAGGACGACACGCAAACTGAAGAAATAATTCATTCGCATGTACAGATGCTCAGCCCGAGAAACTACGGCAGTGCCGGTTCTTTATGCATACATAACGAACAGTGAAAAACATATAGCGAGCAAGAATCCTCTGGTCTTCGGTGATAATTACATACCCGAGCGGTTTTCTCGCCTCGTTAAATTCACATCGTTTGGTCACATCGTGCACTGTTGTATCATTTCTTTTGGTCGTTGTTTTTAACAGACGTTATGGTTCTACGCGTGTTTACGGCAAAAATAAAAGCATCAAAGGACTCGGTCACGGACGAGTAAATCTTTTTTTTCGAACCAAGTTATACTGTATAGCAGAAGTTACTTTGGCAAGTATACCCCCGACTATAAATGGTGTCCGAAACCCGACGTCTTTGACGTCTTTCCGGGTGCCGCAATCGCTTCCGCTGCACGCAACAAGCAAAAGCATAGCCTTCGAGACCTACATCTGTTTACCCAGAGGGCGCCGCCACCGGGCCCTAGATTCAAACACCCCTTATCTACGCGTACAACCACACTTGTACACAAATAACCCTCGCCGTCAGGTGTGTTCGCGCTTGAACGTGACAAGAGCGCGCTTCGTCGAATGAGACTGGCCGAATGAAGTATACTCGCAGCTATAGGTTATCCTCCCGGCCACGCCCAGCGAGGTCGCGTCGTGTCGGGCTGCTGCGGCACAAACCGACCTGCGCGGTGTTTGCTGGCAGTGACCGATCGATCCGCTTTGAAGAAGGTGCCGTGCGAAAACAGTGGGGGTGTCTCCACGGTGGTTCGCAGCCAACCGCGACGCTCTGTCCGCACACTCGGCGCCGCTGTTGCCGCTGTCGACGCTCGCTGTTGCCGCTGTCGACGCTCGCTGTGGCCGCTGTCGACGCTCGCTGTGGCCGCTGTCGACGCTCGCTGTGGCCGCTGTCGACGCGCAGGGGGCTAAACTCCGCGCGCATTCGCAAACGAACCTCGACCCGCAAAGCCTCGACACCAACGCTACCGAGTAGCACCTCCTGACTGCGAAAAACACTCCTCCTCAAAAAAAAAGAGAAAAGAAACGTGCTTCCGTAATTTCTACGATGAGAAGTTGCTTGATAAACACATCCTAAGTCCGATGTATTCAAATAGACACTGAGGCTTGGGCGCGGTCGCAACATTCTCGCCCATAATTCACCGCGGCGTGTCGTCGAACCGCATAGACCTGCGCGCATCCGCCGAGAGGTCGAGCTGGCGTCGACTTTCTTGCGTCGAGGTAAAGCGTCGAGTGGCGGAACGATAATATAACAACAGCAGCGATAGGTTGCCCGAACGTGTGCGGGCGCTCACACAAGACAGCCTACGGGGCAGATATGTAGAGTAGATCGAAGGATGGCAGCTTGAGTTTATGCTTAAAGGGACACTAAAGCGAAACAGTAAATCAGTTTAGACTAATGAAGCATTGTTTGAGAACCCTGCAGGCAGTCATTTAAAAAAAATTGATTGATTATTAGATGAGAAAATGAAGGTCCAAGTATCAGCATTTGAATCTCGCGCCGAAACCCCAGCGCCGGTACGTCAGCGTAACGTCAGGGATCCCAAAGTATGTTTTCTCATTTGAGCCACGTTGGCTGAATAAAGGTTCCCGAAACTTGCCAGGTTTAATATTTGGTTCCTTTAGAACACAATGTAGTCAATCTGTACCGCTATATATAATTAGTAGGCCCTAGAAGATGCCATCAAAATTCAAGACGTCACAGCTCCCAGGTGCGGGAACTCAAGTAGGCGTCGCCACGCGTATTTCGTTCTTGCGCTTTTTCTGGCTTACCAAACGTCTTATCGTTGTAAGAGTGCTGTTTTTGGTGTTGTAGAACAGTAGTTTACTGATGCAGAAGAAATCATTTATCACTTTAGTGTCCCTTTAAGCTCATTCTCTGGAGTACATTCGAACGCCTCCACAACGAACGACTCGACAACGAAATGACCCGTATAACGACGTCATAATTCTGTACGGGTTATATCGTGATATCGCGGCGTGCGACCTTTACAACGGAGTGACCTGTATAAAGAATGATTTCGGAGGTCCCAAGCACTTCGATACAAAGGCGTTCGACTGTAACCGTTTCGTTACTTAAAAAAAAAAAAAAAGCTTGGTCCATGGGCAACTTGGTGTTTCTGTATATACGTTGCGCATTCTCTGTACCGCGCTCGCGTGGAAGCCCTTTTTTTCCTTGTGTATCCGGGTCCGCCGTTAAACAGTTGGCAGTCGGCGCTTCGCTGTGTCGTTCCTGTTCCCTTGCTTCATCCTCCGTAGTTTGCGCAAGAAACAACGTGTTTCATTGCTTCCTTTTTGTCATTTCGCGAGCGGCAGTAAAATATGCCAGCAGTCTTGGCTACTCGCTACGACTCCAATGAGATTCTTTCGAAACGCTGCGACAGAAATAAATATCATAATCCTCATCACTATGATCACCACCACCACCATCACTATAATATAACGACGAGACTACGCCTTCACGGGAGATGATGAGGCTGCAAGAACGTGGCACGAAATACCCCCGAATTTCGCGCTTAAAACGAAAATAAGGCGTATACCTGCACCCTCGCGAAAGCTGTACACAGCTACGAGCTGTGACGCTGTCCCCCAGCACTTTCGAAACATCCGTACAATACACTAAACAAAGGCGAACAGGAAGGACACAAGCAAAGCCCTTCCATTGTGCTGCTACATAGGCGCCGACAGAACGAGAATTCCCTGGACGCCTTCCACGGCGCTGGTCCACGTATACCGGCAGTCCAGGAGCCCGCGGCGGCGCGGCTGCAGAGGCGGCCAACGCCCTTGGCCGTCTCTGCAGTTCGCACGACGCGGGGGCCGCCCGCCAGACCAGGCCCGTTTCGCGTCTGGCCGCCGCCTTCGCGTTGGCATGCGTCTATAGTGCGGAGGGCGCGCGCGATAAAAACGCCGCCGAAGGACGACCGCGGGCGATCAGGTCGGCACAGGCTGCTGCTGCTGCTGGCTGCCACAAGGCACCGCCGTTTATGGAACTCCACGTGTGCGCGGCGGCGAAGAAGACGGCGGCGGGCCTGGCGGTGTTCCATGCGAAGCAGCTTTCGCCCGACGCAACCTCGAGATGACGACGCGTCGGGGGATGGGGTTTTATGCGAGCGGAGGTCGCGAGGGAAACCCGAGCGGTCGACTCGCGCGTCCTCCGGCGCGAAGAAATACGAGCCGCCAGTTAGCGCTTGTCTCTGGGTGACCGCCGACTCCCTTTTTTTCCATTCCGATCGAGCGGGGTTGTAGTGCCGCTGACGTCCAAGGACGTGGAAAGACATCCGGCCCGAATCGGGGCGATGTGTACGTCCGCAGACGAGCATTCATTTACGACCGCGCGGGTAGGAGAGACAACTTGCAGCTCATATTACGAATGCTCAAGCCCTCGCGTGTTATAATGACGCGATAGGTGTAGGTACAAGATAAAATCGGGCCCCGAAATGTAGGAGGCACGTATTCGACATTCCGGCTGGCCACAATGTAACGGTCAAACTGCCTAACTCGACACCCCAACTTAGCGCCACGCAAGCTACCGAGTAGAAGGCATACAATAAAGACTGTGGAAGCTGACCCTCTCTCTTCGAAGTGCCCGCATGGTCGCTTTTCAGCAGCGCCGCAAGACGATCCAAGCTCCAACGGAGCGATCGACTATAGGCCTCTCCTATATATCCCCTGAGTACGAGCAGAGCTTGCACAGAGCAGAACCTATAGTTTAGTATTTACATATGAGTCAAGTCCTGCATGTAGAATCATAGTGCAGCAATAACCATTCGCCCAATGCTAGGTCCATCGGCAACACGAAAACATTTTTTTTTTTTTCGTTTTGTCCAAACTTTGACAATGTGTGCAATCAGGTTAAAGCGGGCTTCGTCAGGTGGTCTTCCGAGAGCGTCTGGGCCCGTACATACAATATAACCTTACGCTATAACTGTTCGCAAGATAAGAATTCCAATCAATCCCGCTGATGGACATATTCTTAGCGAAAGCGTCCAGCCAGTGGCAAAGAGCAGTGACGAACGGAAAGAAAGCTTATAGATAGATAGATTAGATAGATTAGATAGATAGATAGATAGATACATAGATAGATACATAGATAGATAGATAGATAGATAGATAGATAGATAGATAGATAGATAGATAGATAGATAGATAGATAGATAGATAGATAGATAGATAGATAGATAGATAGATAGATAGATAGATAGATAGATAGATAGATCCATCCATCCATCTCCTGCAACGAGAGTCAAGCCCAAGGTATAGGCATTCTATTGTGTGTGGCCCACCGACGTCGTTGAGTCCCGATTCAAGCGCGCACCGAGGACATTGTTCGAAATTGCGCTTCAGCCTTTCGCTGCCACTACCCCCCCCCCCCCACGGCCCCCTCCTGAACGCCCCTCGCTCAATTAGCCGGCCGACGGCCTTATACCGAGAGGGGACAAGAAACAAAGAAAACAAAACACAGAGGCAAATGCGAACAGCACCGGGACACCCATGGCCGAGGTCGTTTCACCGCGAGCCACGATCCCCTCGTACAAGGCGGCGCAGAATGAGGCGGTTATACGGGGGCGTCAGAGCGAGCGTATTAGGGCCAAGACCGCGCTATACGAGAACGGGGAGGGGAGGGGGGCTCTATTGTTTCCTTCTACGATCGCGCGCAGGACTCGTCACAATGCGTGCCCCCCCCCCCTCCTACTCCTCTTATTCCTCCTCCTCCTCTTCGAGGGAGAAGCAGCAGCTACTGTGCTCATCACCGCGCACATCGGCTATCGGCCTCGTCATCATCATCCATACACTATAGTCGCGATCACAATACAAAGGCTAAGCAGTATTGGGCTCAATGAGCACTGATGAGAGAAGCCTACGGGAAAGGCCTATTCCTATCGGAAAAGGCCTATCTACAGTGATGTTTTATTAGCTCTGTTACAGTGATTTCACGTTCTTGTGTCATCGTTTTCTTTTTTTTTTTTTTTCTTTCTTTCCTTCTTTTTCTGTTTTGACCACCTTGAAGTCCCTGTTTCGGTCACACTGGTTTTAGCCCGCGTTGGCTTGCCCATCTTGTTGAACTTTGTTTTTAAGATTAAGAAGATCCGGCCAAAATTATCATGACCGTTCCGCAAATTGTACCAACCACCGCGGCCACATTTCGTCAGCGCGGTCTTCACAAGCTGCGAGCCACTAAGCAGGGAGCTGGAAACGTTCAGACGGCCAGAGAAAAATTGCGGAACATAAGGTTCCGTGGTAAATGTGAATTTAGTCATTGTTAAGACGTTGCCTATCTAAGTTAATAAATGCCCACGTAGCCCCCCCCCCCCCCCCCCCCATGAAAAACATATACTACCAAAATGGCTGAAACTCTGCATTCGAAAATGAGCTGAACGCCAGGCTGTCAACTATCTAGCAAATCCCATGTCCCGTAAACTTTCGCGGCCGACTGCATACGCGTATATGTGCTGACAGCTGCTCATATAAACAAACATCTGATTCATCTAAGATCAGAAGTCGCATGCCCGTACGGACCTGCATGGATGGATGAATGGATGCTATGAGCGTCCCTTTTGGAACGGGTGGAGGTTTGCGCCACCAAGCTCTTGTTATTATATTGCTTAATGTCCTACCCATGTTAAATAAGAACAAAAACAAAAGGAAAAAGAAACCACGATGAATTCCCATCACCAAAGTTTTTGAACCCCTATTGTGAACTTTGTTTTTTTGTACGCCTGCGTTGTTAGTGGTTTCCCTACTTCCACCAATCTTCCAATCGTCTCCTACTAATCTGTACTGCGGACATGTTCACTTTCCCCCGGCTCTCGCTGAACCCAAGGGCTTCAAGGAGGCCATGGAGGTGACTGAATCGAGCGCTGCATCAGGCACATATCTTCACATCCTAATAGAACACGCTCCGTAGTTTCCCCCAGCTCTGCCGCAGGGTGAACGACTGCACCCGCTACCAACAAGAGCAAACAACGGCCGCGTATGTATACGTACACACTGCGGTCGGGAGCAGACCACGGGCGACTCGAGTGGGAAAGCGAATAAAAAAAAGAGAGAGAAAAAAAAGGGGGGGGGTGCGGTAGCCCCCCACAGCGGCGCGCTGCACCAATTCCCGAGGCCGACTGCCGAGGCACACACCCCGCTAGCAGCCAGCTGGGCGCGTCAAGGCAGCGAACGGGGGAAGAAGCCGCCGGCTGGCCTCAGCGTAAGCCTGCTGCTGCTCTTGCATGCTGCGAGCCGGCTGGCGTCGAGCCAAGGTGATCGGGTTCCTCGGGCACCGCTCCCTTTGGCAGCAGCCTCGCTCACTTCGCCATACATAATACAAGCGCCGCCCCGCGCCCGATGTGCCAAGCGGCCCGATCGCACGGCTCGGACCCCGGAAATGGGATCGATGCCGGTCGGCCCCGCGAGTCCCGCGCTGTTGTGCACAGCTATACGCGCGCGTCTGTGCCACCAATTTCTTTGGCGCGGCAGATGTCATTTGTCGTTCGCGCGCGAAGTTCCTGTCCAGCACGGCTGAGGCCTGCCTACGCATACGGTGAATTCGATTCGCCGCTTCAGGCCGCTGCAGCAGCTGGCTCTTCAAAGATCGTGCAACACATCACATATATGAGCGCTATAGCGCGAGAATGAAGTGGTCTCAAGATAACCATCGTAAAGCTAAACTATCGCTAACATTATACCGATCGGTCTTGTGACATATAGCTTCAAAGATGTTTTTCTCACGACTTTCGTAGCCAAGTGGTTTATCTGCCGTTAACATTCGTAGCACTACCACGCAGAGAGAGTACTCCGAAGCAACTAGTCCAATGTGGCCACCGGAAATGTTGCTGGGTATGTAACTCTGTTGGTTCACTATGCTTCCGCGGGGAGAGAAATGAATGCATGAATGTTGAGTCGGTCCCTTTATTTTAACGAGAGTCGAAAATAACATTCATTCACTGTAAAATGAATGAATGAATTAATTAATGAGCTACGTTCAAGACACAAGTGAACGGAACATCGTGAGACGGTGAAAGCGCACATGAATCCGCACAACACAGTCGTTAAAATGCCGTCCGTCACGCGCAAACGAACCATCTTCGATTTAGCCTTTGCAGTTGAGCCCACAGTGTGGCGACGGTCTCTCGAGAGCTACACGGCGCACAGGAAACCAGTAAGCACCGCGAAAGAACGCGGCTGACTTCTCTCGAAGGCGGGCCCTTTCAAAACCCCAAATGACGGCCGCGGCACTCAAAGGGACGACAAAGGCGGCCGAAGAAACCCGTCATCCGCAGAGGCCCGTTCGCGCCCCGTTGCACACATACAGACACGTTTATCAAGAGCGGTCTCACCGCCGCTCCGCAATGTGCCGCCTCTTTACGAGGGCGAGAATGCGCCGAGCTACGTCTTCTTCGGCTAATGGTGCAAGCACACGCGGAGACCTTTCTTCGTTCTTCAATACGGAACCGTCACTTGCCGGCAGTGGCCGCTTTGTGAGCGTACAGCGAACGGGTCTTTTAGAGCACGCGCTGCCGCGGTGCCGTTCCTATACGCACAGTTGGGAAGTCAGCCACTTCACAAAAGAACCTTTCTGTATGTAAACAACGCAACAAATAACGACTGCATGAAATTGTGCTACAGTATTAACCTCCAGACCTTTGTAAATGGTGACTAGTCTACGCCGAAAAGTGTTTTTTTCCTGCTTTTCTTACGGGAATGTATGTGCAGAACGTTGTCACACGTCACTTGCGTTTCTCGAGCGACGTATACTCTAAACACGGTAACTTTGATAACTTTCTATACGTAACTGTTTCTTTCTGCTTTAAGCAGGTATCATTTACCTTGAAGAATGCTTACTAAAGTAATGTGATGGCCTAAGGTTCACATCTACCGAAGCAAAATTTAGAGGATCCGCCAATACGTACACATCTAGTTGCGGCGCCAGGTGCGGCGTTGCAGCATGCATGTTTAACATAGCTCACAAAGCGATGAAATTCAAAATATATGCTGCCCCTGCCAATTTTACTATCACATATGCTACCTTCAAACCCAACGAAGAACAATCGACACATCCAGGTCAGCTCGTCTCTTACCGCTATACAACACAAAGAACGCCACCGGCAAATAAAAATGTGAAACCGTTCGTCCTGATAATTGTTACTGCGCACTTAAACAGACACCGGCAGTCAGTGGCAGCGACACGGTGTCAACGGAGCCTACTTTGCCCCCCCTTCATTCTTGCCGCTAGAGGGCAGGACCCGCCGATATGGGAGATGTATGCGCATGGAAAGACGAATTCGAACTGTTTTTTTTTTTTCTCTTTCCTGTCTCGTTCCTTGCTCTGTCTTGGTGTAGGCACAGTCCTCTGATTTTTCTCTCGCAAATCACGCATGCAGACAAGGCGCACACGCAAACACGGCGCTTCGCTCGCGTGTCTGGGCCCTCGACAAAACGGAAACACGCGCTGGCGTCTTCTCGCGCAGCATGTACTTCTCTCTCTCTCTCTCTCTCTTTCTCTCTCTCTCTCTCTCTTGTCGCGCTGGCGCTGCGAAAGCGGTGTCGATACGCCAAAGTTCGCAGGGACTGACGGGTATCCCAATGTACCGCCTAGTCTATCTGTCCGCATTGTGATCGTTCTCAACTGGAACCAAAAAAAAAAAAAAATAAAGGGAGAAAAAAGAGAGATGAGACGCACACTAGGCAAACAAGACTGGTAGCACGCATGTGCCATACGACAACAACAACAAAAAAATAAAAATAAAAGCGCTCTCTCTGGGATGCCGTACATACAAGCACAAGTTTTGCGTTCCGTCACATGCGGTTGAGACGAAGATGTGAAAATGCAGGATGAGCGTTCGTTTCCGGTCCCCGCACTTTCTCCCTCGCAAATTAGACGCTATTTTTATTATTATTATTTTCCATTCCGTACAGCAAATAAGGCCCCATCTTCAAACGCAAAAGCACAACGGTCTGAAAACATTCTTATTCCTTTTAACGACTTCTGAAGACCTGTTTCGCATAGAAAATTTTCAAAATATTCGAACATGTCACAACACTCAAGCTCCTTAAAGTGACGGCGATCGCCCCGCGTATTTCAGCCTTTATTTATTACTTATTTTTCTTTTATTTTTAGACCATGAAGAACGACTTGTTGCCTTTTATGGCTATACGCCAACCCCCGTCAACTTATCTCATTTCCTTCCTCTAACTTTTCTGCGTGCTACAGAAATAAAAAGGGAATAACAGATTGGCAGCTGTGACGCAATCTTCCCCGTGGCACGCACTATATGCGGACTAAGCCACGCGGTCTCCTCGACGACCGCAACGCCCCTGCTTGGACAGCAGGAATGCCAAATCGCACCGTGCCAAGTGTCTACATAGTTGCGAGAGCGCCGTGGACTGGTGCGGCAGCGAGGACTTCTGGGAGCTCCGAGTCACAGACATCGAAGAAAAGCAGAGACACCGAAGATAACTCAAGGGACGCGGTGCGCGCTCCACCGTGTGTGACGGCCGCAAAATACGCGAGAGCGCAGGTACTCAGACGAGCCGGCGAACACCACTGCTACTAGTACACGCGCACACGTCGACCGATGCACAAAACAAGCAAACAGCGGCTATCGCGTCTACTGCGCTTCGCCTTCCGTACAGGCGGGCGCGCGGAGGTCGGAGTGACAAGGATGCGGCCCGCGTTGGCTCCCGGTCAGCAAGACGACCTCTGCAACAAGCGCCCCCTGACCCACATGGCCCGGCCGTCTCGCAGATCCGTGCGTTCGGAAGAGAAAAACAAAAGCCCGCAGATCCGAGTCCGCACTGCGTTCCTCCCGCTCGGCGCTTCGCCGCCGTCGCCGCCGCCGCGGCTGAATGGACGCGACCGAGTGGAACGACGTCACCCCCCTGCCCTCCCACCCTCAAGCTAGTCCGCCCCCCCCCTTATTTTTTTTCTGTTGTGCGCGCGTTAACAGCAGTGATTGATGGCAGTTCGTATACAAAGCGCTACACAGCCTCCGAAGGTCGACGCTCCGGGGAACACGCGCAGTGCGATCCGGAATGCACCGTGGCGAAAATGCCGGGACGGCCACGTCCATCTGGTGTGGGACGATACACACAGAGAAGCGAGTCGACAGCAGAACATATATATATATATATATATATATATATATATATATATATATATATATATATATATATATATATATATACAGACAGCTACATAGGGAGGTATGCAGTTGAGCTCTTCAGATGGCGAATGAGAAAAAGCGCGGCTTGGTTACGTCGACGGCGTTCGATCGCGCCGAAGTTGACGATGATGGCACTCCAGCTCAGACGCTGAACTTTTTTATAGCACATCTTTCTTTTTGCCCGTACACCTCAACCGGGTTTTAAGCGGCTGGCCGATGTCCGGGTTTCTCGCCGAGTAATCCAGGCCGGTCCCGGGCGCAGTGTAATAGCGAACTGGGCCGATCTCGGAGGCTGTGTAACGTAAGGCGGTGTCGTTGCGGGCCGATCTTGACGCGCCCGTTGCACGGAATGTATCCACGCGCCTGCTTTAGTGTGGTTCGTAAGGCGAATGGCTCCCACGATGCTATACCTCACATTATAGTCGCTCAAGGCATAGCACGCAGACCCAACTCCTCTGCCACTTCCTCCGGCTTTGGCGTCGGTGTGTCGCCGAAGAGACGTATAGCAGAGTGTCTCCCACACAACTGTGGCACGGGTAAACAACTACATCATCATTTGGAAATAAAATACAGTTATACGCAACATCGTCTGTCTTCATTCTTTAAACGAAACGATTCAACACTAAAAACACGTGAATGAGAACTGCCACAATGCCACCGCGAAATGCAGCTTATACGAGCGTTTTGACATCCGTACACTAAATCAGCGACGTCCGCAAACACGCTCGCCCCAAGGACGTGCCGTGCCGCTGCACATAGCGCGGCTCTTCTCACCGCCAGCCGACACGTTTCGCGAACTCGCACAAGGCCGGTTGTCGTTAGTTTAGACAGCCAACGTTATATCGGCTCTTCTTCGCTGTATTAAGAGGCGGCCGCGCGGGCCGCAGAGGCTGGACAGCCACCAAGGACGACGGGAATCGCTTCGCGCGTCACTGCCACACGCACAGAGCGTGCCAGTATACATACACGAGGAACGAAGAGGGTGCGAAATAAAAAAAGAGTGCGCAAAGGGCCTAAATCCGGGCACACGCTGCCAGCGATAAACAGCGCAGCCAGATTGTGCGCGCGCTCAGAGCAAAGGGCTGCGCGTATCGGGCGGTCGCTGCAAGGACAGTTCCGCGATACGTGCACGCCATATGGTCGCCGCGTCTGTAAAAGAAGGAATAGGAAAAGAATAGGCGCTCACTCCACGGACAAGGGAGGGAGAGAGAGAGAAAGAGAGAGAGAGGGAGAGGCGGTGATCGGAATGCAGTGACGCTACGCGGGGAGCCGCGTCTTGCACGGCCCGCGTGTGCAGCCCGACGCGGAAGCTGCAGCCGCGCGCGACGCGGGCGGACCGGCGACGCGATCGACCAGGGAAGGGGGGGGGGAGCACCGTGACACGGCGGCGACCGCATTTCATCGGCTCGCTGCCGCGCAACGTTACCTGCGTCGGTTCGTACACACG
The DNA here is from genome assembly GCF_050947875.1 of Dermacentor variabilis. Lineage (NCBI taxonomy): Eukaryota > Metazoa > Arthropoda > Arachnida > Ixodida > Ixodidae > Dermacentor > Dermacentor variabilis. Next base: position 139,137,680 of record NC_134571.1, read on the forward strand.
CGCACAGAGCCATATACGCAGTATCCTCCTATATAGTCTATACATATACATACTGTGTGTGTGTACCCTCGCGGGCATCCGCGGAACGCTCCCCTCCCCTACCTGCGCGATTGAGAGTCGCTGCGCGGAGTCTGTGCGTGTCTGTGTGCACATACAGTCTATCCGACATAGTAGTATGTTTCAAGAACTGGCGGACCAAGCGAGCACGGTGGGACGCGCATGTTATGTATGGCAGGCTTGAAGGCATTCCTCTGAAGACGCGCGACAGTGCATGGCGCATGGGCGAGACGAGATTCGATGCAGATGGCGATTAAGAAGAACACGCTCGATGCGTAGCACAGAGGCGATTTAGACCCCAGGTCACGCCAACGTTGCCAGTTTACACTCCATATATAGCTCGTTCGTGGGAGACATATCGTTCCACCGCAAATGTGCGTCTTCAAGAACGCTGCCTGTGCCCGCGCTGTCGGTACCGCGCCAACGTCTTGCGATGGCGCGTCGCGAAGTGCCAATGCAACGGAATGCGGGAGCGTGAATTGAGGCCTTTGAAACAAAACAAAAAACGATACTAACAGAACGAATGCTTTAGACGAGCGGACCGCAGACGGACTCGATGAGAAGGCCAACGCGAAAGCGCTCAGGCTGCTCCATCCCCCTTCGAAGCCCGCGGTCAATGCTATAGACCATACGGGCTGAGAGATGGTGGAGCCGTCGTACCACAATGACAAAATCTCCCATATCATGTGCATTTCTAGGTCAGAAAATTGTCGAGACCAAGACATGGAGTAAAAAGCATGTAGCTTACTATCACCTTGCTTGGTTTATTTTTTTTTTTACATGACTAACGTTCTCCCTGCCCGCGTCACTATTGTGGAGCGGTCACACAATATAAAAGTCGCAGCAGTTACGGCAACCCAGAAGGAGAACCGCTAACGCTTAACGATTCGACCACTTCGCCGAGCGCACGTATATCAGCACGCACTCGTATACTTCCGATCCCGCGTGTACGAAAGCGTGTACGAGAGAACACACCAATTGCTACTATACGTTCGTGCACGTATACAAAGGACGTAGGATTAACCTGGTTCATTGCTCAACCAGGAAACACACAGCCACGAGTACCGTAGCGCCGCAAATAAACCAACATTCTACGGGCAACAGACGCGAGAACCACGACGACAAACAGAGCGACACCACAAAGCACCTTTTTTTCTTGCAACCATATACAGACAAACAAAGCAAAACAAAGAGCGTGTGTGTCGGGTCTATCTGCGTACGAAGTTCTCGCGTCTTTGCCCGAGGCCGCAGAACAAACTCTTCCAACGTCTTATAGATCAATAAGTGACGAGCCCCTCTGCGAAAGGGTGAAGCCTGCACTAGTCTAGCCGACTACAATAACGAGCAACGCGGCTTCCTCAAGGACCCCGTCCGGTATCCCGTGGGGACTGCTAGCCTGCGACGATCTCACTCGAGCAAGTCCGACACAGACAGGTTCGGTCGGCCGAGGCTCCCCTGTCGGTTGGTTGGCCGGCTGAGGCCACGGCGCCCAGGGACTCCAGACGCGTTTTTGCACGCACGGTGCGGATCTTTCTTCCGCGTCGACGCCGCGTGTAAGTATATGCATGTTACGACCTCGCGATTACACGCGGCGGCGAGGCGGCAGCCTTCGCGCCGACCGCGCAGGCGTATCGATCATACCGCGCGGTCGAGCGGGTATGCGGGGACCCGGCCAGCCTTAGCTATTACCGCACCGGGCGAGGAACAGGTTATCCGTAATGGCCGAAGCTTGTGCTTGAGGCCGCCCGCTCAACGTCCGCCGCGCCGAAGTCCCGAGAGCCATACCAACAAAAACTGCAGAAGATGGAAGAGCAGAGGAACGGGAAGGGACGGTTAAGCCATACCATAACGTCGGCGCCACGTTCCCCACTTAAACGCCAATATCGCTTAGAGGTAGCCGGACAGGTTTACGGAGCTGCGAGAAGATGCGGGACGATCGCGGAAGGCACAGGAGGAGCGCAATATATATATATATATATATATATATATATATATATATATATATATATATATATATATATATATATATATATATAATATATAAAATCGCGGCAATGTCACACCGAGAAGTCCTTGTTGGAGAATCAGGAAGGCACAACTATAAACGCCGAAGAATCAAGATTTAGATGGCGTTCGGAACCAAACGTGCGAGCTCAAAAGAGATGTCACGACACCGTGGTTCGGTCTCGTAGCCGCAGGGTGTCGTCGTCCAGCGCAATGTTGCGAGTGCGCCCTCGTGCGTGTCTGCACGCGCCGTCCTTCCGAGACTGCCGCCGGCTCCGTGTGGCTGACCTCTGCATTCATTACAATGCGCAGCCCTTTCCTTCGTCTTGCATCCGTGCATGCGTGCCACGCATGACGCGTCGGGAATTCGACGCGCCGACTGCGAGCTCGACTAGCGTGCCGTGCGCGCGGCTTTCCTGCAACACTGCATGCACTCGAGGTTGTTTACGCGGCGCTTCTTGCAGGGTTGTGCCAGCGTGAGGAAACGTGCTGTAGTTGTCGTTGTTGAACTGCAAGCCCATAACCGAAAGCATATATACAAACAATGGGGCACTGGCCAAGGATCGGGTGGTTGCTACTAACGGAAGGTGCTGTGAGACACCAAATTGGCCACTGTCGCATACACGTCAAAAACTACAGGATGCCGGGGGAACAGAAATGTAATTGAAAATCGAACACTAAGAAAAAGACGCCAACAGACAATGGAACATGCACGGGTAGTCTGCCCAAACTTTCTTGTCGGACTTCATATACCGTCGGTGTACGCGGACTACTGTTTGAAAACGGTGCCCCGGGGGCGCTCTCGCATTATTGTACGGGAACGCCAGGAAGGATCTGCGACGATCAGAATTCGAAGCGCCAGTCGCGGAATCCTACACGCCCCCGAACGCGCGCTTTTCCGTCCATTGCACCGCGAGACGGCGAAACGCGCGTTGCGTCACATCATAACGTGGGAAACACGGACGAAGCCGCACGCCCGCCTTTTGTCCGAAGAACAATGCTCCCGCACACACGCAGCGCGCAAGACGCGATGCTTTCGTCACCGCATACGCAGACAACGAGGGTGCGCTCGCCCGAGTTCTCCCTCTCTCCCTCCTCCCACACCGTTCCTCCTCCTTCCCCCCTACCCCCGGGGTTTGCGATAGTCGACGTCCGGTCACACACACGCAATGCGAGCACTGCCGCTGTCGAGGAGGCTGCGACGACAATCGAGAGTATACGAGGTTTATCCGGGTCAGGCTCTGACCAGTGCCGTGCTGATGCCGCTTTCACCGCAGCAGGCCAAGGAACCCCCTGGGCTGCGTGAGCAGCGTGAGCGCGCTCGATGATGGGAAGAGGATTCCCACTTGTAGCGTCGTCTCGTTGGTCTCGTGACCTGGCAAGCGCCAACGTCACGCGAGGCGCCATGAACGACGGACGAAAAACTGCTCCGCCCGCGACGTCGCGTTCAGGCTCGTCTGAAGCGGTGTCCGTTCGTTGTCTCTGCTTCAGCATTGTGTTCGAAGCCGGCGGCAGTCGGCTTTGGTTTGACGCGGCGAAAGGCGCACACGATGGGACCGCAGGAGGAGGTGCCAATTCAGTCTCCGACTCCGGGACCTCCGCCTCCTGTTTATTACATGTTGTAATAACTTCGTTTGTAGAATAAGATTTGATTCCGATTCTGAACAAGCTACATACATACGGGACAGATACGCCACTACGCAAATATGTCCCGTTTGTATATATACTGTATTGTCGATGCTTATAGAAAACCACGTGTCTGCTAGTGCGCATGTGAACTCTTTCTCATTTTGCCTTCTTTCTATCAATTCATCATCCCACCGCACCCCATTGTGCATGGTAGCCAACTGGGCGTACCTCTGGTTAACCTCCGTGTTTTCCTTGTTTCTCACTCTCTACTGTACCGTCAACTGGGCTCTTTGTCATGCTCAATCCGCATTCTGTTTTACATGCCAGTTCACCAGCCCTTGGTTTACAGTTATATAAGTATACGCTTCTAGTGCATCGCTGTTTCGACAGCTCCGACGAAAATTGGGAGGTCGCTTAAGCTTCCCCTTTAAGAACAGAACACGATAGCATTCAAAGATCCCCGACTGCTTTTCACGCTTCCCGGCAACTGCAGCTGACGTAACCGTAATGTCTACCGAGAAACGCTGCCGGCGAACGCTACGCACGAAGGCGAGCTTTGTAGTAGAAACGCGGCCTCTTGCGTGAGTCACAATGGATGGATGGATGTTACGAGCACCCCCTTTGGAACGGGGCGGTGGGCTGCGCCGCCAAGCTCTTGCTATTATGCTGCCTAATGTCCTACCTAGGTTAAAAAAAATAAAAAATAATAAAAAAGAACCTATGACCTGCCACAACCAAATTTTCTGATTCCCTATTGCGAACTTTGCTTTTGTATGTCTCCGCTTTTTGTCGTTTCCGTACTTTTCTTCCACCAATCTTCGAATAGCCTCTTACTAATCTCTATTGCGGACATGCTTACTTTTCCACTGCTCTCGCTGAACCCAAGGGCTTCAAGGAGGCCAGTGGTGCCCAAATCGACCGAGCTTCTACAGGGCACCGCCACACAGGTGAACCGCAAGAAAAAATGGAATGAACCACGGCGTTATTTCTCCAGGAAGACGTGCCAAACCACAGAAAGGAATCCATGCCCACCGTTCCCACGGCGATTGAACGATTACAGAGCCACAATTCCCCTCCAGAGTAATCTTAGTATGTTGCTAGAACTGCGTGCATTCACCCGCAGATCGTGTGGCTCAATGGCTAAGACGTTCCGCGTACTGCGTCTCAGCACGAGGTCGCCACATCGATACCCGACACAGCGGGCGCTTTGCGATGGGACTGGAATGCAAAAACGCCTTGTGCATTTCAACGTCCAAGAACGGCTCCTCTTCAGGAATTCCCTTCTCCCTCCCTACGCAGAGCTATAGCACGCCAGAGGTCATATGGTCGCCGGCAAGAATCTCCGCTTTCCAGTATAGACCTTTTCTCTTCGAGAACCGCCAGGTGGTCGAAATAATTCCAATGGCCCTGGGCGCCTCTCAGCTTGCTCGTTGCTTTAGCGCCTTTTAACCTTGTTACGTGTAAGAAAGCACACTGAATACCCTTACTCTCAAACTTCCCGCGCCACTGCTGCTTCGATCTTGGCACCTCGTTGAATCCAACGTTCAGCGCGTACCTGCGCAGAACGGAAAAAGCTTCCTGTCTCGGCGTACTGCCCCGGGAACCGCGTCCGGCTCGTCACGGACGGATTAAGGTCGCGAACGGCGAAAAAAAAAGGGGGGGGGGAGGGGGGTGCGAACGGAGTTAAACATAGGCGGCCATTTCGAAACAGGAAGCACGCGAGCGAGCGTCCGCTAGACCACTTAGTTCTCCGCGCCGTGCCACGGCATACGTGTCGAAACATCCGCACGCGGCAAGTCTGGGGGCGGGGGGGGGGGGGGGGGGGGGCTCTCAGCCAGGCCTCGCTGCCGCCTTCTCGCCTACACCACTTACTATGCCTCCCCCCCGTGCCAGCGTAATACGCCACTGGCTTCGCATAGCCGTGCCACTTTCTCGAATCTCTCGTTGAATCTGCACACGCTCTCTCCCCTCGCACTCGGTCTAACTAACGAAAATATTCCCCCCGCGCCAAATGCTGTCCGCCGTCTATCAGGCACGATTGCTGGCTCTCGCCGAACTTCCACGAGATCGCGGGAGCCGGCATCGCTCGCTCTTGCTGCAACGTTTCGCCGAAAGGGCTCGCGAGAAATCTACAGGCGAGAGCTTTCTTCCTGCTCGAAACGACGTTACCTAAATAAAGCGCGACGCCTTTGTCAGAAGCGAAAGTGCTGGCGCTTCTCTGAAGCAACAAGTAAACAGGACGCACGAGGTGCGATGCTTTATTCTTTTTTTTCCGGATAGACGTAGAGCCCACGTGAGGAAACGCGTCAATCCTGTATATATGTACACCGACAAACGAACAGCGATCGGCAGGGAGCTAAAGCTGCGTTCACACGATGGGCCGAATTCCGTGAACGAGCACGCCTGGAATGCGCGCGCGGTTCACACGCGCAAAATCACGCCGCGAACAAGAATGTCGCAGACCAGCCTGTTTTCTACGTGTCACGTTCGACTGCGGACTGAATCAAAGATCCGGCCCGTCGTGTGAATCTACCTTAACCCACACGATTCCAATAATATTTGTAATAAAGAACTGAGGCAACGGACCACCAATTACTAGGTTGAAACGTGCGGTGAGAACCGGCGCTCGGCTACGGACGTAGCCACTGGCGCCGAATGGCGACTGCACCTTGCATTACAAACACGCACCCACAGACGCAACTACATGGGTGCCGCGGAAACAAACAGCGGAGCTCAGGTCACTGGACTGAACGGTATACGTGAACTGGTGAGAACCCACGCTCCACTCTGGGTCCCGAGCGCCGCTGTGCAGCCTCGTGCTCGGCGTGTGTGCAAACATGCACCCAATGCCGCAACTACTGCGGCGGAGAGATGGCCGGTATGATGGGGCAGAAAAAGCGAAGGACCTCGCCACTGCAGTATGCGTGCAGCCGACGGCGCGGGTGGGATAAAAGGGGGGAGGAGGAGGAGGCAGCGCTGCACGCCTCGATGCGCTAGGCTGCCCGCGCTCCTTGCCTCGAGGCCCCCGCGGGACCGACGCCGCGGGCGCAGGCACCCGCGTCCCGCGAGGGGAGGGGGGCTCACCCCCCTGTATACTTCAAGCGCGAGCGAAGTTGTAGCTGTGCGCAAGCAGCCATGCCGACGCGGCGTTACGCGGCCCCAATCCACATCGCACGCGCGGTTGACCAGCCCTCCCGGTGGCCGGCGGCCCGATCGCTGCTGGCCCATATCGCGCCGCGAGTACGGAGCCTGCGCTGAGCTCCCGTGCACGCTCTCCTCGCGGTGCGCGAGCTGCGAGCGCGGTTGCGACCTTGCGGTTACGTACGAGCGCCCGAGCGCTCGGGCCACGAGCCGCGGTGAGCGAAGAACTCTGTGCAGCGGAGTGCGCGGACGACACTGCAGGGCGCCGTGTTTAAGACGCGATCCCGCTTACTGCGCTCGTTAGCGCAAGGCACAATTATATCCGCTGCGCGGAAGGTGCGCCAAGTTCTCGTCGAACGTGCGAGAAGGCAGCGCGGTTGAACACCCGTGCATAAAATTGGGGGTACGCGAGGCTGTCGGCGATGCTTGCGGTCTTATATACTCGAGGCACCCGTTATGGTATTAACAAACCCTTCTAGGTAATATCCGACAACTACACTCGTCTCCTGTACGAAAATCTGTATCTGAAGGCTCCGCGCACCGCGCTATAGATACACAGGAAAGCCGCTCGACCTCTGTCGGGACAAATTATATTAAGACAGTGCTCGCGGACGTACGCGCTAAGAGCTGCTAGCGCACAAGTTCGCTTCCGTCAGTCTACGCGCCTGCGAATCAAGCGAGATAGTCTAGACTAGAGAGGAGAGAGAGCATAATACACGTAAATGAGGGCTCGAGCCACACTTGAGGAATGAAAAGGGGCATCACCCTAAGTATGGCTCCACACGCCAGCTTCACATGAATCCGAAGATCCACGGTTGATTTACTCTTTGACATTAGACCTTGGCCGGTGCCAGCCGTCGAATCACGTCCCGCAGAAGGTACACTGTGTTGTACCAATTTACGCGGCTTCTATTGATGCTCGATAGCCCGATCACACCGAACTGCAATGCACGCGCCAAAGCTACATCGCTGAACGCGAACACCGCCAAGGCCACCACGTGTACAAGTGTTGTTCTTCAACGTTTACAGAAAACAATCGGGCCTCTCCAGTTAACAAACGATGATCCGAGGCTTCGTCTCGTCTAACTACCTGTTCCAGGGAGATTGTTTTTTTAGGCAGGCTCGGGAACACCGCTGTCCTCAACCCCTTCAAAAAAAAATAAATAAAGTACACGATGAATGCTGCTGCGCGCGCAGCGTGCAAGACACGAGGCTCTCGAAACGCAGCGAGGAACCAGCCGCATCCTTTTGTTCTGGGGAGAACAAAAGGCGGGAGATCTACGTCGCTGCTCGCGTGAGAGTAGATGAGCTCGCGTGCGCCGACTGACGAGGAGGAGGAGGAGGTGCGCTTCTAGAGAGAAAAAGGCGGCTCGAGGCAGAGCACGAAGCGCGCAGCGCATGACCGCGCACCCGCTACGAATCCTTGCGTCCCCGCAAGCGCCGGCAGCAGCGACCAGGCGGTCGACTCAGGGTCGCCGACCTTCGCCGCGGTCCTCGCGAGAAAAACTGCGTCGCACGCGCGCACGTGCTTCGCAGCGCCGGGGTGGCACGCAGGGTTCTCGAGGCAGAGAGAGGGAGAGGTAAGGCTGTGTGGCAAGGCGATGGTGCTGCCGTCCCTCTCCCACATCCACAAAACAAGGTGGGGAGGAGGAGAGCTGCTGCGCGATCATCGTGCACAAGTGAAACCATGGAAGGACACGAAGAAGGAGACGCGAATAAGATGCATTTGGCCCGGCCCTTTCCCAGTCTGGTGTCACTCTCGGCGGTTCTTTATTCGCGTGCCATTAAATATCTCTCCCTTTCTCTTTGTTCATCTGAATCGCACGGAGACCCCGGACTCTGCTGCGATGAGCGTGCGCGCGATAACGAGCTTTTAGCGGCGGTGTTTCTCGATTCGTCCCCTGGCTCGTTTTTTTTTTCTGCGCACGAATAGTTAAGAGAGCCGTCGCGGTTAAAGTGGCGTACAAGCGGGCCCGCCGTTGGCGCGACACAATGACCTCTGCGCGTGACCCCGCTTGCCGAGGAGCGACGACGCGCGGCCGTGAAACAAGCGGTGGCGGGTCGCCCTTACACCCGAGTGTAGACGACGTATGCCCCGCGGACGCCCTGTTTTGTGGCTTCGTTCTCTGCTATACGAGCGCGGCGGGACGCCGCGGCGTGTAAGCGTGTCCCACGTCCCCTCAAGCTAAGGACTTCGTCGTCTTTGGCGGCGTAACCTCGAAAGAATAACATTGTCGCGTGCGGAGAGACACAAACAAAGGAACTGATTACTGTGTGTTTACAAGAGCGGCGCGGCCGGAGACAAAGATGGAAACCAGCTCGTGCTGCTGATGATGACGAAGCCTCAATTAACGGCACAAACCCATTGTGTAGAATACGCCACGATCCGGGTGGCAGTATGATTGAGACAGGAAATAAATTAGTTAATAAAGAATAAGTTATAATGAACGGAAGTAAATGAATATTCAAAGATCGGATGTAAACCGATAATAAATGAAATAAGGCCAGATGCCCATCTTCGTCTTACTTTGCCGCATGTCTCAAGCGTCTATTGTATCGCGACAATATCGCGCGCTGTCGGGCTCGCAGACCAGTTGTGTTTCCGACCTTGGACAGTCGCGCGCGCGCACCCGCGAGCACTCGCGGGCGTACGGTCAGCTACACAATTTTACGGGACCCGGGTTCAACGACAAAGATTTGAATTTCTGCTGCGTTCCGGCGTGGAGCTCCCAATTTAATGTACGACTATGTAATACGGAGGCTATTACGCACTGAAACTTTGAATTCGAGGCTGTGTGGACAGGCTTCACGTGAATTCAGCTTCAGTTTGCCCGTAAATTTTTACCTCCGACTGCACAGTTGCCTCTTCTGGCGCAAACGGACTTCGCCTCGACGCGGTTGAATGAATGAATGAATGAATGAATGAATGAATGAATGAACCACACAATACCCCCTTGAAGACCGTGCGTAGGCACCTTAGCAGACTCGTCCGTCAAAATCTGCCAAAGGTTAGCTCGATATTGCAGAATCCAACGCAACAAAAAAGGGGGTTGCGGTCGGAAGCTTAAGTGGCCATGGGCGTCCGGATAAGGTCTCGACGAGATACGAGCTCAACACGCACGTATACTGACGCCCGCAGAAGGTCTACGCCCTGCGTTCGTCACTATATAGAGTCGGCCGACGGCTTTATCAGGGACGACGCAGCACGTTTGCGAAACGAGAAAACAGAGAGCGGCCATCTCATCCCGTGTGCACTACGACATGAGTCTGCTAGATATGAGCGTCTCTCCGCACGACACGCCTCTCGCTCGGTTGCCTATATATAGAACTTCAACGTTGCCCGCTATTTTGGATCACTAAGGTAGGGCAAGCGCTTGAGTAGCTACCAATAACCTCAGTTCGCACCATTGAAACGTAGCTTCAAAGCACTAATACTGCATGTGTATTCTATTTCTTCTTTTTTTTTCGTTTCTCTCTCGCGCTTAAGTGTGACATCACGTTATCCACCATTTGGTCCTATTTTTCATTTCTCCACGTTAATCGATATTTTTTTTTATTGCGAGTGATTTTCCCCTCTTGCAGCGCATTAGGTCATATATAGTGAAACGCAGTACTGGCATAATAGCCCGTGCTTCGAAACGCTACGACTGATACCCTAGCTAAAGCTACCTATTTGCACCTAGCGCATTTCGCATATTTTTTTCAGAGAGGCGATGTTTACTGAGCAGCGTAGGAAAATGCAACCTTGAAATAATTCCGCACCAGTCCAACAATATCTAGTGTTGCGGCTCTTCAGTGTACATCTAAGTTCTGACCTCCTAAATTTGCGACACTACAGGCGGTCACACAGTGGTAGCGTGTGTGCGCCACGCTCGAAAACACCCGAGTATTGAGGCGTCATCAACGCCACATACATATAGGGCGTTCAAGCTAACGTTAACCAAGCTGATAAGAGAAAAGGAAAATTACCAACCCTTCCCCTACCGGAAAAAGGGGGTACGCGAAGCTTCCCCTGCGCGCACCTGACGTTCGTCACGGTTAAGTAGCCCACAGGTAACGGTGCGGGATTGCTTCGGCCTCCCGCTCCCTCACCTCGGGATGTTTTCGTTGCTGTCGGTTTGCCTGGGCTCGGGCGGCCCTAACGACTGGATCGGCGCGCCGACGGCGAGCCCTTTCACGGACGAGTTCGCACCGCCGCTCGTCGAAGGCTGCCTTTTCCTCGGGGGAACGCACCAACGCAGGGCCGTTCCATTCGTTTTCCGAGAATGAACTGAACGGAAACAAAGCCGGCTCAGCGCGCGATACCCTTTCCTGCCCTTTTCCTCCCCGGCGGAAGCGAAACGGCTCTGCTAGGTTGCGCGCGTGGCGTGAGCGCGCGCCTATGCAGCTGGAATCCTTGCTAATGACCCAGGCTCCAGCGCCGGCGCAGCTGTCAGCTAACGGAGCCGCTTTTTCCCACAGTCGCTCTTCTCTGGAAGCAAGTTTTTTTTGCGTTACCATGACACCACCACCGAAACTTGTGAGCCAATACAAGCTTCGCTTGAAAAAGGATTTGGGATACGCGGTGCAAGATACGATTATAAGACATACAGGGCGTTTGGTCGTCACGCCTTTCACGACGGAGCACCGTAGGTCTTACAACCGTATCTTGCACCGTGGTTTCTTTTCATCATTTTTCTTTCTGTTTAATATCCTGGCTAACGTTGGCTGGGACACACGCTATATGTGCGGCTCCCAGGGCAACGTCGTCCGACCCCGTCCCAGAAGTGCAAGCAGAGGCTCTCCCGACCAGACGCGACGACCGGGCAAGCGCCGCCCAGTTTTTTTTTTCTCGCTTGGCTGGCGGCAAGCAAGCGGCCCCGGCCGCGGCGGCCGTGTTTGTTATGCATGCCACCCCTGGTTAGCTCTGCGCACGTCACATAACACGCTCGTCCCGCGCGTGCTCTTCCGGGTCGCAACGGGGACACCGCGGTGTTACGATTACCGTTTGGCAGCTGCGACGACCCGCGCGCCGCGACACTTTATCGCCGACGGATAGCAGGCGCGGATGCGCGCGCGCGAGGAACAAGGAAATGCATCGGCATATATGCGTCGTGGGTGCGTTCTTCCCTGACCTGACTGTATCTTAATTTTGATTCTTAACTAACCTAGGGGCGATGTAATGTAAGGATTCCTACGCCCTCCATTCTGTTCCTTTCTTACCATCTAACTTTCACAGCCCAGCACTGCAAAAAAAAATAATAATAATAATAAATACACTCTTACTTGCTTTCAAGCCTGTAAATTATCGTACAGCGTGCTGATCCCGGAGATAACGTGGGCGCGAGCAGCCGCAGAGAAAATGAATAGTATTCGAATAGAATCGTTAAATTATATCCCAATTTGGGTTCCAAAGCTTCCCATCTCATCATCACTTTAAACTCTGATGAAGTCGTCGCTGTTCGTGTTCGTTCAAACCACGATTTTCGTCCTCATCACGAACACTTTTCTCTCTTTCGCTTTTTACTCCCCAACTTCCATCCAACAAAGCTCGGGCCGATGTCACTGCTATAGCGTTGCTATAAGGACGTTCATTTCAGAGTCTCGCGCTAATCGCTGAGTTTAGAGTAACACGGGACCTTTGTACACGCGAACAACGATACTATGCCCAAGGGGGGCGTCTGCAAGAACCATTTCCAGTTAGTTCTATGCGTTGGTTACCTGGAATGGGGAAAGTGGTTGGGTAGACTAAATGTAAGGAGGCGGTAGAGTGTAGTGTGTAGCCATGTTTGGAGGAGCTATAGTTCCGTAAGCCCCAGCATATGGCACGTATAAATATATACTCGATCGCCTCCTGTCAACACTGAACCAAAGTCTCCCTGCGCGTGACGCTTGTTTCGCGCACGGGCACAAATACTGAAGGTCGTTCCAATTCGGCTGCGCTCTTCCTAATATCTCTGAAACATGCTATTAGCGCAAGTTCGCGCAGTGCAAGAAGTGCAGTCGCCGATACTACAAACGTCAGCGTTTGAGGTGTCAGTGTGCACCCTTCGCGTATACTGTTCGATCTTGCGCTGGCGACATGTCCGACTATCGGCCTTGGTCCCTAAACACAGTTCCCGATTTCTCAACTATATGGTTCACAAGCTGCAGCACATCGGCGAAGCACTCCCACAAGCGCAATACGGTGCCATTCCGCACATCGCCGGGGCACAAGAAGGCGGTGTCTTAGAGGACTGACAGGCCATCACGCATAACGTATAACACGCAGCGTCACGAACGTGCTTTATCGATAGCTGTCAAACTCTGCCACGTTAGCGATTTGGGCCACTCGTAGAGGACGTGGCAGCCCTCTGGGCCAATGATGCAGGCTCAATCACGGTCGTGCTGCGCCCTTGTCTCAGCAAAACACGTGCGCATACACTGCCAGACAGTACCAATGACGGCCCCGATGGCGTCGCGCGCTGCCTCTTGTACACAGTGGTAGACACCACGTTTCTCCAGCCACCGGGCCCAGCGAGGTGCTGGCCGCAGTGTTTGCCCAGGGTGCCCACGCGTTCAACGCGGTAATTCAATAGATTCTTCATCGCGTCTCTCGTCCGACGCGTTCTTCATTCAGCGTCAACTGATAAACGAGGACGGCCTCGCTCCGCGTCGCGCACGCGGCTCACGTGACAGCGGCGGGCGACGTGAGTGAACGCGGGCCACGCCCGGAAATTTATGCGCGTCAAGTTATATACGCGTCAAGGAAGTAAAAAAAATGCATACATATTAAAAAGCCCCGAACGCACACAGCCTATCCTTTCTCCCGCTTTCAGGCCCGCCAGGGTGTGCCGAGCCGCATTGTCCGGCATTGCATGCGAAGCGGACGCGGAACCTGCTTCCCTTGTTATACTGCGAGGCTCTCCACTTCGCTCATTCATTCATTCACTCGCTTTTGTTTCGACTGCCCCACATTTTCTTCGCTTTGGCTCTCCTCCTCTCGGCCCTTCACCTCCCTCACCCGCGCCCCCTTTCTCGCCCTTCGTCCCTTGCAGCTTTCCTCGGTTTGCCAACGGTTTCTCACCGGAGGTCGACGCCAACAAGCCGCGCATACGGCGGCGAAAGTTTCTGGACACAGCCGTCGGCGCTCGCTGGCCGCTTGATCGTGCCAGAAGAACAATTAGCGACGCCTCGACAAGCCCTTCTATATAGCCACTGCCGTGCTCGTGGAGAGAAGCTTCGGCAGCAATGGTCCGCTACACGCTGCCAACGTGTCCGACAGTTTTTTTTTTCTTTTTTTCCACTCCCACAACGCAGCGCAAGAATACGACTGACTTTGGAACTCGAGTGCGCTGTGCGCGAGCATGATACTTTAACGCTAGAGTCTGAGACGTAACCAAAGAACTATGAACTAATCATGTACGCTTACGAAGCTCTACATCATCGTGTGTATTAGAATCGATGCCAGTCTCGAGTCTAAGCCAGAAACCTAGAAGTCACATGATTTAAAAAGTGAGATAGAGAAACGTTTTTTCAAGCGCAAGCCGACGGGGACAAATGTTTAGTAAATAGTAAACGGAAGCACACATTCTCGCCTGAGCTACGTGACTGCAAACCCGTGATCTGCTCTCCTGGCTCATCAAAGGCTCGTTCCTGGACAACACTGTTTGAGTTGGCACCATTTGACGACTTTTAACTTTCCGACATCGACAACGCATTGTTCGACCAGGGGAGGTATTCCGTAAGAGTCCACCTGGTGGACATATCCATTTCGTCTGCTCCTCAAGGCTGGGATGAGCTCCGCGTGCACAGCAGCCAGGCGCCACAGCCAATCAGCATTTGAACAGCAGACGAAATGGATATGCCCACTAGGAGGACTCTTACAGAATACCTCCCCAGTTGCACACGCAACGCAGGACTTTCAATACAGTTGCAGAGCTGCTTATAGCACACACCCTATATAGGCAGCTCGCCGCTTGCCTCAGCCACATGCGGTCGGTACGAGCGGTCGCGCTTGGTTACCTCGATTGACCAGCAGGCGTGGTGTCTGTCCAGCTGGCCTTCAAGCTGCCTTGTTATAAAACGCCACACATCAAGTACACATGCCACGCACTGTATATCCTGGAGCCATCCGACCACATGCTTACCAGAAGTTCTTCGTACCAGAGGTTCTGGTAAGCGTGTTCTTACCAGAACATGCTTACCAGAACCAGATCTTCGAATTGACAATTTATAAAATGGTATATCGGCCTGCGATTCACATTTCTCTCTGGCTGCTAAATCATTACGCAGCTCTGCGGGGCCTCTTCCGTAAGCGCAGAACGGCACACTTGCTAGACAGAGAACGCGCGAGAGCGGAAAATTGCGGCTTGGCCTGATTTGGCTGTGCGCCGTTCCCACAACCAGCGTGTCCGGAGCATGTCATTTAATAATGCGGCCGCGTCAAACCGTGGCCGCCGTGTGGTCTGGTGACGCAAAGCACCGTGTCACCGCCACCGACAATCCGCTGCAAACTGCAACGAGGTTAGCCAGTGTCTCCAGCCTCGTTTCGCAACTTCTTTGCCAACGACTCTTTCTCGTGGGCGCTGGCGCACGCACTGTCTTGCACGACTTCCGTCCCCCGTGCTTAACGGATATGCTTACAGCGCAAATATATTCGAGGTGTCCTTCTGCACGCGCCGGAGCACCTCGTTATGACCGCTGGGCATAGATTAAGCCGACCAATAAACAAAGAAGGCGGTTGCGCGAGAAGGCCGTAATGGGAGCGGAAGTGGTTCTCCAGACCCTCGGGCCTTTCCTTCCGAACGGAACAGGAAGCTGGCCTGCGGGCGACCGAGAGGCAGTCACGCTCGCTCGCGAAGGGAGGCGCCCCCTCCGTCGCGCCTCCCGTATTATGCATGCGCGCATTCACGGGCTTATATCCACGATGAGTGCGCATGCGCGACGCGCCGTGAATAAGCCCTTTTTCTTCCCCCTCGCCTCCTCCCGAGCGCTGCTCGCCCTCTCACAACGGGGAGAGGGTACCCTCTCCGCGCATTAGCGGTAGTATGAGGCGTCTTCGGTGTTTATAAAGATAACCGATCTTCGCCGCACACCCTCCGCCTCGAGTTGAGCAAGCACGCACGACTTCCGCGCGAAAGCGCTGGTGCTATTTGAAGATGAAGTTCTTTACAACGGAAAAAAAAAAAAAAAATTTTTCCTCACTATAGAAGCCGCTTACTAAAGACGAAGCCTCGCATCTCTAACGGTGCGGTGTGAACGCACAACGTCCTCTGCGTACTCGTCTGCCCGCGCGTCCTTCCGCGATTTAGTTCCTTGCTTTTTTTTGTTCCGTTTCTGGCCACTACTAAACTACCGGCAATTATCCTACATTCTCGCTGCCATTCTCGAAAGAAGACTATATTATCTCACTGCCCCCCGTCCCCTTCGTAGGCGCAATCAGTCTCTTTTTTTGCGTCTGGCACGCCGACAGGATAATAAATGCACGAAGGGACGACAAGAGGCACCACGGATCCAGAAATGGCTCCGCGCAACTACCCTTTCACACATGGTTCAGCCAAAAGACGTCCGCTGCGTCCTAAAACGTGACGGAAGAGCCTGCGGCAGCCGAATGTGAACGAGTGCCTCATTCGCTAATGGCTCAGGCGGACGAAGCTTAGAGACAGAGAGAGAGAGAGAGAGAGAGAGAGAGAGAGAGAGAGAGTACGCGGGCGGCTCCAGCATAACAAAAGGTCTATTCGGGCTGCCGGTTGGCTAACGTATGGACAGACAGCTGCAACGTTCCGGTGAAACGTGAAGCACGGCCGAGTGTTAAAAAATCCACAGATTCTCAAGAGAGATGAAATAATACTCAAGGAAGCAGTAGACGAAGGAGAAGTAGAAAACACTTGTTTGTGACACAGTGCTTTTTCCGCACGGCCATACACAAGGAGGCCGCCAGAAGATAACGCAGATTTCCTACGCCAGGGTAACGTGCCCTCGCCTTCGTTCGTTGCCGCGTCACTGTTAAGCGCATTGCTATGACATTATTAGAGGTCAGGAAACGTGCGTAGCGTTACTACATTATACAACACCCTTCATTATGGAGACGTCACCCCGGACGATGATGTTGATGACGATGTGCGTTGTACTGTGAGGGAACCCGTGTACTCTATAGGCCTTTTCGCTGTTGCTGGATAAGGAAGGGATTTCGTGACTGCGCATGCCTCACCTGTCCGCGCCTTCGGTGAAGCAAAGGAGGCGACGAGGGCGAGAGGCAACGCAAACGTATATGAAAGAAAGCACAAGGACATAAAACAGCGCAGCTGGACACAAGGACCTTATTTCACAAATAATCTATAGTTCGTAGGATGCTGCTTCTCATAGCTCGGCCGCCTTCTCATATAGTACGCTCGCTGTCGCCATTGCTGGCACTTCTTAAAAACTAGTCCATAGTGTATGAACTGCTACGCGAATATGTCAATATAATATGTTGATATGTCGCTCAACGGCGACAAACAAAAGGGACAGGAGCCTCTTCGCGGAGTGTAAACGAGATGTATGACGTCAAGGTCGACAGGTGGATGTATAAGCACTCGTCATTCATTTACGACGTGGAAAACGTCAAATTCGGATGGACGCCGTAAATACGAGCCTTTCTAGGAAAAAAAAAATATAATCGTCGTAAGACAGGGCAGGGAACGAACAAAGTATCGACGTGTAATCGCCTCTCTAGGTGGCTTCGTCGTCAGATGAATTTCCAACACTTACGGGGTGCTATCCCAGGGTTCGGCCCGTCGGTATTTATACGGACAAAGAAACCTAAGATTCCCCTAGTTACGCGCTTGTCCGAACACGAAACGGCGAGTTGCGCGACCATGTAGACAGCTGCAGAAACCGTGAAGGCCTTGTCCGATAGCCTCAACCATTAGAAACACAAAAACATAAACCGAAAGAAAAACGGCCTCAGAAAAATATATATTTATATAATAAACAGTCTCCGGTGTTCACCTGTACAATTCCCAAGAGCGGGCACTTCTGAGGAAAAGAGTATTCGAGCGATATCATATTTTTCGGTGACCGCCACCACTACGACGTTCGCTAAACTCGAACCTGTTGGAGCCAGCGAAGCCTTACCTAAACAACACAAGGTCCGTAAGAAAGCTAGCTGCTTCACAGGGCCGTATAGTGTGTTTCCCCTTAAAATGTGGAACATTGGAATTTTTTAAAAAAAGGAAACTAATATTCCAATAAAAGAGTGCCGAGAAAGAAAGTAAGAGCGCCAAAAAAAAAGGAATAAAAAAGAATGGGGAAGCGTGCTTTGCGCTGCTGAAACAATGCAAGACACGCGAAAGGGTGATTGCACAGAATCTGTAACCTTGTAGCTCGCGCGCGTGAGCGCCATCGTAAAGACGCTGTTCCAGGAAAACGTCGATCACGTGGCCACACGCGAAGCACGTCGAGCGACGGCTCGGGGGAGAAATCTCCGCGGAACGCCTCTTTCTTCTGACGAATTTCGTTCAGACTTCTTGCTGCTACTTTAGAACGCTTCCCTCCGAGCATTCCATCTTTTTTTCTTCTTTTGAAATCGTCTTCTTTCTTATGCTATAGCTAACGGCGGGGAAAGAGAAAAATTATCGGCTGCATTCGCTTCGTATTTTTACAGCGTTATAGGAATTCTGGCTATTGAACTTAGCATAGATGCTCGTCCCGCTTAAGCTTTCGCTGCCCTGTGTGGATAATTACTGAAAATAACAATAAAAAGAAAACGCTGCCCGGGACTAGCGTAAGTAATGGCTGAGATGTCTGGTGAAGCAGGAGGGGAGTGAAGTGACAACAAGGACGTTCGATGGGCACACGTAACAGCGTGTCACGTGGTTTTAACGTGTCCCACGTGTGCGACTCCGCAGGTCGTCGTTCGTGTACACCTGCTTTTCTTTTTTTTCCTTCAGGCTACTTGTTTTCGCGTCTAGTATAAGAACAGGTACAAGCAGCGGAAAAGTCCGTTGGTCTCAGCATTCCCGCGAGAAGTTGGAAACGAAAAGAGAGAGGGCGGCTGCGACTTTGTTCTTTCCCTCGCGTCTCCGGTCGTAATTATACTCGCTCATTATCATTATTGTGTTTCTTTTTCGCACCGATCCCCACGGACCTCACGATCTGCAATTTCGAAGCGATAAGAAGACAAGGGAGACGGCACAATCGCGGCATTCTTTGCGTTCGTATCGCTATATATGGCTACTCAAAATGCTCCTACCTCCTCTCTCCCTATCTCCCAGGCCCCTCCTCCCCATTCAACCATACTTCCAGCATTCAGCGGTCACACATTTTTCGCGCATACGGCTCGTAAACACGCATAGCCGCCTTGACGACGGCGGGAAACGGAAACCGCTAGAAGTGCTGCTCAACTAAGACAAAAAAAAAAAAAAAAAAGAGGGGGGGAGAGAAAAAAACCAGTTCGACCGCGTAGTCACAGCTCGCTGTGTATGCGTCCTCTTTTGTTCATTCGAAAGACACGGGTACAGCGCCACCGATGCGAACACACAAGCTCTTTCGATGGAGAAAAAATCCCAGAGGGCGCGATTATATATCGCCTGTGAAAGCATACGAAACGCAAACTCGTACGCGCGCACATATATCCTTGCGAAGACTTCGCATCGGGCCAGCGCTTACGCCAGCTGCGACGGCCCCCTGACCGCGCCACTTCCTCCTATAATGGTGGACACACATCTGCAAGACGCACTTGGCGAGAACATAACTTGGTGGGCGTTATTTTTTTTTTCAGCAATAATACCACACATATGCGGCAATGCAATGTCGACGATCGTTACGCGGGTGATTGCTGCACATAGCAAATTACCGTCAAAGTCACGAAAATGTTCTTTTTTTTTCTTTTTCTTTTTTTTTTTTTTTTGCGAGCCACAGCCTGTGTGACAGACTTCCGCATGCAGAAGCCGCCAGTGGCGTCCGTCCGTCCGTCCGCCCACCTGTTAGCAACTTCAATTAAGGCAGCTTCGGTTCTTCCTTACGCTGTGTTTGGACCACGTCCCTTATATTCGCTATTTGCTGGCCGACAATTAAGTTGCAGCGGGAGACAACAATAACAACAAAAATATGAAGAAGAAGAGGAAAATCCCGGTGATGAGGGAAATGCCGAATGTCCATGGCTAGAGGCGAGCGACGAGCAAGTCCCTTCTGCGGCCCATTAAACCAGGCTACCTTAAACAGCGTCGTGCTTAAAAATTTCAATTAATTAATTTCTGGGGTTTTACGTGCGAAAACCACGATCTCGTTATGAGGCGCGACAAAGAGGGGGACTCCGGATTAATTTTCACCAAGCACCCAATACGTGAACCCAATGTACGCGGGCGTTCCTGCATTTAACGCCCCCATCATAACGCGGTGGCCACCGCCGCCGGGAGTCGATCCCGCGACCTCGTGCTTAGCAGCGCAAATGCACAAGGCCACCGGGGCGGGTATACATAATGTAGTGATGGCGTCGCGTGCGCAGTACACAAAAGGTATTAAGGATGCCTACATTTAAATGCCATTTAAATAAAAAAGTTATTCTGGTGATAGGAGCCAGAACAAGACAAGGCGCATACGAAAGGACAAGAGAACGATCAAGCTCATTCGAACTTCCTACCACCCTAAAGGGAATGAATGCCCATACCCCATCCATTCCTGCAAGTAGCCCTACCTAAAACGGCACGGGCAGCAGAATTATGTTTTCATCGACGGCTATTCGCCTGTCATTCTCCTTTTGTTGTTGTTTTGTTCGCCGCTAATGCCGGAATATGAACAAACTCCAAATTCATAATCGCACAACAGCGACGACGACGACAGCAAGAAAGAGAGCCGAACTTGCTGCGGTGATGTCACCTAGATCCCTTCGGAGACAGGAAGATGCGTGCGATTCAGACAGAAGAATGACGCAAATGAGATAGGCAATTAGTACTTCACACTTGTACTTGCATAGTTCTACTTTATTCCGGCGCTTTACTAGCGAATAGGTCGAGATTTTTGACGGAAAGCGCATCGCCAGCAGGCTGAAGTGCGAGACATCACGCGACTGACGCTAGAGAAAGAGCCAGCGAACCTGCAGAGAAAGTACACACACGTGGAGCCACTGCCTCGTCCATCTACCTCTGTCAGATGCAGGTGATGAAGCAGCGAGTTTTCGGCGGGATTCGGGAATCCGGCCATCGACAGCCGCGAAACACGGCCGAGTCAGCAGCGAGCTCTTATCGCAGGCTTCGCGAGCGGTCCAAAGCGCACCGGCAGCCCCCGCCGCTGGGGTGCCTCGCCCTCGCGGCACATACCCTCCGTTCGAAACAAGCTCCGGCGGGAAGCGATGACGCGGCTTTCCACACTTGCAAGGTTTCCGAAATCGATGCCGTTCGGAGGGGCGAAAACGCCCAGGACACGGCGGCGCCAGGTTGCGTCACCCTCGCCGAAGTGGCTCGACTTGAGAGGCGGCTTTCGGCAAACGAAAACAACCGCGGTCGTCGACGTACGCTTCGTCCCGCTGACACATTGACCCCCTCCCTCCCACCGGGGAACATGGGCGGCGCCCTTCTTTCGTGTTTTTCGAGCGACCGGGAGGCCAAGGTCCACGTAAGAGATGCTGGCGAAGCTCAGCACGAGTGTCGTGGGGCCGTGAGAGTCGAACGTTGATTTCAGGCAGATATTGTTCTTCGGCAATGCACGCTCCGCCACCAGTGTCTATAGCCACGTGCGATTTTCTGTCTTCATTTCGCTCTACCGCAACGCGGTCAGAGAACGGAATCCAAAGTGTCCCCCGCTGAGTCGCCGAGCCGCTGAGCGTGCGGATGTCTCTTTCAGCCTGTTTGCGCACCTATGTGAACGAGTGAGTGAGTGAGCGAGCGACGAGCGAGCGCCCAGGCGGCATCGGCCAAAAGTAATGGAATTGCGTCAGCTTGGTCAACCAGCTCGAAAGTGCTCCCTGGCACGACGCGCCTAGAAACGCTTCGGCGTCCGCAACCGGAGGGCAGCGCACCGCACTAAATCACTCGCTCTCCGCGCCGTGCACTTGCTCGGAGTAAGCGTCACCGCTCGCTGACACATACACGCACACACACACTCAGACTGCACGGTGTATATTCTATTCCAAGACAGCTCGCGCGAGTGACGCGGGGCCAGAGGCGGAAACACCTCGAAGTCTCCGCCGCCGCTGCTGCAAGGCGGGGGCCAAGTGCAACGCGACGGCAAAACATTGGCAACGAGTGACGAAAGCCAGCGGCGACGGGCGGTCACCGACTCGCTGTGAGGCACGCGAGACACGAGACTCGCGTGCTCGCAAGCAGCAGCAGCAGCCGGGGTTGCACCTCGCAACGCGCACACTGGCACGCTGACCCGCTGGCTCCGATCCAGCGGCACCGAGGCAGTGAACGCCGCGTGGGGCGGACCGCGAGGCAGGACGCGTGTCACGGCCGCGTGCTTGTCACTTCGCACGCGTCTGCACGCGCGCCAGCGGTGATGTCTATGCGCCTCACGCACTCCTCGTTTTTTTTTTTTTTTTTCTGGTTCCGGAGCACGGGAAGTCGCACGTGAAGTTCGCAAGCCCGCGTGGTTATTATTACGCACGTAGATTCATCGCGCCGCCTTTCGTTTGTGTAGTCTCGCGCCTGCCAGATCTTTCCGGAGAAGAAAGAAGAACCGCTGTTCGGCAATTACGGGCGCCTGTTGAGTCAAGCCTCTTGGGAATAATGCTCACGTGATCGCAGGACGGAATGGCCAACGTTCACTACGAGAGCTCTCTCGGCATCGCGATGACGCCAAGCACACGAAACTGTCTAGCGAGGGGTGAGACCGAAGAATCCTGTAACCGAAACTTGCGGTCTATACCTGTTCGGCTTTTATCGCTCCTGCATAAAATGCCGCAACAAAGCGGACACTGCCGTCCATCTAAATTGGCAACAGTCCGTGTGTGGCAACATTCTTTGTGGCCGATTACGGACGTCCCAAAAGGCACCGACTCGAGACAAGTTTCCGAACGGTGCACTGACAGCCCACTCCGACAAATGGCCTACACGGACTAGAGCAGCAGCGACTCAACACCGTCACCCCCACTACCGTATCGCCCTTGCATTCAGTTTCCGCGTGCTTCCTCGCAAAGACGAATGCAAGCCATAGCCGAAGTTTCGCGCATGAGCAAGGCCCAGCCTTACGGATACGTTTCCTCGAGCCACTTCTGGATCTCGCATTTCAGCACTGTGCACGAAAAGCAGACGAAACTGAACATTGTGAAACAGAAGCGAAAGACAATTATTTTCACGACCCGAAACCAGATTCCGTTAATCACTGTGCTTCCACGACCTCCCAATTAACCTTCGCCCGTCCCCGCTTTTTAGGCACGCAGGAAAATCCAGTTACCGTGGACGCTGAATAATTTATCTACACGAATAGAGAAGTAAAAAAAAAAGCACGCTCTTGCGTCGCGAACCTCGCCGTGTGGACAGTACGAGAAAGTCGGGTCTTACACGCTAGCGAAAACTCACCCCCCCCCCCCCCCATCCCACGCGCAAAAGCAAATCGTCTTCTAAAGTGTATCTATTTCCGTGCTCGTTTCACAGTCGTCGCTATTGCGCGGCTTGCGGCAATGCAGCCGCGAGTAAAGAACAATGCGGTTCCTTCGCTGAAAACCCCCCGCCCCCCACGGGGTTTCATCTCTAAGCAGACACAAGCACACCGCCGCGCGTCGTCGCCCACCAACGAGGCATCCCATCGGCACCGCCATCAGATATCGCGCGAGGCAGGGGGACCCCCAAAATAGACTGCGTCGTCGCCAGGACTTTTTTCACCGCACCAGAAGCCCGCCTTCCCGTATACAGCAGGAACCCGCGTCGTCGGCTCCAGCGGCGTCAGGCTAGCTCCCCGGGGTACGCTGCCGCCAGACGGCGAGCACGCAACATCCAGACGCTTCCCGGGATGCGGCTCTCGCGCGTTTTCCCGTTCACTCGGAGAGGCGTAGCACAGATGCCAGGATGCCGGGAGAGCATATGGTGGGGTGACGGCGAGCTGGTAGCGCAATTACACTTCCTAACGCGAGGCCAATTTTTTTTCCCGCTCCGTCCCCTGAGGGCCTATACAGCACAGCCGCGGGGAACATATTAGGGGTCGACACTGCACCTTCGTGTATTTTTAAACGGACGGCTGCGCGCTGTACGGCGGAACAAGAAACGGGGCTAATCGGCCGCCCGGAGCACGTCGTCCGCTTCGCGGTTCAGAAGTGCCTGACGACGCGATTTAGTGTACAAGGGCACACATCGACGCAAGTTTGCTAATGAAGCAAGTAAGCGAAGGTGCTGAAAGAGAGAGAGAAAAAGAAGAAAAACAGACTGCGTGGAATAACTGAGGCAAATCACAATCACAGCGTGGAAGATGGAGGTTTCTGCAACGTGTCCGCCTCTCGGCGCTCGTGCAAAGGATTTATTTCCTTTTCTTTGTTGACAGTGCAACTTCTCAGTGCACGAAACGACTGTACAGGGACGCTTGTTTGGAAGAACATTAGGCGCGCAAGAATGCGATCACAATTACGAGAAAGCACTATGGAAGGGAGGGGGGGGGGGGGTCACTTGACAAACTTAGAGAGTTCTTTTTTCTCTCGCTAAATGCTTTTCCGCAGCAACATTGTGTCAACAAGACCTACAATTTATAGTACGGCGAAGACCGCACGAAAGTCTCTATAGGCGGCACCCAGGTAGCGATGGACTTCTTACACGAAAATAGTATCGCAAAGGAGAAAGAGAGAAAGAATTATTAACGCGATTGAGCGCTGTCACAGGTGGGCCGAGTGACACTTTTGCTGCTCCGACGAGGAATACACGCCCAGTCGGAAAGTGGCCATAGCCGTAAAACGAGAGAGAGAGAGAGAGAGAGAGAGAGAGAGAGAGAGCAGCAAAAGTTCGTTCTCCTCCTCCTCCTGAAGCCCCACGACTTCACGACGGGAACAAAGGCCCGCGATGCCGCTCCCGTGCCAGCAACGACAACAAAGGGGATGGTCGACCGGATGCCGACACGAGTGCGCTGTGTGTGTATACACGCTGCCGCTCCGTTCCGCTGATGCCGCAGGGAACAAAAGCGGGTTGCCTAATATGTCGCCGCGCGGTCATCGGCGGATTACCGCGGGGGGTGCCGAAGTCTGGCGGAGGATAGACAAAGCCCGTGAAGGACGGGACTGACTCACGCCCAGGCGCTGATTCAATTAGGCCAGGGACCGTCGACGCGCCCTACACACACGGCGTAACCCGGTCGATCCGGCCCCACTGCCACCACGATGGCACGCCTGATATTGAGACACCCTCTCGTTTCGAGTGGAATGCCGTCGTTGCGACCAAAACTACTTTTCGAGCACGAGAACGTCAGAAAGACTCCACCAGGTTTGAGACAAGGGCTCGCGTGTAGCTTTTGTAATACGTGTTTTTTTTTTGTTTTTTTTTCTCGCCTAGCTGGTGCAGCTTCATCGTTTATTGCATTGTGCCAGGCACGGTGACGCACGAAGTTAGTAGAAAACAAGGAACACGCGACAAGCGAAGCGCATATGACGGAGCGGAGATGAGCAGTGGAAACGCAGCAGCTGTTGAGCAGGGGGGTCTAACCTTGTGCCTCTAGATTTCGAAATAGGCACACTCCCGCTCAGTATGCGCCCGGTCAGTTGTCCCAATAAGCTGCAACAACTGAGCAATAAATAATTTCGACGGAAAACAATCACACTGCAAAACAAGAAAGCATATCTGGCGAGATGCGTGCGCACTTTACAGAAATCGTGCGCATTTCAGTTCCCTTCAAGCGGAACGTTCGACACGTGCACTACGCTACTGATCAACTGCGCTGGCAGCCCGAGCTTCAAGACAGTTCGCTGCAGGGATAGCTGGCACATGGTATACACAACGGAAAAAGCGTAAAGCACGGGACGGCAAATGGAGACAGACGACGGCTCCCTTCAATGTCAAGCGGTTGTGAAGGTTCGAACCAGCTCCGCTAAAGTATAAAGCTGCGGCACTCGCTGTAAAGAGAAAACGCAGCGCGAATTCCTTTTCAGAGGCATCGCGCGCACGTTGCGAAAGAACAACGAAACACCGTTCGCCGCGTTTACGAAAGTAACACAGACGCTTTCCTTTAATCGAAGCGGGGGAACGGAGCGCCAGCGGCCAGTTCCTTCTTCCCACACCCCCCAATGGAATCCTCCTCCTCCTCTCTCTTCCGAAGCGCAATCCCGAGTCGTGCTCGTAGGTCTATAACAGGCGCGGCCGCCCAGACAGAAACAGGCTAGAAGAGCGAGCGCCCCGAGTTAGCGAGAGTGATGACCGCCGACGAACGCCGAGTGCTCGTTGTCTTCGTTCTTCGGACGGCGGAGTCCTCCTCTCCGCGCTTCACACGCCCACCGGAAATGCCGAGGACGACGAGGCCGGGCTGCGGCACACCCGCCTTCCCCCCTTTCTCCGGCCTGCCGAATGCACGACATCGCGGCAGCTGCGGCGGTCGGGGAGGAAGAATCCGCCGCCGAGACCGGTCTATACACTCCTCCCCGCTTCCTCTCAGCCTTCCATGAGAAGAAGGAAGAGTATCAACAACACCCCGAGTACAACGCCGTGCCATTCCTGTTCCACGCGAGACGGAGGAGGAAGAGGAAGGGGGCGAGTTAACCCCCCAACCGCGATCGCGCGAGACTTTCACTGCGTTGCCACGTCCTTCTCCGTGCCCATCTCCTTTGTCGCGGCAGTTGGCATGCAGCGTCACAAATTAGGAGCCGACGACAAGAGGGGAACCGGGAAGATCTGCTCAATTTGGTTGGAGACGCACGTGCGTTTCTTGGGAACGCGGTTCAATGTCCCAGGGCGACATCCGCGCCCTGTACGACAAAACGGAGCCAGTGCGGTTTCTCGCTGCCGAGATCCGGAATAGCGTACGATGCACAGCGCCGTCTCGTTTGTCAGTCCTTCACTCCTTCGACCGCGAGAACGCTAGTTCGGAGTCTCGGGAGCAGGGAGCGGTCCTATTCTTGACACTGTCAAAAACACTCCGTGTTCGCGTTTTGAGCCAATCAACGGCAGCGCAGCCGCCCCGAGAGCCAATCAGAGACGACAAGATGCAGATTTTGACAGTGTCAGAAATAGCATTCCGGGCTACTATGGCGGACATTGTCGAATTCACCATCCTGTCAGCTCCGATTGACCCTGCTACCACGGAGGAAGGAAAAAGCCTAGAAGGGAGCATGACGTCAGACAGTTATAGCTTCGGCAAGTCAACCCGTGCCAGTAACCTCTTCCGACGCCACCCGTCTTCAGGGTCCATCGGCGCGTTGACGCTTCGGAATTAAGCCTTCATCCATGGACACCAGACCTCTCGAGGAATTGTTTGGTTCGTGGTAGCTTTTAGTGACGCCCTTGTCGCGATCGGCTCTCGCCACGCGCTCTCCGTTCTACTCTGCCGCATTTAATTTGCCTTCCACGCGCTCCAGGGATTGAGATTACTGCTTCCCCGTCACGTCGGGAGGGCCTACATACCACGACCCCTTCCTTTATATTATTATAGCTACAGACATCGAAATTACCACGTGACGCTCCTTCCTAGTATTTTCCATCCCCCCCCCCCGCCCTCTCCCATGGCTGCTACGGCATTTCTGCTTCGTTCAAAACACCACGAAACATAGCGGAAACGCACGTTCAGTTTGCGTTCAGTTTCGCGTCACGCGATTGGCCTAGGCTGCGCCGAGTCGTCAGCCGAGCGCAGACTAGGCCATTCGCGTGAGGCGAAACTGAACGTGTGTTTCGAACAACGACCTCCGATCTCAAGTGTCCAGAAGAGCAGCACCGAAGCTCGCCTCATTTTTCACTTCATATTCAACCAGCAAAGCCCAAGCCGGAGAAAGCCACGTGTTTCTGTATAAATGCAGCGACTCCGTCGAAATCAGTCAACGCGAGGCAACCTTGAAACAGAAGCCTCTGGGTACGATCTTCTAGCGGTTCGCTTTCCAAACCGCTACAAAATCGCCCCCCCCCCTTTCTTTTTTCCTCCAGCAGCGACTGACATAAACAGCGTACGTAGTACGTACAGTATGTTTACGCATAGTAAACGCACCCGTAGAAACCGCTGACGCGTCGCTTCTCCAAGCGTGACAACGGGCGTGCTGTTTCCGCGGTAACCCGACAAAAGGAAGCGAAAGAGACGAGAAAGGCCAAGATGCGTGCGGGGCAGAAGGGGCACGACAAACACGTTGTGACGCAATCCGCGTATGATGACGAAGTGCGCGCGTTGGCGCTACACCGGAGACCAAGAGCTCCGGAGGAAGCGAACAGCTCAGCAGCACCAGAGGGGCGATAGCGAAGGCCGGCGCAGGCCGATGCGTCACGCCGTGCTAGCGTGGTTCGAGAAGGCAACGAGTCCAAATAAGTGGGCAGGCGCGGAAGCACAGCAGTAGCGAGAACTCGCCAACAACGAGCTTACCAAAAAAGAAACTGCACTCAGTCGCTACTGTGCTCTAGGGTTAGGCTGCTGTTGTTTTACTAACTGCAGATAAATGAGAAGGTATAGTTATGTGGTAACGCGTCTCATCGAAAAAGGGGGGCGTCATCACGCCCACGTGCATTCTCTCTCCAGCGAGCTGCACAGAGGCCTGAGCGAGATAAGCTCGCTCCCGGGGCAAGGAGTAAGCTGCGCTGCCCGATAAGGACGCGTGGTAAATGTAGTGACAGATCACATGGCCGAAGAGATTCCAATATTACTCCCATTTTTTTTTTCTTCGTTACTGGGCCTCGAGGCGCACGAAGCGGAAGAGCGATGCCGGGAGAGCGACGAGGAATACGGCACACTTGAGACGGGAACTTGTCAAAACTGAAGCTGCTCCCATACGCTTAATTATTACCCGCAACTTAAATTTCATCACTTTTTTTTTTTTTTACTGCAGTACACGTGCTATACTGTCAGCGTGTTTTTCACTAATCCTACATGAGAAGGCCCGCTAGGTACAACAATTCAGAATCTTCCCTACAGCGGTGTTGCTATGTACACTGTTCAAGATACATCGTCGGAATAAGTACGAACTGCGATTACGCTCCGAGGCATGATTTGCACATACATATTTATGCTCAGGGCCCCTCTTAGGGCAATCAGTATACGATGGCGTCATGTCCGCTTATGAAAAAAGAAATAACAATAATAAGCGAGAGCCCTTGCACGGCTATAGTTCCGTCACCTTCCTCAACAAAGGACATCGTATAACGCCAGCGAACTGGTGCAGATAAAGGAGCCGCGTCACTGGCATAAATTAATGGCCGATATCACTGACCTGCATGATTCACCTCGAACACGGGTTCCTCAATGAGGCACTACAGCACAATTGCGCGCCTTATCTAGTGCAACGTGGCACGGCCGGTAAGAGAGACGATACGGCTAATCACCAACACAGAAACACGCGTTGTTGTATAAGTTGTCCGCGTGCTGCAAACCGGTATAAAACAAAAGTCCCGCATTTCGCAACAGAACACGCTGGAGGCGCGCATGTATATATAGGCTGCTTCGTGGGCCACAATCGGCTGAGGTTATATACTGTGTAAGGAAAAAAAAAAGGAGAGAGAGAGAGAGAGAGAGAGAGAGAGAGAGAGAGATGGGTATTCAGAAACGGAACTAATTATGCCAACACAAGGACAGCCATGTATATTTAGCCCTGAAACGGCAAGAGGCGGCGCCAATTCTTCAATTACTTTTTTTAAAAAAAAAGAACTAACAACTTGAACTACAAGATTCCGCCGACACTGCACGCGTCCCCATATCTGAAGCTCAGTATATATACAGCGTTACTCACAATAATGAATAGACAACTTGAATGCGATTCATCACCGCGCGCACAGCGGAGTGGACCCGGTAGACTCACAATCTTTACGGATAACCAACACATCAACTTGAGCCGACGTGCCATATTAACACCGACGCACGGGTATATATTTTTCGGTGAGCGTTCATCCACTGTGGTATATTAACAGGATGACCATCGTTCCAGTGACGTATAGGTAGCTGCACCACGCCGGTGTAAGCCTCGCAGGAAAGTTGAAGCGCGCTCGAAAGCGATCGACGGAGGAGAACTTGCTTAGCGCATGACTGCTTGATTAACACGTGTTTAATGCGGAGCAAACGATCGCACATACATGACGCACGGCACGAGCTCGTCCCGCGTGTATTTGTATACGCGTGGTCGCTCGCTACGAACTAAGTCTGTTTCAAGCGATCGACACGGTGAATACGCGTCCCAAACATAAGTGCATAGTTCACATCCTCCTCATTACCCGCGTGCTGCCGGCGTGGATCGCAAACATTTTCCAAGCGCTCCGTTACAGCCGCCTCTGATGGCAGGAAATCTCGTACTCGAAGAGCGCGATTTCTGAGATCCCGATCCGTATCCAAGAACTCACTTAGTCTGGGAACGAGCAGTGTGGCCGTTCTTTAACGCTTTAAAGTAAGTCACACCCTTAAAAGTGAATAACGGTGTCTAGTGATCTCGTATATAGCTCACACCCTTACAACCCTTTCTGTGTGTAAGCGTGCGAGTTATACACCGACTGGCACGGTTACTCACTTTTAAGGGTAAAAAAAGAAAAAGAAGGGCGTGACGATGTGATTGCTAGATCCATTCACACCCACGTTCTCTTTTCAGGATCAGAAATTATTTTCAAACTGTCTAGTACTTCGTTAGGCATGCGCTATTTCCAAAAAAAAAAAAAAAACATGTTCCTCGCAGCGCAAATGGACCCGCGCGCACTCCCAAGAAGCGCGGCCGCATTTACAAACGGTGCACAGGCGCACAAAAGAGCGCCCAAAAGAGAGCCGCTTTTTTTGTTCTTTTTTTGTTCTTTTTTTTTTTTCGAAGCGCGCGCGCGCGCGCTTCGCGCAAAGCGACAGCGCCCACAGCGCGGCCTTGCGCCCATTCACTGGAAGCGTCCACCACCTCCGCCTCGCTCCAGCAGCGTGGACTGCGGCGGCACGCACCGCGCAGCGGGAGAGAAGCCGGCGATTCCGAAGGCGCTGCTACAGCCGCTTTTCGAGAACGAGTTTCTTTTCTTGTCGGTGGCCGGCAGCGGCGCTCGCTCCCATTTTTTTTTTGAGCGGCAGGCAACGCTTATATGTAGTACGTCTTCGCGCGTCTCTCGCTGTGCTCGAGCCTCGGCGAGGCGTGAAGCCGAGCGGAGCGGGCGACGGACGACGACGATCGGCCGCCGAAATTTCGAGAGGAAATTGAAGAGCGAAAAAGAACAGGAAAGCGGACGACCGAGTGCCGCGTTTATGTTTTCGTCCGGTTGTCTTTATTTTCTTTCCTTTCCCATGTATTTCATTCCGACAGGCCCCGCCTTTCGTCGGCAAAGCGAGCTGCGAAAAATAAGAGCGGTCAACCTCGCTTCGAACGCTGAGTGCCCCCCCCCCCTCTTAGTGACGAGAGATATAGAAACTGCGGAAACACGAATGCGGAATCCGAAACAAAGAGTGCAGGCAGCGCGACGACAGTTCACGACGGACTCGGAAAACGCGAGCGCGTTTCGTTCACTACACCTCGCAAAATAAAGATAAAGAAAAACGATAAATAATAGGGGTAAAGTGTTAAAACCCATCTCTGCATGTAGCGTGTCACATCTGTTAATTCCGCTGCCTCTGTTTTGCGGCTGCGGTTACTCGCGTTCCCATCAAGGCCGCGGTTCTCGGAAGTCAGTTGCACTCCCAGAAACACTCTTCTCGTTTCTCGCGCTCGCGAGCGTTTTGCTTATTTCCGTCGGCGTGGGCACGTGAACGGCCCACATAGTGTTGACTCTACTCAAGCACTTTCTCAACTTTCCTATCGTTAATTTTTTTTTTCTTCCGACGGGAACTCGGCAACCGTTCAAGAAACACGCTGCCAGGGGATGACGAGCGTCGCAAACTCGGAAACGGCACCCTCGCGGCGGAGACGAGCGAGTGTCGGTGCGACGTCACCAACTCGCCCGATGACGTCGTCACAGCGCTCTGTCGGAGAACGGGATATTTCCCGCGCGGAGACGGACGACGGCTGACGCTCGCAAGGGCCCCGTGTTCCGTACGCGTGTGTCACCTTCCGACGATGACGACGAGAGAGCAGGGCGACACTGGAGAAGGACAACGCATAGCGGGGACTGGAAGAATCCGTCGCTGTCCTTATCACTCTTATAACTCCGCATGCGGACTACACGATAACGGCTTCGGAGAGCGCGTGCATACTGACGCGACTGGCTTAGCTACAGAGGTGATGACAAGAGCGCGAGCTTGTCGAAGGGGCGTTTTCCCCCCGGATCCAGCCACATGAAATAAGCACGCGACCTCTGTAAAAGAAACTGCGCTTTTTAGGATCTAACCGCTGCGGTGCATGCATGGTTCGGTGACCGACGGCTATCTGCTGCTAAACAAGAGGTCGAAGGTTCGACACCAGGTAGCGTTTCAGTGGAGTGTGGAATTCCAAGGAAACGTTCATGTATGCTTACATTTTAGGAGCACGCAAAAGAGCCCCAAGTCTCGAAAACAGCAAGAGAAATTCGCACGACGGAAACAGGTACAGGAATTATTTGCGGCGGACGGCCAACAGCAGCTAAAAAAAAAAAAAAAAGAACTACACGTAGAGGCGAAAAACAAGAAAACCAGCACCTTATGCATACTGTTGGTTGTCGCATGCGTTTGGTAACATATTCCACTTGATCTGCGTTTGCAGGCTATTCCCATTAGAAAGAACAACCCTAATGTCCGCACTGAAATTTTCATCAATGACTATTAGGACCAAGGAGATTTTCAAATAAAATTTTTGTATAACCTCCTCGGCCATGGCTTGAGCTGCAACGCGTATACTTGGGCCAATGGACTAACGGTATACGTGCGCGTCTCGCCCAAGAGAGGCGCCTTTCCCCTTCCTTAGAGCGCGGTCTCACTTCAGCTCCTGTTTTGCTTGCTGTATACTGTGTTCCGTGTACGTCGCTCGTCCGTGACGTGCCCCTGTGCACATCTTTTCATTCCGCCACATCCACTTGGATCGGGTAAGCACGCAGGCCATGCCGCCAGGCAAACCTCTCCCGGATTACTTTCAAACCTCTCTCTCTCTCATACACACCCACCCACACACACACTACGCCCGCGTGCGTGCGCACTGCACCAAACCAAGTTCTATAAACTTGCATCCCTGGCGAGGAAGACAGCAGCGTCCATAAGCGCTCCAGGTGCAGATGATCAATTACGCCGGTCTACGCGGCCGAGAGAACGTTCGCGGCGCCAAAGTTAGACCTGCAGGACTGCGGAATTATACCTGCTCCGCGCTAAGTAAGCGTTTCCGCTAGCATATAGCGGGAAAAGCGTACCGCCGTTATCTCACCACCTCCCCCGCCCCCTTTTTTTTTTCGTCCCTCTATAGGCCAAGCGAAGTGTTTGGATGAATAGACTGAAGGTGAAGGTTTCCCATCTGTACGGTCGCCCCATTCCGCGGCTTTAAATATTCGTCGTCGGCCTACTACACGGCATGCACGAAGAGCGCGCCGTGACGCAACTGGAGGGCTGGAGCGCCCCGTTACGATGACGAGGCCAAGGCAAGGATCGTCGATGTTGTTCTTGGCAAGGGCCGACGTCGCGGGCGAGGTGAAGCTGCGAGACGCCAGCCGCCGCTATCCGCGAACAGCGCCGGCAGTTTGACGGGCTGCTTCTCGCGAAGAATGCGAGGCCAACATCGCGGCGCACAACCGAGACGCGATTAAGTCACGCAACTAAATGAAGTGCGATCGCAGCCGCGGCGCTGTTCTGCGGTCTCCTTGAATTTCTGCGTCCTCATAACGTAAGCGACGTTCAAGTTACGACTGTGGCGCTGAAAAACTGCGCCGACGCGACGTCCGTACGGCGTAGAAATTTCGTAGTATCACGCTCTTTCCATGCACGCGGCAAAGGACTTGTAAACACGTTTTCCAAGACGGTCCATGTTCTAAAACATAAGCTCTACTTCTGTTTTTCTCCCAGCAGAGCTCTTGTCGTAACGTCTATA